>NC_044329.1:76387551-76690581 GCF_007399415.2 Gopherus evgoodei
CAAGGTCCTTCTCCTCCTCTGTCGCTTCCAACTGATGCGTCCCCAACGTATATCTAAAATTCTTATTATTAATCCCTAAGTGCATGACCTTGCACTTTTCACTATTGTATTTCATCCTATTACTATTACTCCAGTTTACAAGGTGGTCCAGATCTTCCTGAATAGTATCCCTGTTATCCCTTCTCCGTGTTAGCAATACCCACCAGCTTTGTGTCATCCACAAACTTTATTAGCACATTCCCGCTCTTTGTGCCAAGGTCAGTAATAAAAAGGTTAAATAAGATCGGTCCCAAAACCGATCCTTGAGGGACTCCACTAGTAACCTCCTTCCAGCCTGACAGTTCACCCTTCAATACGACCCGCTGGAGTCTCCCCTTTAACCAGTTCCTTATCCACCTTACAACTTTCATATTCATCCCCATCTTTTCCAATTTAACTAACAGTTCCCCATGTGGAACCGTGTCAAACGCCTTACTGAAATCGAGGTAAATTAGATCTACCGCATTTCCTTTATCTAAGTAATCCGTCATCTTCTCAAAGAAGGAGATCAGATTGGTTTGGCACGATCTACCTTTAGTAAATCCATGTTGCAATTCGTCCCAATTACCATTGACCTCTATGTCCTTAACTACTTTCTCCCTTAAAATTTTTTCCAAGACCTTACATACTACAGACATCAAGCTAACAGGCCTATAATTACCCGGATCACTTTTATTCCCTTTCTTAAAAATAGGAACTACGTTAGCAATTCTCCAGTCGTACGGCACAACCCCCGAGTTTATCGATTGCTTAAAAATTCTCGCTAATGGGCTCGCAATTTCACGCGCCAGTTCCTTTAATATCCTCGGATGGAGATTGTCCGGGCCCTCCGATTTTGTCCCATTAAGCTGTTCAAGTTTGGCCTCTACCTCAGTTGTGGTAATATCCACCTCCATTTCCACATTCCCGTTTATCATCCCTCCATCATCGCTAAACTCCTCACTAGTCTTATTAAAAACTGAGGCAAAGTACTTATTTAGATATTGGGCCATGCCTAGGGTATCCTTAACCTCCATTCCATCCTCAGTGTATAGCGGCCCCACTTCTTCTTTCTTTGTTTTCTTCTTATTTATGTGGCTGTAGAACCTTTTACTATTGGTTTTGATTCCCTTTGCAAGGTCCAGTTCAGTGCGGCTTTTAGCCTTCCTCACTTTATCCCTACATGTTCTGACCTCACCAAGGTAGCTTCCCTTGCTAATCCCGCCTTTCTTCCACTCCCTGTAAGATTTCTGCTTTTTCCTAATCCCCTCTCTGAGTTGCTTGCTCATCCAGCTTGGCCTACAACTCCTGCCCATGATTTTTTTCCCCTTTCTTGGGATGCAGGCTTCCGACAATTTCCGCAGCTGCGACTTAAAGTAATTCCAGGCCTCCTCCCCATTTAAATCCACAAGTTCCTCCGTCCAATCCACTTCCCTAACTAATTTCCTTAACTCTTTAAAATTAGCCCTCGAGAAGTTGAAAACCCTAATTCCAGATCTACATTCGTTTATCCTTCCATCTAGTTTGAACTGAATCAGCTCATGATCACTCGAACCAAGGTTGTCCCCTACCACCATTTCTTCTATGAGGTCCTCACTGCTCACCAAAACCAAATCTAAAATGGCATCCCCTCTCGTAGGTACTTCAACTACTTGATGAAGAAATCCATCCGCTATCACATCCAGAAAAATCTGATCCCTATTATTCTTGCAAGCACTCATCCTCCAGTCTATATCCGGGAAGTTGAAGTCTCCCATAATCACACATTTCCCCTTTGTGTTTACTTCATTAAAGACATTAAAGAGGTCTCTATCCATATCCAAATCAGATCCCGGTGGTCTATAGCACACCCCAAGCACTATCTCAGGGGAAGCTCTAGTTGCTTTTTTACCCAGTGTGATTTTTGCCCAGACAGACTCTGTCTTATCCATTCCATCGCTTCTTATTTCATGACAGTTAATCTCATCATTGATGTACAAGGCTACTCCACCACCTTTGCCTTTCTTCCTGTCTTTTCTAAACAGCACACAGCCTTCAATACCTGTACTCCAGTCATGAGTACTATTCCACCAGGTTTCTGTTATCCCTATAATATCCGGTTTCACTTCCTGCACCAGTAGCTCCAGTTCCTCCATCTTGTTACCTAGGCTCCTCGCATTAGTGTACAGACATTTTAATTTTTGGCGTTTGGCGTCAGTGACATTCTTTCCCCCGTCGTGCACAGACCTTCTACCACCAGCATCACCCATTAATCTGGTTTCTACTCCACTATTCCTCCTTGGATCAATTCTTTGGTCCGCAAGGGTATCCACTCTCACTTTGTTTACTTCCCTCTCCAGGTTATATTCCGGCGTGGAGATCTCCTGAACATCTCCCAACCATCTCCCCCAACTTCCTAGTTTAAAGGTCTCTTGATGAGGTCGGCGAGCCTCCATCCTCGAATTCTATTTCCCTCCTTACTTAGATGAAGTCCATCCTGAGCGAACAGTTGTCTATCCGTAAACGCTTCCCAATGACCGTACATCCCAAAGCCCTCCTTATAACACCAATGCCTGAGCCATCTGTTGATCGCCATAATCTTGTCACTCCTTCGTCGCCCTGCGCTAGGAACCGGCAGAATCCCACTGAAGATCACCTGAGCTTCGATTTCTTTGAGCGTCTTCCCCAGTCTGGCATAGTCCTCCTTGATACAGTCCAGCGAGTAACTAGCCGTATCATTCGTTCCCACATGAAGGACAATCAACGGATTCTTTCCCGCTCCCGTTAGGATCCTGTTCAGCCTCAGGTCCACATCCTGTATCTTAGCCCCTGGCAGACAGCACACCCTTCTGTTCTCCCGATCAGGTCTAGTTACAGGCCTGTCTATTCTTCTCAGTGAAGAGTCTCCAATCACGTAGACTTGCCTTTTCCTGGCGACAGTGTGATTCTCCGGTCTATCCCCCACACCAGCTGGCCACAAGTCCTCTCGATTTGTATTCGCCCTTACAATCCTCCTAGGGCTCATACTTGGTGTCGCCTCCATTGACTCCTCCCCTCCTTCTGCAGGACTAGCTGCTCGTCTCTTTTTCCTTGCCCTCTCTCCTTCAGCAGCCTGCTGTGCTCCATCTTCATTTTCCAACTCAGCAAACCTGTTCCTGAGTTCTATTTCTCCATCGCTGGCCCGTCTTTTCCTCCACCTGGTTCTCCTAGTCACATGCTTCCACCGTCCACTTTCCTCACCCAGCAGCCCCTCCTCAGAGTTCTTTGGTCCTGCTTCTATCCGCTCGTCTGAGCTTATCCCCTGTGCCTCATCATGTCTGTGTTCCATCATCTGCTCAAACCCGCTTCTAAACTCAGCCAGAGTTTCCACCTGCATTTCCAGTCCTCTTATCTTTTCTTCCAGCAGCTCTATCAGGCGGCACTTCATGCAGACAAAACTCCTTTCAGGTGCCCCCTCCAGGACCATGTACATGCCACAGCTACCGCATCCGGTCATCCTCAGTGTGTCTCTACCTGCTGCCTCTGCCTCAATCATACCCTTCCAACTCTGTGCCTGGCACTCCACGCCTCACACCGCACCACAAGCCACCACCAAGCACTGGGCTGCTGGCAGACCTCTGCCCCTTCCCTTGTCTGACTTCCTGGTTTCTCTGCCTTGGTCTCCCCTGTAACCTCCCCCTGGGAACTCCCACTGAAACTCCCCTGTTAGCAGCTCTGTTGGCTGGCTCCTGTGCCACTGCAGCTATCTTTACAACCAAGTACTGTAGGCAAAAATCTGCGGTTTTTGGTTTTGTTTTTTTTTAATGAAAATTTAGATTCTGGAATCTGAGTATTTGATGCGTTTTAATGGCATTTATTAATCAGGTCATGTAGGGTGGATGTTTGCTGCTGGAGGTCTAATAGTAATAATTCAAATTCCAACCTCTAAATCTAGACATTGGGGTAGCATGTAACTATTCTTATTTTGCACCTTATGAAAAGCCCAGGTTAACTAAAAGAAGGTGACATGAATATTTATTACAAGAAACACACTAGCAAATTTTAATGGCTAGGATGAGGATGAGGTAAACATGGATCTAATGATCTGTTCAAGGTGAATTAAAAGTACTGATATATGTTTAAAAGCTTAAGTGTGTTGGAGTGAGACTTTTATGGTAGCATGGCAAGCGCTATTAGGCCGTGATTGTGAGTTATATAGTGCAAACATCTTTTACATTATTGTCAGAATGTCTACGGGATAGAATTAACATCATTCTTCTAGAGGTTCTCTTTCTTCACTGGGCCTAAGGAGGTTTATAACTGAGAAATGAAACTCACAAAGATGCAACTTCTTTCATAATCCAATGCAGCTCTTATAAATATTGCATGAAAGTTGCATGTGCTGGGTAAATCACCATTTTTATTAGTTGGAATTTGCAGAGCTAAGTTTCATGATTTTTCTGTTCATGAAAAGTCATTGTATGCTGTGTAGATGTGCTGTACATATTGTTTTAATGTTTATATTTAATTGTTCAAGGCGAAATGAAAAAAGCAATGGCAAGAAGGCCAGGATTTGTTAAACTGACAACTTCAAAGTCAACTGAACTTTATAATGTAGCCTCGTCTTAAGCACATCATATTCTCATAGCAATGACAATGTTAGATATCTGTTGCAATTAATATCCAAATGAGAAGCATCTTATATATGACACATTTCAGGATCTGTGCCGAAGATAAAGAATTAGTATATGTAGACAATAGCTAGGATTGCAATTAAACTATCCACCGGTAACAAGTTTATACTGCATCTTGTAATAGCAACTTTTAGTTTTTCTGAAAACGTGTTAACACACCTGAATCAGATTAGCAAAGTCAAAAAATGAGTTCCAAATTTGAGAATAACTTATTAAAAAGCATTATCGGTAAGTGTCAGGGGAAAAGCTTGTAGTAAATGTTATATTTAAAAACCACCCACCCACACTTATTGCATAGGCCAGAATCAAAGAACACTACCACCACTGAAGTGAGCCTGGCAAGTATAAGAAGCCAAAGTGTGAAGATTTCTATTTCTAGCTTTAAAAGACAAGATTCTGATTTTTCATTAAACTTTTTGCCATCCTGATCTATATTCTGAATTAATGGAGTGTATAGAAATCTGAAATGCATAAGGGCAGGAAGGTTCAGAATGGCGTTATTTCATAGAACAGTGATTATTTACGTGGAATGAGACACAATATAGCAAAAAGATTATTTTGATAAAAATGGGTTAAATAAATTCTTGTTGCCTGAAGTTTTATTTTATCCCATTGGCAAGTGAACATTCTATGGTATCTTTGTCTCTTGGTAAAGATTTCTTTTACTTTGTTTTATGTGATCTAACTCTTCTGTAATGGATTTTCAATTCACTTGTACTGTGTTAACCTAAGTTAACTAATGAGACAAGATGCAATTGTGAACTGTAATTTCAGAAAACCACAGTACAGCAGATTGTCAGAAAGTTTTGCTATTACATATCTGTACATTTAAATCATATTACTTTTAAATATGTCCTATATTTATCTGCCCTATTTGAACAGAATCCAGAACTAGTCCGAAACATCTGTCGCTGGGTTAGACAAGCTGTTCAGATTCCTTTCTTCGCAAAGCTGACCCCAAATGTCACTGATATTGTGAATATTGCAGTGGCTGCCCAGGAAGGTAACAAACTCAAATGCATGTACTATACAATCATATTGATTTGCAGCTTTATTGCTCAAAGCAGTAACAAATATTAATAAAAGCTAGTATGAAACAGATTGTTTAAAATATTTAGAGTAATCATAGTGCTTGCTATTTAAGGTTGTATATACAATTTTGCTCTATTATGTTTATTAACGTACAAAGTGAATGCTGTAAATGTCTATCTATCTAAAAGAGCAGTTGGTGATGTAGATATAGAGATATAAAATCATGATTTTATATGTATAATATGGCCAAAATTTATTTACCATGATGTAGCATTTTGGAGTAAGACCAAATTTCATGGGGTTTTTAACATCCATTTTTTCAGTTTTCAGAATTCTCCATCCTGAAAAATACTATTTGTCCAAACAGCTAATAGACTCAGTCAGTTAGGCCCACTTAATAGTTTCACTGCATTTCTCTTTGTGTAAGTGTACTTTCTTCACTGAGTGCTGGTCCCTATGTGTACTCCACATATGGGTGCGCATGCATGCCATGCACCCAAGTCCAGAATTTGTAGCAAGTGGTGTCCTTTGGCCTGAATATACACCGTAGTTCACCTCATGCTTCAAATCAAGGTTATAAGGGGCAGTGCAAACCAATACCTCCCTAGTTCCTTCTTACTGCCACATGGCCTGAGTCAGAATCCCTGAATCCCTCTGTCCATGGGTTTCTCCAGCTTTCACTATTATTACTCTGCAAATAAATTTGTAAATAGCTTATAGTTCATATTAGCATAGTTAGAGTTCTTAGTATAATTAGTATAGATAGCTTTTGTTCTAAGAGCTTGGGATGTGCCCGGACTCCCAAGGTTCAAGAACTGTGTCTCCTCCCTCTGCTCCTTTTCTGTGAACGACAAGCACCAACATTGTCTCTGCTGTCTGGGGAGGCAACAATTGCTGCAAAGTGCAGCATATGTCACTCATTGCCATCATAGACTCATGATCTTAGATTAAGAAAACATCTTATGGAGAAGGCTATGAGGCTTCATTGTGTTTCGAGCCAGGGAGATCCCCCCTGTACCTCCACATTTCCAAAGACCTCCAGATATCATTCGAGGAGATTCAGGACATCCAACATTGGCTCTTAGATATTCTGCAGCCTACAAGTCAGAGCAGGATGGTGCTACTGTTTAACAAGGCTGTTGTAAGGTCTGGCACACCTCAGCCGCATGTGCCAATATGCCTAGGAGAGCCAACAGGCACTACTTCATCTCCATCAAAGATGCTGAATTTCTCTTCTCCCACCTAGCACCCAACTCCCTGGAGGTACATGCAGCCAGCAGAGAGCAAGGTTACAGCATTCCAAGACAACTCCAGCTGATAAGGCCTTAAAGAGGTGGGGCCTTTTAGGGAGAAAGATCTTTTCTTCTATGATTTTACAGTTCCATATCACTAACTATCAGGTCTTGTGGGAACATCTCAACTAGAATCTGCTACCTAGCTACAAGGAAACATGGACTCATAGTAGGCAGCCAGGCAGCCGTCTCATAAGTCTTCTGGTATCCCACTCATTTTGGATAACCTTCAGTTTTCAAAAACTCAGGTCTTTCCATTAGCTCACTACAGGGCCATCACATGGCAAACCCATATACTATTTTTCACAAGAAAAAAGCCTTTTTTCAATTGCATCCTAAATTCCTACCCAATGTTATTTCAGAATTTCATGTCAACTAAGCTGTTCACATACCCATTTTCTTCCTGAAACCCCATGCCTTTGTTAAGGGGAGAAAGCTCCATTCTCTCCACATCAGACACACCTTATTAATTTATCTGCAGAAGACCAAATCTCTCAGAAAGTTTCCTAGTCTATTTCTCACCATAGCAGAGAGATTGTGAGAACAAGCAGTATCCTCACAGAGGATCTCCAGATGGATTACTGGGTGCATCATCATGTGCTACTGTCATAAACAGATAGTTAAGGGTTAATGTCTCTTTTACCTGTAAAGAGTTAACAAACAGTAAACCAAAAACACCTGATTAGAGAACCAATCAGGAGACAAGATACTTTCAAATCTCGGTGGAGGGAAGCCTTTGTTTGTGTTTTTTGGGTTTTGCTTTGCTCTCTCTGGGTCCTGAAAGGGACTAGACGTGCAACCAGGTTTCTTGCCAATCTCCCTGCTACAGTCTCTTATATATTCAGAATAGTGAGTATTAAGTAGGAAAGGCAGTTATACTCTTTTGATTGTTTTCTGTATTTGCAAATGTGTAGTTTGCTGGAAGTATTTTAAATAGTATTTTGCTGGGGGGAGGCTTCTCTCTAGTGTCTATAAGCTGAAAGGCCCTGTAACTTTTACCATCTAAATTACAGAGACAACTTTTACTTTTTTTCTTTCTTTTTATTAAAAGTTTTGCTTTTTAAGACCTGTTTGATTTTTTCCCCTTGTTAAGGCTCAAGGGAATTGAGTCTATACTTACCAGGGAATTGGTGAGAGAAGGGATGGGGGGAAAGGTAAAATCCCTTTGTTAGATTCACGGAGCTTGAATCTGTCTATCTCTCCAGGATAGCCCAGGGAGGGAACGCCTGGAGGGGGAGAGAAGGGGGGGAAACAAACCTGATTTCTCTGTGGTGTTATTCAAGGAGTTTGAATCACAGTAATCTTCCAGAGTAACCCAGAGAGGGGAAACCTGGGAGAGGCAACGGTGAGGGAAAGGGTTTACTTTCCTTGTTTTAAGATCCAGAGGGTCTGGGTCTTGGGGGTCCCTGGGCAAGGTTTTGGGGGGACCAGAGTGTACCAGGCACTGGAATTCCTGGTTCGTGGCAGCTTATCAGGTGGTAATTAAGCTTAGAGGAATTCATGCTGGTACCCCAACTTTTGGACTCTATGGTTCAAATTGGGGAATTATATCATGATAGCTACAATTAGCTCAGATCCCTCTACCTGGCAGAGTAAAGGCACATTCCACCAGAGCCTGTATAGCATCGCTGCAGGAATTACCATTGCTGGACATATGCAGGGCGGCTACCTGAAGTTCCATTCAGACTTTCACTAAACATTATGTGCTAGTTCAAGCTTCCACCATGGATGCAGCTGTGGGAACTGCAATACTTCAAGCATCTTTCTCGCCAGCATCCTCACACACCCTTCAAATCTGAATACTGCTTGTCTGTCACTCATATGTGGAATACAGATAGAGAGTAGCACTCAAAGAAGAAATGGAGCTTACTTATCTGTAACTAGAAGTTCTTCAAGTTGTGTGGTCCATATCTGTATTCCACTACCTGCCCTCCATCCCTGCTGCTTGAAATCCTTCTGGATTTGCGATAAGAGGAGAAATTAAAGGAACACGGGCCCATGTTTCCTCTTATGCCCTCAATCTAGAGCATGAGATGAATAACTGTGCATGTCTGGGCCAACAGACACTGATTGTTAGGAGTTCCAGACTCGGGCACATGGACCATATATCTCTAAGAAAATCAAGTTACATGTGAGTAACCTTCATATTCACAATGTGTAATAAGAGTAAGGTCCAAATCCACTAGCACAATATGGTCCGTTAGCCAGTATAACCAGTCATGAGAACATGATCTCAATGCAGGGGGATCTCCAGAGCTGTAGACCTAGTGTGGCAAATCCTATGTCTCACCCAGTGAAAGGAGCATGGCCAAAGACTAGAGAGATCTGTCTTAGAAGTCCCTATGCTCAGCTGCCATATCAGCCCCTTAGGGCCCTTGCAACTGATGCAAGTTTCCTTCAGGCTGGTCTTACTTTTTGTAGGGGACTAGCTAGCCAACCCAGGATTGGTTTTAAAGCTCCTTTTCACACCTCTTCCTGATCTGCACTATGCTCTTTGGCCTCAGATGAGTCTCTGGGCCTAAATATCTAACAACTTTACTGTTTCTGTATTTTCCTCTGTTGTACTTGTACAAGATGATTAACAAAAAGTGAAAGTTATTTCTTTCACAGGTGGTGCAGATGGTGTTACAGCCACAAACACTGTGTCAGGACTGATGGGACTGAAAGCAGATTGCACACCTTGGCCTGCAGTTGGTGGAGAAAAGAAGACCACATATGGCGGCGTGTCTGGTAAATGTTGCCTTTTTGATCCATAATGCTTCCTTGGAGGCTGACAAAACATCGGGAGGTCCTTGTAGTGAGCTAGAATATCATGTCTGCAGTAGTGCTGAGTTCTTAAAGCTCACTGATGGTCAATGTTTCTAATAGTCATGACAGATGGAACAGATTGAGTGTGAAGACTCTTGTATTGCCCTTTCCTTAATGGTAAAACACTGCAACAGAACACTGTGATAGGGTCACTAGAGAGGAAGGAAAATCTCTTCTCTTGTGACCCACGGTTTTCCTAGAATTGTTCATTCTGTCACAATTGTCAGGCCACATGTTAGACAGAGGCTAATGAAAGGGCATTGTAAGGGGAAAATATAAACATTCCAAGTGCAGTATGTGTATTGTAGGCTGAACCTTTCTCCTACCACACTGAAATCCACTTACCATAAATCCTTCTATTTTCTTTCCACCATGATAAAAACAATATATTACCTTTAGTAAATATATGCATATTATATATCCTGTTCCTTTGTAATATTTATACTTGTGTATATGGTATTTCAGTGTGATGATTCAGGTTTTGATTTTAAAACAAGCAACAAAAAGTTTTATACTCTAACTCATTGCCTATCCTCACTAATGTATTAATCTATTGACCCAGTGCACACTGTCACTGTGACAAAGTCCTGCAAAGACAATGCTGTGAGTTCTTGACTGTACTGGTATGAAGATTAGTCTCCATGGTGATAGAGAAAGTGGTAAATATACATAACATAATAGCATCCCACTGTTCAAGTAAAGCACTGCTGAATTGGTCCAAAAATTTATTTGGAAGAAATTGGACAGACAAAAAATGCTTTATTTTATGCAGTTATGTTATACTTTGAGAACATAGAAGGGCAAATACAATGGGTTGGGTTTTTTAATTGACTTTAATGTGTACAAATTATATACAGTGGTAAATTGCCTGTTGCCTTGGATAACTGAATAACATCCAGAAGTTTTGAAGGGCACCTCTATACTACAGTGCAAGAATAAGAAAAATCTGCTTATTGTATAATGATTATTTCATAGTGACTGTCAAACAAGGCATTAAAATATTATTGATATGCAGAATGGAGGATGCAGAGAGAGAGAGCAGTTACACAGTGTTAGGATTGTAGTACTCACTAGGCTTTCTGTCAGCCCATTTCAATTTTTCCAGACTGCCATGTTGACAGCAAAAGAAAAATGGAGGTCACAGTGGGTTCTGTGCATTAAAAATTAATAAAATAACTATTACAGTAGTATTTTATATAACTAACACTATTCCCATGTTCTCATTTAAGCTGCAATTTCTGAATATTCCTTCCTACCATAAGTCAATCTAATAAAACCATAAAATTACAGCATTATGAAAAGTGTGTCCTTTGTGTCACAAATTTAAAACATGTATATTGTGTAAATTATAGCAGCAGCTGAATGCTCAGCTGTACCTAAGAGTTTCTCAGCATTTCTATATTTTCTTGATTTATAATTCTGCTATAAAAATTCACTTTTGGTATCATAACAGATCCCAGCCTGGGAGAGGTTTGGGTTTTTAGTTTAAAAACATACATATAAAAAGGTTGTTTTTTTCCATTTCTCAGGCTATACATATATCAAAAGAAATAGAAGATGGTGATTTGGGATGCAGTCTTACACTCATAGCACCAACCTGAGTGTCTTAAAAAAAAAAAAAAGGAAAGGAAAGGAAAGGGAAAAAAAAGCACTCAGCCCAGTCAGTTTGGGTATATTTTGAGTGTATCTCTGTAGACAATTAAATAAAGTTCCCTGGACTATAAATAACATCACTAAGGTCCCAGGTCATCCAACTCGCTGTATTCAGGAATGCCATAGAGCTCCAATGAAGTCAAGCGGGCTATATAAAGACATAGTGATACATCTGTGAATTCCAGGACCATGGCCTAATAATGTACAAATGTATAAAAGTGCTAAAATAATTCAGAAGAGAGCTAGCCAACTGTCTTAATAGGAACATAAAGAGCAGAGGGAGTATGTCTAGTTGTTAGATCAAGAAACTAGGAGGCAGAAGTCTTGGGTTCTATTCCTAGCAGCTTCACCAAGGTCCTCTTGTGTCTCCCTAAACCAAACACTTGACCTCTCCATGCTTTAGTTTCCCTGTCTGTTAAATGAGATAAGACCACTTACATGCCTATAGGCTTGCTTTATATTATTTTCTTTTACATTCTATGCAATTGTATAGATTTTTGTTGCTCTTTCAAAAGTAGAAAAAAACATCAGATCATCTTTTTGGGCTAAAATTTATCTTTGATGTAAGTCAAAGGCAGAGATGAATATGGCCCATTTTCTTTACAAGATTTACAAAAGCTAAATACTTGAGTGGCTACTGTCTTTTTAGCAGATCCTCACTGTACTGGAATGTACACACTAGCTGTGGAGAAGCTGTCTGGATCATAGATATCAGAGATGGAAAGGTCCTACCTTGTGATCATCTAGGTCATCTTCCTGCCAATACGTGCTTGTTTTCTGCAACAGATTATGTGGTGCTTTGTTTAGTCTAGTTTGAAATGGACTTGCGGTGCTTCTTATTGAGGGTTTTCCCTCAGCAGGGATGTACAGTGTAAGGTAACATGTCCAGTTGCTGTGTTTTCTATGCTAGCACTGAAGTTGTCCTAAGGGTGGGCAGCATGCCATTCTCTGCTATTTTACTATCCTTATATTACTGAATGGAATATATTATTCTAATAGAATTAGCTCCAAATTATACATTTACAAGTTTAATAAAAATCTACATTACAGAGTGAATGGTAAAGTCTGTCAATGCTCTTATCCAGATGTGGCCTGACTTTTCCACTTCAAGCCTTCCCAAGAAATGAACTTTCTATATATAGGATTAATGATGTGCCCTGACCATTGTATAAACTACAGAAACTTCTTCTGTGAACTGATCCCATTTGGCTCTCTCTCCCTTTCTCTGCTTTGTACAGAGTGACTGCATCTGGAAGGGCTGTAATTACACACCCTTTCATGGGAAAGATCTCATTTGAAAGAAGTTATATTTTTAAATTCCCATTAAAGAATTAGGGTGTGGAAAATATTTTCCTTTGATTTATTTAAAAGAAATAAAAAGGCCAATCAAAACAGCTGTTTAGAGAATTCACTGCCTGGAATTACAGGGTAGTCTCAGAGATGTGCTTCTGTCGTCTTTTTAAATCTCTTTCCAGAGACAGCAGATTAATAATTTTCTTCTGAAAGTACAGTTCAGATTGGAGGACTTATATTCAGTGTTAACTTCCCAGGTGCTGAATGGGAAAATAGATTCCTGTTTTAAGTGTTATTTAACCTGTTTTAAACTGCTGAACATCATAAGCATTGTTGTTTCTCTCATTCTGGTGTATTGTTGATGTGATTACTTTGACACTGGAAACTACTCCTTGGAGCTCAAATCTTAAACCCAGCTCATAGATGACATAGAGTAACTGGGCTGTATGCTGGAGAGGTCTATAGAATTCAAGGGGAAAGAATCCTTCCCCCACAGGTTGCAGTGAAGCACCATTGCTGCTATGCAACCACAATACAGCTCTAAGGCCACAGTATATCCATAGTCTCCTGTGCCATCTCTTTAGGGAGAGAATAATATTATATTCATCCTAGGGTTGCCAGGCATCCAGTTTTCAACCGGAAGCACCCAGTTGAAAAGGGATCTGGGCAACTCCGGTCAGCACCAGTGACCAGGCCGTTAAAAGTCCAGTTGGTGGCACAGTGGGGCTAAGGCAGGCTCCCTACCTACTCTGGCTCCACGGGGCTCCTAGAAGCAGCCGGCATTTCTCTTTGGCTCCTAGCAGAGGCATCGCCATGGGGGCTCCATGCACAGCCCCCGCCCCAAGTGCCAGCTGTGCAGCTCCCATTGGCTGGGAGCTGTGGTCAATGAGAGCTGTGGGGGTGGCTCCTGTGGGTGAGGGCAGTGTGCAGAGCCACGTGACTGCGCCTCCGCCTAGGAGCTGGACCTGCCGGACACTTCTGGGAGCTGCTTATGGTAAGCGCCACCTGGAGCCTGCACCCTAACTCCCTGCCCGAGGTTGAAACTCCCTCCCGCACCCAAACTCCATCCCAGAGCCTGCACCCCTCACCCCCTCCCACACCCCAACCCCCTGCCCCAGCCTTGAGCTCCTTTCCACACCCATACTCCCTCCCACAGCCTAATCCCCTGTCCCAGCCTTGAACACCCTCCTGCACCCAAACTCCCTCCCAGGGACACTCCCCCACACACTCCGAATCCCTCAGCCCCACCCCCACACCAGAGCCGGCACCCCCAGCCAGAACCCGCACCCTAAACCCCTCTCCCAGACTGGAGCCCCCCTGCAGAAATTAATCCCTCATTTCTAGCCTCACCCCAGAGCCCACACCCACAGATCAGTGCCCATACAACCTTCCACACCCTATCCCCCTGCCCCAGCCTGGAGCCCCCTCCCACACTCCAAACATCTCATTTCTGGCCCCACCCCAGAACCCTCACCCCCTTCTGCACTCCAACCCCCTGCCTAGCCTGGGGAAAATGAGCAAGGATGGGGGAAGAGTGAGCGACTGAGGGACAGGAGATGAAGTGAGCAGAGGTGGGGGCCTCAGAGAAGGGGCAGGGACTTGGGAAGAGACAGTATAGGGCAGGGCAGGGGTGTTTCATTTTCTGCAGTTGGAAAGTTCGCAACCCTAATTCATCCACTTCCTTAAATGAGATCCCAGTAGTTGTCCGCTCCCTCATACAGTGCAACTGTATGGGTTAGAGCCTCCCATTTAGTGAAGGGAAGTTTCTCCTAAATGTTAAGGGAACAATACTGAGATCTGGGACTACTCACGTGCATTAAGCTTATCCTGTGTGCTTGCAGGATCAGGACTATAGCTTGCTTTTATAAGACATTCAATAAGCATTTTACTATTAGTACTTCTGTATATGTGCAATATTATTTTTTTTAAGTTAATTCTCATTACATGTATTTGCAAAGAGATCATTATGGCTGGCTTTGAGAGAGATGTTACAGACTGCTATTTGAAAATTGTGTGTTTTATAGGTACTAGAGGTGTTAGGTGTTTTTCCTTTTAAACTTAACTTTAAACAGAAAAAAAATCTGAAATTTTGCCAGAAGTTTTCACATAGTATTTACATATTCCGATGTGTTTTGTTTTTATAAAAGTACAGAGTACTTCTTATAGGCAAAATGAAGTGGGTTAAGAATTAACTTTTGAGTTCTCTGGCTTCCTGTCTCTTCCCCCTCCTCCACTCCCCATACCAGATCCTTAACAATAAATGTGTAACACCATGTGCTGGACTTCAGCAAAATACTTCTGTTAAAAGTAGTTAAAAAGCTAAATCCCTACACAATTTGCTAAATATGTTCCCCTTGATGTTACTGTGATAAACATTCTGGCAGTGTTCTACTGTTATGCCGTGAACCCATTTTACAATAGTGATATTGCCATTACTATAGAACATTGTAGTATTTTTATAAGGTTACTGTAATGTTGTTTTATGTAACTATAATATAATGTACTAAAATGTATGTTTGTGTGTGTGTCAGTATAAGGGAGAATGACAAAGTTATAGCTTTGTTGAACCTTTACAGTAATTTTTTTCTCATAAGAACTGTGGCTGACCATCAGGAAATCTTGGAAGGAACATATCTATAGTAGGTTCAGTTAGCAGATGTGAGAACATATAATTGTTATAATTCAGTACTGATACTTAATTTTTAGTTACCTTTCAAGGAATTTAGTGGAGCTGTCTCTTTTTATGAAAAACACTGCAATACACCAATTGTGTCTTTTAACAGGGTGTTACATATTCTATGAAATAATTGGCATTATTAATAGGAACATATATTCTAATCTATTTAAATGTATACATTTAGTTGAAGGGGAGAAAGTTGAATGTATAATAAGTGCTGTTTTTTATTTGAAGTCAATGACACACCATTAAAAGAAAATCTGAGAAAAATAAGAGCTTTCACTTTCATAATCACATCTTCCTCAGTGACTGCATGGTGCTGATTTTGATCAATAGACATTATGGAAATCTCTCTATCATTGGAAATATATAGCATATATATATATATATATGTACACTTATGTTAGCATAAAAATACATTAAGAAACATGTTAAAGAGTATATATTAAAATGTATTTAGAGAACAGTGTAGAACAGGAGTACAGAATAAATATATATTAGAGCTTTAATTTGGGGTTGTTATTTCTGTTAAGTGTAGCTCAGCCATTAAAGTCTCATTTACATATATTATGTACAGAGTCACAAAGAATTCTCTTTTTTCTGTTATGTCTTTGCTACTGCCTGATTTCTCTCAGTGTACGGCCATCACTGATCTGTGTAAAAGAGATCAGAGCCCTAATAATAGATTTTTGACAGTGAGCTCGCCTGCTACCTGCCCTACACAAATCCTCACTGTTAATGTTTGCTTCATGGCAACAAAGCAGACAGAAGGAAAATGCCAAGTGCTGGGTTTGAGGTACAGACCTGCCGTAGCTTGACATTTCAGCAGAATAGCAGTTTATGAGATGCATAATTTTTCATCTGGGACTCAGCTGCCATTTTCATAGAAGCTTGCAGCTCATCGACTGACTGGAACTAGGGCAAAGGTTTACAACATAGATCAAGGTCTAGATCCTTTCCATAGCCATTTTAAAAATAAGTATTATTCTGCAGAGAAGGTCACATAACTGAGCGTTTTTCTTTCCACTTTTTAATATTTTCTAGTATATTTACAGAAACTAAAATATTCAAAAAATATTGTAATAATCATTTTTTAAAACTAATTAAATTTATCCATTGAAGGACTAAACTAATCATCTATTAAGAGTGAAACACAGGTCTTTGGATAAAGCATTTAAATGTGACAATATTTCTTCCTTCTGTTGGTTTCAAAGAGTCATGCCAAACTTGAAATTAATAAAAAAAATCTTTACTCTAAAAGCAAAGTTAGTTTGGCTTGTATTATTGGAAAAAATGCTGTGAGTTTCCGCAGCAGTTCACCCTGTCACAATCTCATATAGAACAATGGTACAGTACTCTGGATTAATTAAAGAAGCCTTACAGAGAACTGATTTCTCAGTATGTCAAGATTTCAGTTTTATGTTAAATATTTTCTAAAGGCCAGACCCTTAAATCTCAGGGGCTGTACCAAGCAGTGAGCTGTGAATTTAACCATAGGCTAACTGCTAATGATAAGGAAAAGAGTCCAAGTTGAGGCAGCTGTAATACAGTCATTGGATTAGGCTATCAATCACTCAGTTCCCTGAGGAACTGGCAAAGAAGACAAAACAGTGAAAAGGGAAATTAGGAGAGGAGGGCATGACTAGAATGAGATTCTTCACCAAATTTATCTGTTACTTGGTTTGAATCCCCCAACTATCAGACAGAAACATCCAGTGTTGTTTTCAGATTAAAAGCAATGTATTTGTTCCAAACCCCTAGAAAACTATCCAATCAGCATTAACTATTGCTATTCTTTGCAGGATAGCTTTTTAAAGTTATAGCAAACAACAGTAGTTGGTCATACACTGCTGTTTTAATAACACGTGATTAGATTAATGTGTATGTTACTGTTGAGCACCATGTAGTTTTCATTTTTTACATCAAAATTTATATAAAATTTCATTTTCAAATGATTGTTTTTCAATTAACGGTTATCCATTGAGGTACCACATTATATTGATTATGATAGTATCCCCTACTAGAGATGAAGACTAGAGTTAAAGAGTCATTTTACATTTTATTCAGACACTTTCATATATGGTATGAAAAGAGAATGACTATGAACTACTCTATCCAGCAATGCAGTCCAATAATGCATTTAGTTTTAATCTGGGCCAAAATGGCATCAATGAAATGGGAGTTAATGCGTGCAGTTAAAATTGTGGAATACATTGCACCAGGTTTCCTCATAAAACAGAATGTAGCATTTGATGTGATTAGCATAGACAGTTATAACATTTTACACTCTGCAGTTAGCAAGAACAATTTATGGATATAACTAATCTGTTGAAGAAAATTATTATCATTTTATTATTATTAGATGTTTTCATGCCTTGTGAACCATGAGGCAACCCGGTGTTTCCACCTTCATCTGTCTGGTGCCACATTTCTTGCTCCATTGAAGTCTGCTTCCATGAGAGTGACATCTTTCTTAATGGTTTTCTGATATATCATCTGTTGTCCTCTTTTCAGTCTTCCACAAAGTGGTATCCAATGTAGAGGGCTTGTCTAAGAAAATACAGGTTTTTTTACATCTATACCATATGCCCAAAGCACATCAGCATTCTTTTCCTATAGTCTGTTGGACAATCTTTTGTAATACCTCAGCATTAGCTACTTTATCTCACCAGCGGACGCCAAGCGTTCTATGTAAGCATCTCTGATGGAATGTGTTACGTTTCCTGTTGTCACATTTGCCAAGTTTCAGAAGCAGAGAACAGTGTGAGCATCACAATGACATTGTATAACTTTATCCTCATTCTTGCGTGAATCTCCTTATTTTTCCAAATATTTGCCAGTCTCACCTGTTGAAGTAAAGGGAAGGAGAAATGAATGGATAAAGAAAATATGATTGAGTTTATTTTTTTTTTTTTCAAAACTGCTTACAGTGGTTAATAGACATGAGTGTACAAGATATGTGAACTTTGTTGTCAGCTATGTTTGAAACTAATTCTACTCCCAGTACCAGGAACAGGATTGGGACTGTTGCTATTGGTTATGGCAGCAGGGTTAACATTCTGAGAAAATACGACAGGTCCAGTGGCGAATTAATCTCTCTCTTACATTTTTTATTATGAGGCACTTTTAATTTTAAACAAGAACATGCAAAATATCCTTCAAAATATTTTGGATCAATTCTGTTACTAGTAAAAATGCTGAAAGCTATCTGTAAGTAGGGTCTGAATGAGCTTTCTAGTGAGGATCTGGAGGAGAAGACTTCAGGAACTGACCTTGTTTGCATAGACACACCCACTCTGCTTAGGTGTGCAGCATGATGGAGCTGCCTTGCCCAAATGATCGCTTTTGGCTGGCATTGGATTCCAAATCACTTTGTTATTGGGTGCAGGGGTAATAAAGTGTTGTTATCCTTGTTGTGTAAATTAAGGGGAGCAGAACTGTGCTTGGCATGCCCTGATTGTACGAGTGCCAAAGTCCAGTGGAGATGAGGGAAGGTGGGGACAAGTGTTTCTATCTGGTGGTGTGGGCTCTGCCTCAGGGCCCTAAACACCATTTGACTCTCCCCTTCTCCACTGTGTAATGATAGAGCTGATTAAGACTTAATTGAGAGTCTTTTGTTGTGGATCACTAGAGCTAAAATCATTAATAATCAGGTCTAAGCATTAGACCTTCTATGGAATAATGTCTCTGGTGAAAGACTGCCCAGCCTGTGTTAGCAGTGAGGCTCCCCCACTAACAGCTGAAATCACTGAGAGCTGTTTTAAGTGATGGGACCTCAAGACATCCCTGTAGAGAGGGTAATGACGGAGTGAATGATGATGGAGCAGCCAGTGGTGGAATGAATGATGGTGGAGCGGCTAGCGACAGAGGAGTCAAAGGCAGAGTGAATGATGGTTGAGTGGCCAGTGGCAGAATGGCCGGTGGTGGAGCGAATGATGGTGGAGCAGCCGGTAATGAAGTGAATGACCGCTGAGCTATTGGCAAAGTGGCCAGAGTGAGAATGAGTGACCATGGAGTGGCAGGTGGCAGTGAGTAGTGGTGCAGAGTAAACAACACAGCAACAGCAGCAGAAGGGTTGCTTGATGCCACCTGCCCATGGTGGGAGGTGAACCCATGCGAATGCAACTCTGAACTCTGGGTTGATACTGACGAATGACAACTGTGAGTCACGTGTGGTGAAGGAAGGGAGACTAGCATGTTAAAAGGACATTTGTTGTTGGACTTGCACACCACAAGGTGAGAGACTGAGCAAAAGAACACTGCCCAATATACTCGAGGTTGGAGGGGGCTGCTAATGGTCATGAGTTTTCAAGCCATGCTTTTGGTGTTTTCCCCGTTTAATGCCAGGTTCCTTTCCTCTTTTATTAAAAGTGTTCTTTTCCATACACAGACTCAGTGTTTGTGAGAGGGGAAGTATTGACTCTTAGTGGCACCCAAGGGTCATGTGTAATTTTTCCAGATTACTGGGTTGGAGCTCGAGCTAGTTCAGTGTTGTACTGTCAAAAGGAACCCCTAGTTATTGAACCCAGCCATTGTTGCTGCTGACTCCACCTGGCAGGAAGGTTAAAAATCAAATACAACTTCTATTGCAGTTCAATTTTGAGGTCATCATACATGTCATAGCTGTTTCAAGTGTCTTATGCACAATTATTATTTTTGGAAAATCACTTGATATTTACCAGTAAGTGTTTTTCCTTTCACTCTAGCATGGCAGTGAAAGTAAAATATGAAGAATTTCAAATAGTAAAAAGCTTTGGTAAAGCCTGTTGCAAAGTTTTTGTTTTGCACCAAGTCTCATCACCTCATAAGATACATAGTATGTATATGCCAGTCTTCAGACCAAATCTTTCACACCTTACTCCCCCTGGTATCCCATTTAAGTCAATGGGAATTGTGTCCAAATATAGAGTGAG
This sequence comes from Gopherus evgoodei, assembly GCF_007399415.2. NCBI lineage: Eukaryota > Metazoa > Chordata > Testudines > Testudinidae > Gopherus > Gopherus evgoodei. The sequence continues at coordinate 76,407,890 of NC_044329.1, forward strand.
GACAGGATGATTTAGACTGAATACAGACTGGTCGGATTGCCTGGGGCAACAGTGAGGGAGAAAAATAAAGGAGGAGGTGTGAAGGGCTGCTGTACAATTGGAGAATGGGTGGGTTAGCATCTATGAGGTGGATTTTCACTACCGGGAAGTGGGCCTAAGCTTTGGGGACAGGGTGCGCCATGGCCTCACGGGCTGCCTCTCCCTGATTAGGGGTGCTAAGGAATGCTAATTAGCTGTCCAGTCTCTGTAGCAGTAATAGGAACTAGAACCAGATACAAAGTCTGGTATGCTGTGGTAGTTTATACAAAATATAATACATTTTATTATTATTTATTCACTGCAAGGAAAAGGGAGCAGTTAAACAGATGCGCAGTATGTGTAGGCAGTTGAAAGTGAGGTACATTGCATTTGGAAGTAAGGGGGAGTCACTCTTGCAGATTAAAAACAAACAAAAAAAAAACAGCCATGCAGATATTTCAATGCAGGAGGAGCCAAGCTTTTGGTAGGAGAGCAGGGACTGCTTATGAATTAGCATGTGTAAGTGGCTGGGACTGGTGTGTCAGTGCTATGATCTGATGACCCAGATGGTCGTTTCAGCTTAATCAGGTGGCCAGCAAGTGTTCGCTGTCCATGCACTGTTGCAAGCCTTTGTCAGGAGACGATGAACCCGTGCTAGAAGACAGGGTTTGAGAATTCACTGAGCCTTGATGTAAGAAGGAGAGAGAGGAGCTGGCCCAAGAGATAGGTCTAGGTGTGGTTGAAGTCAGATGTAGATATTACAAGATCCTTTGCTGCTGACTTTATCAGACCTGCAGGTGACCTTTCTGCTGACTTTGAGTTCCACATGAAACCTTGTGGTAGAATTAATGAGAATGGTTTATTGTCTCCCATGGAGCTTATACTTTACTTTACTTGTTCACAGCACAAATGTTTTCTAACTTTAATGCCAAGAAGGTCAAGGATGTGGCCGAATTTGTAAACAACTCTGGTGTACAGCTGTGCTAGCAGATTTAAAAACTCTGAGTGCAGACCTGCTGTAGGTCAATTAGGTCCCAGTCTTTTCCAGGACAGTACTTAATTTTGAATACTGATTTCTAGTACTTCATTGAATATCGTATGTTTGTTTTGATCACCTTTGTATTCAGAGTAATAATCTCTTTTCATCAGAAAGATCTACAGCAAGTGCTTACATTTCTTCAAAGAAAACCATTTAAAGGACATTCTCTGATAGAGATACTTTAGGATGGAGTTAAGATTGTAAAGTTGCATCTGTTACTTTGGCAAAAAAGAACAGCACATGTACCACATACGTTCAGTAAGTGAAGAACTGAAAAATGAAGAAGATCCAGGAAAGTCAGAATTAAGGATAAAGAATTAAGCATTTTATAATTCAGAGATGCCTCTTCTCCTTCTTTCCCATCCACACTCACAGACAGTAGCTGCACTTCTGAGAGATGTGGGAAGCTGGGCCACCAGGTAATGTCTTTTCTCTCCATTGTCACTGTTGAGAATGTGTCCCATCGTCTTCTGTAACCAATGTCAGCTGCTTCACTGAGCTAGCCTCTTCACTGATTGAGGATGAATTAACAACACAGTGGTGAAACTGGCTCATCTGCAGGCAGCTGGACAGTTGTGCTAGCTCAAGCAGTTTAGACACTGAGTCATTTTGTGCTCCCTTCCTTGGGTTCCTGCATGCAAGCCAGGGCCCAGGAATTTCACAGTTTAAAAAAAATACCTCCAATAAACCCAGCATTGGGGATTTATGATGGGGATTGTGAATCATGTATATATTCTAGGAAAAAACATCTGGACAAACTGTTGACTGGAGCTTGGCAAATAATGGATTTTTCAGTTCACTGGCATTTCTAAAATATTGAGAGAAAAATCTCTCTTTGGGTTGAGAAAACAACTGAAAACAAATGTGTTAAAGGTTGGCTAAGTGAAAAGTTTTTTTTTAAAAAAAAAGGTCATCTGGAGGTTGAATAAAACATTTTGTTTGACCCAGAATAAAATGGTTTTTTTATTTTAAGAATTTTGTAACTTTTAACCAATATTACAGGAAATTTTGAGACAAAAAGTAATTTTGAATCAAAAGATTGAAGTCTCATTTCAAAAAGTCAAAATGAAATATAAATTGAAATATTTCTTTTTTTAAAAAGTTGTTTTGTTTTCACCTGAAAACATTTGATTAAATCAACACCAACACCAGTGTTGCTAACGCTGCATTTTTCACTTAGTAAATGTTTTGGTGAAATTTTTTTGCTGATCTCTACTTTCAAACGGAGGCTTCATTTTACATTTTTTCAATAAAAAGGGTGAGAGGCTGTAATGGGATGTGTAAACTCCATACAGGTGAACAAAGGATTCACACAAATCTGAGAGCTCAGTTAGTCCACCTTGCTGCACCTGGAGGTTGTGTCGGACTTAATTTGTCATAAGACACAGCTGGGGAGTAGTTGAGTCTTCTTCATTAAGGAAGGGAGGGAAAGGTACAGGGGAAGGTCTAGGACAGAGCCCCAGGATAGAGACGCCCAGGAAAAAAAGAGTGGAAGTTCCTTCACTCCCAGACAGGATCTGTAGGGAGGCAGTAGAAGAGGACCTAGCCACGATGATAGGCCCTGAGCAAGGGGCAAGGCTCCAAGGAAATACCCCTGTGTGTTTGTGTCTCCAACAGGAATAGGAAGCTTGGGAAACCCAGCAGGATTGAAAACTCAACCCCGTATGGGCAATGGTTGTTGGAGTTAAGTTTGATTTGTCTGGGGTTTTCTACATTCTGTTGGGAGATTCTGGAGATGAAGCCTGGGAAACTGAGAGGAGAGTTGGACCGCAGAAGAGCCTAGGATGACAGGTAGAAGACACTGTGTTGATGACTAGAGTTGTATGGGACACAGACACCTTGGAAGGGGTGAGATTGAATGTGCCCTGGCTGAAGAACTGAATTCGAAGAAGGAGCCAGAGCCAGAACAGCTGTCAGCAAGGGGCGTCAAAGAAAAGGAGCTTGCTACCCAACACCCACCAACATGAGGGTGCACCAACGAGTGAGCGAGTTCTACAGAGGTTTAGTTAAAAAAGAGAGAATGTGTTGAGATTTTGGAGGGGCAGAAAGTTAAATACTGGGGGGGCGTGTTTCCCCTGCTTCTGTTATCGCCCTCCATCCCAGCACTCTTGTGAATCACCTTTGTAATTTCCCGAGCCTTAGTTAGCTGTGATTTGTTGTGATTTCACCCTAGTGATCACATTTTTATTTGGCTAAATCCGGCGAGCATTTTTTAATATCCTACTTGAATGATGAGCAAAGCCTAACACTGCAAGCATAAAATAGAGAAGGGGAAAGATAGGCAGATTTGTTCTAAGAGAACTAGATCTTGGGTTTGTATTTCATTGCACGTTACTTCATCTCTGATGAGTTATCACCAAACATGTTTACTACAGTAATGTATTTCACAACCACAGGGACATTTTTTTTGGCCTTGCAAGTTTTCAAATAAATGCAACCAATATACAATAGTCAGCCAAGGCATCTGCATTTTAATATGTGTATATTCTTGCAAGAAACAGTATTGTACAAAATGAGCTGCATAAGCATCCTCTTAAAAGCAATAAATACATACAAAAATCCTACAGGAAAACTACTGTAGTAATTCTGTTTGCCAGTTAATCACCCATTTGCAATATCTGTATTCCCAGATAATTGCCGGAGTCTTCCCGATTAACATACACTGTATAAATCTCATTGTTAAAAGACCTGGCTTTAAATCCACATGGGAGCTGACAGTTAAGGATTAAACCACCATTACTGAGTCACAGAGGGAGCAGATGAAGAACATTAAGGTTGGTGCCCTGCTGTAACTAGATACTTCAGAGTTTGAGTCATGCTCTCAAGTGACTGTGGTATGTACAGAAGGCAAATCTGGAAAGGTGTGTGGAAAAGGTGTGTTTAGTGTCAAGAGATCAGGAAATACAATTACTTGGTTTCTACAGTAGCATACCAATCTCAGCAAAGCTAAGACAGTCTACAGATGAAGTGGAGCTTTTTGCCATCCAACAAACCCAAAAGGGAGATTACCAAAAGGAGAGGCAGCCTTAACTTACATTTGACAATCATATGCATTGGTGAAAACACAACATGATGTTCAGTTGTGAAAAGCCATGCCTACATGCTTCAAGATCCTGTAGACATCACTGACCGGACTGGGAAAAAATGGCCGATTATCAGTCCATGATCTGTTTGTGGTGAGCTTAGGGTGACCAATTTTATAGGGACAGTCCTGATATTTGGGGCTTTGTCTTATATAGGTGCTTATTACCCCATCCCCTGTCCTGATTTGTCACACTTGCTATCTGGTCACCCTAGGTGAGCTCAGCCCAGCAAGTCTCATGCCTGGACTGCCACCCTTAGCTATAGCTGCCATGTCAGATGCATGACTGTTGATTGAGCCAGCCCTGGCAATATTTCCACTGATTTATGGACAGTTGCCCAGTGCTGTGCTGCCTGTATTTTAACAGGGGGTACTCCTTTTGCTGCCTTTGAGAAACTTTTGTGTGTCAGGAGTGTACATTCTTGGGGAAAGATATTGTGGAATCTGCATAGTTGCTTTCTCTATTAAACTAAATGGCTTCCTCAAATCCTATGAAAGAGGCAATTTTGAAAGTGGGAATACAAAGAGACCATAGTCACTAGTAGTTATTCTAGGCTGCTGCTTTGCACTTCTGAGAGTATGCTGTGCAGCAGCATGCTTATTGATTTGCCTAGTGGTTTTATGTGTCTAAGAAAGTCATCATGGAGGGTGTCTTCCCCCTTATCTTCTCCTCCATTTCCCTGAGAAGTTTGTGAAAAACTCTGGAAGTCCTCAGTGGGTCACATCGGTGGGACTCCTCTCTGAACCACAAGAGGTCTGTCAGGTGGGAAAGACATGGAAGCACTAGTGTTTTCCTACTGTTTTCGCCTTCTGCATTGCTGAGCTGCTCCTGAGTGCCATCCTCCCACCAGGACACCTTTGCTCTTGGCAGATCCTCCAAGTCTTCTCCCAACTGCCCCAACAGAGATTGGTGACATTTTCTTGGTGTTTGGAGAGCCTTACGTGCATGAGTCCTAAAGAAAAAAGTGACATGCTGAAAATCTGATGTATTGGCAAACACGGCTTTGGCATGCAGGTCTCTTCATAGGCTGATAGGCATGAAGCTTAATCATTTTAGAACATTTTGTGGGCTTATTTGACTCATCTGTGTTACAAACTTTTTCGAAGGCATCAAAGCAGCTGATTCTAACTTTGCCTGTTTTCTAGTCTCATATCAGAGAGGAAGAAGTCAAAGTGGAATTTACATGCCTGATGTAAAAATATCTTGCAATAGGTTAATGTAAAATATCTGGTATTTTTCTATATTTTAGTAAACCCTGATAACAGCATTTGCAATCCCTTAATGCTATTTCTCATATTCTTGTTACAGTAAGTGTATGGAAAACACGTTTCCTGGTTTTAAAAGCTCAAAACAAATTTCAGCAGTTTAATCTCAGTGTTAGAAAAAGGATCACAGCAGCTGCTGTAGTATTTTGTATTTAAGCTAGTTTTCGTAAAGACTCATGACATGCTCCCTGGGAGCTAAATATTGACAGGCATGCTCTGGCAAGCGAGATCAAGCTTGCTGAATTAACAGAGCTCAAGTCTCTACGTTGACACTGTATCCCAAGCCTAAAAACTATTATCCTACTCCATTTATTTTGGTTTTATAGGTGATACTGCCACTTGAATTAGGGATTTCCAACGTATCTTAAATGTTGTAACCATGAATTAATTTGATTTGAGAAAAAAATACTTTCAAGGCTGCTTGTATACTGAAGCTAGATAACATCTTTAGTATCCATACCATGTGTGAAATGGCAAATGGTCCCATAAAACACTCATGATTTCAAACTTCCCAATATAAACAGTAACTTTTAAAAGTAAAAGGGCTTAAAGATATTATTCATCTTTTGTACAGTTATAACAACCACATCCCAAACTATCAATCCCTGAAAGGCATGGGTCAAAAGCTAAGCTTAGACATAAATTCATTACAGGATATAATTAAGAAGATTACTTTGTATTATGTAGCTAAAAATACCACAAATGGTTATTTTTTTCTAATTGTAATGCATCCTGTTTATAAAGCTTACTGTTTACTTGTTAAATTTCTGAGTAAAGAATTTAAGCCTCTTTGGGCTCTGAAGAAATTTAGTGGATAAACTTAATTGATTACCAGATGTATTGTGCAGCATATGGTATTGTACAGCTTTTGTGTGTGTTTCATAGTATTTTCTTAAATTACCAATATTTGTTTTGATTCCAAAAATGCATTTGTCTAGGCTCTGTGGCGTATTGGATTTAAGTGCTGACTTTACTATGCTGGACAGATGTGTTAGAATTTTGCATTAAATGTTTATATTTTTGTGAGTTTTCGTCATTGAACATTCCATACAAAATATGTCAATGATAGTTCAAACAAATGTTGCCTGTCGTAAAAGTTTCTTTAGTAATAATAATCAGAATTCCTTCTCAATACTGTATGTCCAACAAGAAGAAGGAAGCAACTTTTGCTTTTGTCCAAAGATATTTTCCTTAGGCTAAAACAAAGAAGTGCTTTCAGTATGAAGGTCTTTCTTTTTAGATTGACAGAAAGAAAGAAATGGAAAGTGTCCATGCATGAGCACAGTACTGCTCTGATTCTTCAAGTTGTTGTGCACAGGAAGACTCCTATATTTGTGTGGAGTCCACTGACTTCAGTGGGTTCTGAGTGGACATAAGCATCCATTCATGAGGATGAGTTTACAGGATCGGACCTTTAGTGTGTAATTTACTTGGCAACAGTAGCCACCTGAGCTAGCTCACCAGGAGTGTTCTGCTGGCATGTGAAGTAGATTGTTGTGCTCTTAAAGCACATTGAATACAAAATAGCTACAAGTGCCACAAAGTAGAGTTGGACTTGACTCCTGATCTGAACCGTCAGATCAGAGAACACTCACAAATTTGGAAGCAGAAAGGTTGAAATCCAAACCCAGGTTCAGATGAGGATCTGATTTTTCTATGTATCTTTATAATGGGATTAATCAAAATCCTAGATCCAAGCATAACTGAGCCTTTGAGGGCTCAAAAGCTACACCCAGCTTTTGTAGCTCAGTCCATCTCTAGTGCTGGGACTATTAAGGAGATAAATGAAGTCACCTAAAGAAATGGAAATAAAAATTATATAGCTGGTATCTGGTGGGTGAATGGGTTGTTAACTACACTGCTTTGGCAGCAGTTTACCATCTTGCATGGATTTACTGTTTTCCACAGTAACAAGTATTATTTATTTCACTATTAATTAAATACTGATCCCTTTAGGAGGAGATGGTAGTGTGATTTCTTGGCAAGAGCAAGGGAGATCTGAGCTCTGTGCACCTGACTCTTCCCCTCTGCACCTCAGTCTCCTTTTCTGTAATACGAGATTCTAGTACCTTTGTAAAATGTTTTGATATTGTCTGATATCAAAAGGTGTTATGTAAACAGCAAATATTGCTAGTCTTATTACAGTAGCAGTGAGATGTTCTAAAGTCTATTTTCAGATCAAATGGATGTTTTCTTGGTGGACCCATGGATTTAAGTTAATTCAGCTCAGTTTTCATCAGTGAACAGTGTTTCAAAGAAGACATCCACTCAGCACTCTTAGGGGCTGTTTTGTATTTTGTTGGGTATTTTTTTAATGGAGGCCAGGAGACTGAATATATGCGAAAATTAAGTTCCTTGCTTATCCTTTGAGATGTCTTCACTGGACAATGATTAAAATGATCAGATGGAGCAGTGCACTGGTATTTCCCTGTATCCCTTAGTGTTGCTTCTTAATAAATTGAACAATTAAGCCTTAGGTCTATTAATCCTGTTATAACTGTCATTAATGCGAAAGCCAGAATCAAAATATAGTATAAGGTTCCATCTTGAAGTCAGTAGTGTCATGATGACCATTGTTATGAAGGTTGGTCATAAGTGGGACTTATATAAACTAACATTATTTATTATCATCTATTACATATCCAGAGATTTTTATAGTTCAGAAAAAATGAAGACTAAGGTTCTTTTACACTACTGACCAATAAAAGATATTACCTCACCCACCTTGACTCTCTAATAGATTATGTAGCTCAGACGTGCTACTATTCCATTTTCCATTAGGGTATTACCCAATACCCTTCTGCTAATTAAACACGCTCAGCTAAAATAATGGCATGAGTCTTTCAACATGTTTCTTTTTTATTGATTTAGGCTGTATGTTGTACTCTTATCACTTTAGAGAAACAAGTCATTCTGGGAAATTGCCATCCTTACATATAATACCCAAGTTTAATTAAAGGCAGAGGTACCAGCTGCCTCTTGGTTTAGTTTTTGCTGTCATGTAAATTTCATTACAAAAATACAGAAATGTAAGGAACTAAATATTTAGGAACTGATGTATTTAGTTATAAAACCATAATTATACAAGTATACTTCACATCTGTCATCCAGTGTTTTAATGCTGTGGTAGTTATTAGCTGAATATTTCTATTATTACTATTCTACAAGCAACTGCCATTCTTGAAACTGATTGATGTTTAGGAATAAAGCACATTTATTATATGTTGCCAACTTCTGAGGACCAATCTTATATCCTACAATGCCTTTAGAGGAATGATGATACCTCATCTTTCTGGAACTAATCACTGCTGAAGAAAGTAAAAGGGTGAAAACATAGTATTTTTTCCACTGAAGAACTTTCATTGCATTGCACACCATTCAGGTATAAAATGATTATAGTATTTTATCTGCCAAAGGTGACACTGGTGGAAGATAACTTTATACTATATGTGCTGAGAGAGAGATGTATGTATAGAGTCTGTAACTGTACAATTGCTTGGTTTGAGATAGTGAATTTGTTTGTAGGTTGCTGAGGCAGAGTCTCGTCTTTCATTCCTTAGAGGCAGCCACTGATCAACACTAGTCCTCCTCCTCATTGTCAAGATATGTTGCTGCCAGAGTCTCTCCGTGCTTTGTGTAGCTTAATTTAGGTTAGCCCTCCAGCCAAACCAATAAACAGCTCTTCCCTCCAGATAAACAAAAGTCCAACAAAATAAACAGTCCACAAAATGAGTTGTTTGCCCTCCTAGGGCCACATCCCTCTTGCTAGAATCTGTGCAGCCTTCTGCCCTTGATTGTTAGAAGTTTCCAAAGACCTGTCCTTTTGCCAGTTGTACAGGTTTACAAGCTATCAAAAAATATTATCCTGGGATGGCTCACTGAGGTATTTGAATATTTTCTTGTTATGTAGTTGCTTTCTCTTGCCTGTGCTGTTGACACAGATTGTTCTCAAAAGACACTGTGCAAAAGTGGGGGCTTGCTGCACTCCCATTGTCCGGCTGTGGTAGAAGAACAACAGGAGACAAGGGATTTGGTTTAATTTGGCCACAACTGGGTTCCTAAATGCTTGGGAGTACCTAGCAGATAAAAGCATACGGTACAGGTAATTCCATAATTATTTACATATACCAGCAGTAGGAGGGACTGCTGTCAGCCTTCCCCCTTTCCCTATCCTGGTCACCAGCTAATCCACTGCTGGAACTCTGCCATCCCCACCCTTCAAATGAGAGTTAAATGGGGCTGTAAAGGGAAGGGATACAGAGCCAACCCCACTGCCATACCAGTCATAGGAACCCCAAAGCATCCCCTCCCCCATTTCCACTCCTTTAAAGAATACCTCCCTTAACTCCTTTAGCAGTCCATTTTATCTGATCACCGTATCCCTTCCCTGCAGCACACCTGCACTGGACATCTGCCTCTCACATACATAATGAGTTGTGACATCATAGCCTAATACCCACTTCAACTAAGCTCCCAACCTGCTGTGAGGACAGCAAAACCCCCACCTCACCTTAGCTGATCTGGTGCTGCAGGAAAAAAATCCTTCCCATCTCCCCAAGAAAGGAGTGGCTAGAGTAGCGCCCACAGCAGGTAAAGAGAAAACCTGGTATTTACCACTTCCGTGGATGGGAGGGTGGGTACTGCTCCACCTGGTCCAGGTAAAAGAGCGCTTTTCCTGTGCCAGCTTGGATACAACTAGTCTCCTATCTCCTCCTCTGGTTGCTTGGGATGAGGTGGGGGGAAATAGGCCATTGCTCCCATGCTGACCTGGGGTGAAGCAGCTGCAGCCAGCCACTCTGGCATTCTAACTCTTAAAGAGCCACACGCCTTTTCCTACAATCCAGACCATGGCCCTCACCACTTAATATGCAGAGAGGTCTTTGTCTCAGGCTGTTTGGATTGAAACTACCAGGAAATGTTTTCGGCAACCTGGGGGAAAGGCTTTCCCCAGAAGAAGCGGTTAGAGAGTGTGCTTGGAAGGCATGTTTGTTTGTCTGTGTTCATGCAGGGTGTGTGCATGTGACAGAGAGAGACACACATACGGAGGGCATTTGAGGCCCTCTTGTTTCAGTTTGTGTGGACCTGTGTGCATTTCTAATTACAATGCACAGCTTTTAGAACATGCTGTGATTTAAAAAATCCTTGTATTTTTCTTTTGGAAACCTGATGTAGATCTGAAAGTGGAGGGAACTTCCAGACCCTCTTGCTTTGGCTTGAAGGAACAGGGAGGGAGTCTAGAAGAAAAATCCATTTGATCATATCATTGTGGTTTATTTCTCCTGAAAGCCTGTGATAATGGTGTCCCCAGGTATTCTGGAAACCGCCTCTGTAGGTCTTGAGAGTGCAAATCACTATTTGTATTGCTTGTTATTTGTATTGCTAGAAAATGAGAGCTATGGACAGCATTTCTAAACCATTCAGCACCTGTAGTGACTCCTCTGTAAAGGAGACGGGTAATACACCGTGGTGGTTCTTTAGCACATGTAAAGGAGAAAGGCTTGTGCCATGAGGTCAGAAACAAGTCAGTGGCTTCTCTTCTCTCTCCACTTGGAACAAAGATGGTCCAATAATGCTGAGCAGCCACAAGTCCAAAGAAAAGAGCACTGGTTCTTTCAGCATTTTGCTCTCTCCTCCTGAAAGCAGACAGAAAGAGACAGAGAGACAGATGCCAAATCAGCACTCTAAGTTCTGAATAGGCCTGTGGTTTGAGAGCTGCTACTTCCAAACCACAGATAGTTTTGGGTCCTGGATTAAAAAGTAAAAAAGAGACCAGTCTTGGAAGCTGGGGCCAGGGCCACCCAGAGGATTCAGGGGGCCTAGGGCAGGGCCATCGGTGGCAATTCAGCAGCAGGTCCCTCTTGGAGGGAAGAAGCCGCCACCGAATTGCCACCAAAGAATGAAGCAGTGGTGGTAGAGCAGCCTAAGTGCCGCCAGTCACGTTTTTTGTTTTGTTTTTTTCTGCTGCTTGCGGCTCTTTTACTCACCGGGTGGTGCTCCGAGGCTTTGGCAGCACTTCAGCAGTGGGTCCTTCACTCGCTCTGAGTCTTCCACTGCACTGACGGACTCGCCGCCAAAGACTTGGAGCGAATGAAGGGCCCGCTGCCGAAGTGCCACTGAAAATCCAGAGCAGCTCGCGGGGCCCCTGCAGGGCCCGGGGGCTGGGGCAAATTGCCCCACTTGCCCCCTACTCTGGGCGGCTCTATCTGGGGCTAGGCCAGAACACCAAAAAATCCAGCTGTTTCCCCACCGTTGCACAATTCAAGTCCTGGATTATAACTTCAGTAAACTGCCAATTTTTGTCTTCAGGGTCCCCACAAGATTTGTTCTGGTTCTGGTTCATGTGAATCAACACCTGCTTTTTCATTTTGTGTTTCTACTCAAAAATTTCAAAGTGCAAGTCAAAAGCTGCCATGTTTTGCCTGATTTTGAATCCATGCCATGGCAGAAGCCATCATCTTTTCACATCCTAAACCATAAATAAGACCAGATTCTTGCAACACTTGATTAATCATTGAAAGGTTGTTAATCTGGCCTGAATTTCAGGTTTGTCTCAGAACCTGAGACAAGGTGATTTTTGCCTGGTTTCAGTTTTCAATTTTAAATGAAAGTTTTGCACAGCTCAAATCATAAAATGCTTGGTGCAGTCATGTGAACCGAATCAGCCTCCACTCCCATGAAATGAGTGAAGGAAAATCTGAGATCTAAAATAAATACATGTATGGATTCTGAATAAAATTGCACTGTGATGAGATAAAACAGCCATGAAAGGGTTAAGGTCTACCTGCCTGGCACATGACTCAGCAGAGGTCATGAGGGAAGCATGTGTTTTATTTCCCAGGGCAAGGAAAAATCCTTTTGGAAGGCACTGCAGCCTGTGTTGGTCAGGAGATTGCTTTGTTTTACTCATTAGTTTTATGTTCTTGAACATGAGATACACTCTTGAAATGGACTCAGGCGTGGTAATGGTTCTTTCCTGGGCTGGTGAGAGCCTACCAGGTTACAAGTGCATACAGATTCCCAGTACTTTCAAGGTATCTCCCACTTATAATTTTAATTTGTAAAGAGCTTCCTAATCATGATATACCACACAGACTTTTTTTAATTGTTCTGTGTTATCTATATCTCTCCAACTCCTGGTTGCATGCGTCTTGAGAAATGGAAAGTGTTGAAATACATGGGTATGACACGCAAAGTGTTGAAATAAACATTTATTTTAACACTTGTTTGTGATGAGCCATTTATTTTAACACTTTTTACTTGAAGTGTTGAAATAACAGGTTTTATCAGGGGACGTGTCATCCACTCTGTTTTATGTATATGTGAATATGAAAATATATCTGTCTATTGAGTGTACATATTTTTACATTAGTGCATTGGCAAACAATCCATTCAACTAAAATGGGGTCATTTGTCCCACAATAGTTTTATATTCTTGTCTTCCTAGCAGATCAATAGTCTTTTGATGGTGGTGGTTGTTTGTTTGTTTTAGTTACACTTCAAATGATTAAACCACTAGCAACTGGATGAGACAGATACATAGAATAGATAAGACTGAAAACTCTGATGTTTGAGTACATTAATGGGGAAAGAAACCCTGTATTTGAGCTTTCTGAGCTTTTTAGGTCTTATTTCTTTCATTTTCTGTTGCATTTATAGGCTTGTTCACCAAACAGCTGGGAGCAGTCCTAGATGAATTAATGTATGTCTAAAGCCTTTTGAACACCACCGATGTTATCATCACGAGGAGTTGTCACAGATGTTCTCAGCAGCGTTAACATTTTAAAATCTATTTTAGGGACTTAAAGGTCCCAGTTCAGCAGTCCTGCACTGTTCCACCAAGCTCTTGGACATAGGGTTAAGACCCATTGTGTGCTTAGAGTTAAGCATATGCTGAAATATTTGGTTAAACAGGAATGAATTTAGACACACACACTTAAATGTTTTTTTAGAACTGTAGCCATATTGTCCAGGGTAGTCATTGTCTGGTAGCCTATTCTAATATATCTAATGCCATCTCCCAGGCTAATAGAGGCATTGCTTCCCCTAAAGCCAATCTGTCAGCTGCTGTGTGACTAGTAAAAATATGTCTACATTTAGGCCTGGGGGTGCGATTCCCAACTCACATAGATATAGCTCTCATCAAGCTAGCACACTAAACATAGCAGTGTAGCACAGGCAGCGGCGAGTGGCAGCACAGGCTGGCTGTTCCAAGTATGTACCCACAGAACTCAGGTGGTTTTGTAACGAGTTACCAGTTAGCCCATGCTGCCACTTGCCACTCCCTAGATAATCGACTAATTTTAGCATGCTAGCTTGGTGGGAATTAGTGGCACTATGTCTGCACAAGCTGGGAATCACACTTTCAGCTCCAAGTGTAGATATACAGATGTGTTCAGCTCAGTAGCTATCTGCAGATGCAGCTTCAGGCTTCAGAATGAGTAGTGTCTGTGTACTTTGTGTTCTAAAGAAGTAATTGCACGCTTTGGTTGAGTGAATGAGGCACAGAACCTACCTAATTAGAAACCAACCTATCCACTGGGAGACTATCTTGTAAGGCATCTGTGAATGATGTTTCTCTAATGAACAAAGTATTCCTCAGATGTCTCCTTCCTTAGTGCTATTTTGGGAGTTTATCTCCGTGATGATTGCCATTTTTATTTGTATTATTTTACAGTCAGGATCAGGGCCTCATTCTGGTAGGTGCCACAAAAGACAGAGTAAAAGAAGGTCCTTACCCCCAAAGACTTGCCTGCGTTTCTGGATAATTTTTTTTCCCTTTACCTGAGCTTGACTTCTCTAATCAGTTTTGTTCTCACTGGTTACTCACATTTCCCAGATTGTTAGTATGCATGATAGTAAATACTGTAACTTTCTTGGCTGGGTACATTAGGAGCACCCTCCAAAGTCCTTGTATGAGCACCCCAAAATCCTGCAGCCCTGTTGTTTCCTCCTTTCTTTTCAAGTGTGATGTAAGTGAAAATCTATCAAGTTAGAAACTGATCTTGTCCACTGGGGAAATAACATTTACAGGTAAGAAAAACTTTCCTTTTCTCTCTGCGCCCCAAATCTAACATTTGTTAATTTAAAGAAATCTCCTACGACAACTAAACATTTATTGAATAAGAACTCTGGTGATTTTATGAACTTTACAATGGAAGGTTCATAAATAATCATCACTAGTAATTCAAGAACGGGGGTGGGGGAGGACTGAAAAGGCCACTTTTTCTTTCTGTTTTTGATCATAATTGATGCCATCATTTACCACATTTTCATTTTTTGTTTTGAGGGAGAAAGTGGGGCAAAATAATTATTGGTGTTCGCAGACGTACACAGAATGGACTCAAAAACATTAAAATCCTGAAGGACAGCCTTTTGACACAAGGCAAAGGAAAAGACAAACCATTAGCAAAGAAAATGTAGACTCTCCTTCATTTCCATCTCCTCTGGAGGACCTAACTGGCTGAGAACAAAAATGAGTGGCAGACTGTAGTGATCCAGACACTGTCCTAAATGTGGCAGGGGTGTAGTCCTAGTTCTGAAGTCTCGGGGTAAAATCCTGCCCACATTAAAGTCAATGGGAATTTTGCCATTAACGTCATGGAGCTGGGATTTCACCACAGAAATATAATTAAAACCAAATACCAGTCAGAGTCAGTCCTAGCTTTAAAGATGATGGCTAATTATTTAAGATATTGTAGGCACCAATCTGATGTGGCCTATACAGCAAATATTCCCTTAAAGATTCTTTTTGAGACATGAATGTGTAATTAAAAGTTTTGAATATAAATACTCCGGGGCCGTTCTTTATTTTGGAGAACACTAGGGTTTACTAAAATGGCATATGCTGGACTACATTGAAAAATCAAAAATTTTGTTTTTTGTTAACAAGATCTAGAATCAGTAAATAATTCATTAGTAAATTTGGTAATAGCTATTATTATATAAATTAGAGATGTACTAAACTGATTCTGGAAGAGATAGGTGCCACTGATAGAAGAGTTATCCAGGTTCCTTGATAAATCAGATTCTGAATTGTACGCCTAAACTATACACCACATCCATCTTGAACACGATATTTTGGTGCATCATCTGTTTACTAGTACTTTGAGCATTATGTGGTACTAATAGCTTTCATTCTGGTTTTTTATACTAGCTGTATATCATATTTCTCTCCAGACATGTCTGTTCACTGAATTTTCTTCTGCATATAAATGCATTCACTGGCCATTTTGAAGGATGTGCTTGCTGCACTATTTCATTAAACTGCTGCATTATCGGGTAATTGTTTAAACATAATGCCATAGCACTATCAAAAGGAAAGGTGAACTAATGGCATTTGCAAATGTCAGGGATTATTTTAACACTTTTATTATAGTTCATAAAAGTAGGTTCAGGGCATTCCATGGCAATTATTTCCACAGAAATTGGTTATTTAAATAAATTGCTAATTATCTGGATATGACAGTATTGAAAACCCTGCTAATGAGTTATTTGATAAGTGTAGTTTATGGTGGCCACCTACAGGAGAGAGAGAGAAAGAATATATAGAATAATTATGACAAATAATGAATTAGATGCAAATATCTTGTCTTGTACATTTGTCTGAGTTATTTAAAATATGGATTATCCATATGAAGTTTCTTTTAAATATCAGGATTATACAATACAAGCACATGCAGAATGTTCCTTTTAGATCAGATTAGATTGCCTTTATTTGTTTTTGCCTAATCTTCAAACTTTCTCATTCTGTTACTATTTACAGGAACTGAATATTTACAGTAACTGAATGGTGAACTTTCCCAGATCTATTCCCATTCTACCATATTTTTCCTTACTCTGATGTTTACTCTCTCACATGTGTTCTCTATCTCACTCTTTTTTTTCCCTTCCCTGGTTTTATGAACTTAGCTTCTGAAAGATAACAGTGTCAACTACCTTGCTAGAATATATATGTATATGTGCAGAGAGAGGGAGGTGATGGGTAGTTTTTGTTTTTCTTTTCATAGCAGCACAATCGTCAAAAATATTAGTTATTCATTACAAATAATTTGAATACTTAGTATCAACTTCTTTTTTCTTTGTAAAGTTTATTCTACTGTAGTACAAATCTGAATTTACATTTGTAAAGAAGATCCCCAGTGTAATTACTGTAACATAAATAAATTAAAACTAAATTTTACATTCTTATACAAAGAACACAACTAAGAATTATGACCTAATTTCAGTGTTATTCCAGCTACTGTTTGATAGATATTAGGAGTTTTCTTGTTTGTCTGTTTCTTTGGTTAGTGCATATAGCTGAATTAAAAAGGCCAAATATACAATTTCAAGATTCAAACAATATGGTAGAAAAATAAATATATGGAAAAATACAAATAATTATATAGTATTTGTGTATAACTTTGCCATTATAGTCACACGAGTTAGGAATTCCCACATTGACCTTTTTTTTTAAAGGAGGGAGGGCTTGATTCTTGTTTATCCTAAGGCCCCTTTACAGTTGCTCTGGCAGTGTAAAGTGCCCTTAAAGTGGCTGTAGTTTAAGTCCCTTTTATGCTGCCAGAGTTTACACTAAGTGGCCTTAGTGTAAATGTGTACCAAGCCTAATTTCCATTACTTCTGAGATACAGAGATTTGTTTTCACATTGGTGGGTAGATGTGATGATGAACAGCTGAACCAATTTGACTGAGAGCTATCAGAGCTTCCAGATGAAACTAGATAGCTTGGGAAGTCCTTGATATCAGTGGGAGTCTTTTTATTGAACTCAAAGTGCATTGGGTCTGGCCTTGCACACTTGATTCTGCAAGGTGCATAGCAATTTTTGACTGTTCCAAGTGCATTCAGCTCCCCATAACTTCAGAGCTGAAGGAGCTCAACACTTTGCAAGACTGAACACTAACAGTGAAAAGGAGCCCCATTGACACCAAGAACAAAACCAGTAAATTCTTGGCAAGCACCTTAATTTCTCCAACAGAGGTGAACTCTCCCTCCTCCCAGGAGAGAACAGCATTTTTTTTTAAACAAATATAATCTCTGGTGTAGCAACTACTACCACTGTATTAGTATCTGTTCACTGTTATCACAGCGGAAGCACAGTTCTAATTATTTGCACTAAATAGGGGAAGGAGATTATTTGATGTATAGAATAATGCTGTGACACTTGATATATTTTATTATGCTGCATTTTTGTGGCTTCTCTCCATTTTAATCATGAACACTGACTGTTCTTTAAAATAAAAAACAACGCATAAACCCTAATTATACAGCAGAAAAATGAATAATTTTTTGAATTTTAGGATTTTTTTTATTGTTTAGTTTTAAATAATAGCAGGTGTATTGCATTTTAATTAGAGGGGTACATCTATTTCTCTCTCTTACATTCAAATCCTGGTCCTGTGCTTGAGGCCTGGATAAATGGGCTTTGCATATCATAAACTAATTCTTTATTTTACAGTAAGCTATATGGCATACCCCATCCAGCCCTTGATAACCACTGTCATGTCGCTATCAAAGGAGTGTTGTGCTAGCAACTCTCTTAGCTACTGACTCTGACCTACTGGAATTATAAACCCCAATACATCAAATCACTTTGTCATGTACTAAACCTTAAGCATGGGAGTAATCTCATTGAAGTCTCAAGTGCTGAAACATGGTGCTGGATTGGGACCATAGTTAATTTTTTTTAAATTCCATATGATTTACCAGACATTTCCCACTCTATGAAACCTTAGTGACGAATTTTTGTTAGTTTGTATTTCCTCTTGCCTGTCGCTAGGTTTAGACTTTTTCTTCGTGTTATATCATGACTCTGCCATAAAGTCTGTTGGAAGACTGGAGTTATATTTGCTTCCTTCCAGTCCTCCTGTATCTCTCCTTCCTCATCAAGAGGCCATTATAAATTTCCGTAATAGGACCAATTATCCTTTCAACTCCCTTGGCATTCACATAAAAATAAAACTTTAGGCCAACATCACTGCCCTTTCTTTTACTTTTGCAAATATTTATTTAAATCACTCTTTATTTATTTATTCCTTTTTTTCTGTTTCAGTATTTCAAAATACAGTATATTTTTTTGCCACAAGTCAGTCAATTATGGTGCATTGTGTTCTAGACCTGACACTTTTTCTGCAACACAAGAAGGCTTCCATGTGTTTTGAGTAAAATGATAAAATGCGAAGGAAAAATGTTTACAGCTCCTTGTATGTTCCTTTTGTGCCCTCTAGAATACTAAGAAAAAAATGTTGGAATAACAATGACACACATGTCAATCCTTTGAATGTCATAAGAGCCATTTATTTGCTGTCATTAGAAGCAGTGTTGACATGATTTTGTTGTTCTTTTAGCTGAGTTATTGATGAATATTGTTCCTTTGAAATTGTACCCAAACATTTATCACGAGATTTGCTGATTACCAAATTTAAACAACTTGCACAGTGGATATAGAGACAGCTGGTAACTCACTGGAAATGAGTGTCTGAGCTCCAGAAAAATATCCATTCATTACACTAGCTCCATCGAAGCCTCAACCTATAAATCCAATGAGATCCACACAGCTTGCAGCTCAGTCACTGTTTTCTCTGCTGTGCTGCTGGAGTCACACCACTGATTTTGTTAAGCTGAAGGAAGTCCTTTCCGATTATTTTATTGTGCAAGCACTTAACAAATGGTCACTTGTTCCTTTCTCCCCAGTATCCATTGTTCAAGGGGACATTCATTTAAATAGGCATCAAATTAAAACAGATGAAAAGGACATTTCTTCACATAAAGTGGAATTCTTCTGTGGAACTCATTGCCACTAGATATCAAGTGTTTGACATGATTTAAAAAGGGATGGGATATTTATATGAAAAATGAGAACATCCAGAGTCGCATCAATATTTTAAAAAATTGAATGGGAATAAACCTTAATGCCTCAAGGCATAAACCAGCCTTTAACTGATGTAGATTAGAAATTTCTGGGTTATTTGTACCCTATTCCAAAGCATCCGTTTCTGGAAACTGTCAGAGACTGGATTTAGGACTATATGGATCAATGTTTAAAACTGATATGGCATTTCTTATGTTCATTTTCAGTCTTGCTCACAAAGATTGAGTTGTTGAAGCATTTTGTATGCTTATTTCTTGATCAGCTCACTTCTGAATGGTTTGCTTGCGTAATGGTCCACTTTTTAGATGACTTAAGAAATTTGTCATGCATTTATTTATTGTGTGATGCCATCATTCTGAGCTTAGTCATTCTGTAAGACTTGACCATCATCCCTGCAATGGTGCTGTGCAATGTCTAAGAGCAAGTGCCCATTGTAACTTTTACAGCTAATCTTTCAATCTCATTATGATTGATCTGGCTAAATGGACTGCAAATATCATGCCATTAGTGCCCACTAGAAAGTTCGGTGCCAGCTGTCCGCTTTCTTTGTGATTCTGTTTTGCTGTCATCTTAGGTTCTGTTATGGATTTTCATTAAAATTCCCTACTTTTGTGAACAATCATTCAGTTGCCCCCAAAACACATCAGTATTGGCAGAAAAATCTCTTCTGCACATTGAGCTAAGTTGTCCATTCATATTTCTACAAATGTTCATGGTGAAGATATCATTTGTAACCTCTCTAACGTTGTTGATCGAGCAAGGCCTAACTTCAGTGCAAAAAAGGGTACCTGTGCATGGCACATAACACCTCATATTCTTGATCAATAATGCAGATATTCAAGAACATCCAGCATACCTTGAAGACGCACATTAATGAGGCAGACTTATCTGGCAGTGTGAAGGCTGCTTTCACCCAGGTGTGGATGTGATGTAAAAAACAGAGTTCAGTTGTTGGAGGGGGGAGAAGATGTCAGGTCGGTAAATAATGAGGTGTGATCAGTGCTGAAGCAGCTGGAGATGGCATAACTCAAGAAGATAATTCAAGTGCTGAGTCAGGAGCAGATGTCAGTAGAGACAACTTATCTAGGCTGTCTTGGATGCTGATTTTGTAATGTGTGTTGACGGGACAGACTTGTCAGACAGCCTGTTTGTGAAGCCCAGTGTTGCCTGTATCAGTGGTTTGTTAGGAGGAGGTGACATTTTGCTGGAGGCAATCTCAGCTGAAGAAAGAGGAGGTTTGAAATGGTTAAAGCAAACCAAATTTTCAGTTTTCTGTTGGAAAACTTACATTGGCAAACAATGTCCTTTTGAAAATGAAAAATCTGCTGGAAAACTCCAGCTTCCCTGTTTAAAACAAACTGACAGGCTGTCATAACATTTTTCCCAGATCTGGACCTTAGCGTCCAAAATATGGGTGTTAGCATGAAAACCTCCAAGCTTAGTTACCAGCTTGGACCTGGTAAAGTTGCCACCAGCCAGGAATCTATACAGTGCCTGGCACACTGTGGTCTCCCCAAAACCTTCCCTGGGGGATCCCCAGACTTAGATTCCTTGAGTCTCACAACAAAGGGGAATAAACCGTTTCCCTTCCCCCCTCCGGGTGTTCCCTCCCTGGGTTCCTGGAGAGATATACAGAAGCAAGCTCTGTGAATCTAAACAGAGGGACTCCACCCTCCCTGTTTCCAGTCCTGGAAACACAAGTACTTCCCCCCTCACCCAGAGGGTATGCAAAGTCAGGTTAGTAAATCTAACACAAAGAGATTTTCCCCCCTGACTTCTTCCTCCCACCAATTCCTTCGTGAGCTGCAGACTCAATTCCCTGGAGTCTCCACTAAAGAAAAAACTCCAACAAGTCTTAAAAAGAAAGCTTTATATAAAAAGAAAGAAAAGGACATAAAAATGGTCTCTCTGTATTAACGTGACAAATACAGGGTCAATTGCTTAAAAGAAAAATGACTAAACAGCCTTATTCAAAAAGAATACAATTTAAAACATTTCAGCAACTACACACATGTAAATACAAAAGAAAACAATATAAACCTTATTGTCTTACTATTTTTGTACTTACAACTTGGAAACAGAAGATTAGAAAGCCAGGAGACAGAAAGATCACTCTCAGAGCCGAGAGGGTCAGACACAAGACAAAGAACAAAGAACTCACACCCAAAACTTCCCTCCACCCAGATTTGAAAAAGTCTTGTTTCCTGATTGGTCCTCTGGTCAGGTGTTTCAGGTTACTGGTGTTACCCCTTTACAGGTAAAAGAACATTAACCCTTAGCTATCTGTTTATGACACAGGCCCTAGACCCTGTGCTGATATGCAGAGCTGTACTGCTCATTCACTCTGTCTTCCATACCCAGTGTGCTGTGATAGCAGTGAACAGATACCAACATACTGTTGGTAGTTGCCACACTAGAGCTGACAATTGTTTAGAAAAATTAAAAAGTGTGATGCATGAAAAAGGGTGGACAACTCTCTAGATGGCAGACTGCTAGATTGACCTTAGGTCCTTTGGAGATCCCCAGCAGGTCAGCTATGGCTGTAGTATGCATGTGTTATGATTTTTACTTTCAGATGGGAAAGTAGAGGGAGAGGAGAGTGCATGTGTTACGTTCGGTGTTATGGGACCTCTGCTTTTCCCCTGGTAACACAAATAAATATGTTATCTGTTGAAAATTAAAAGTTGTCAAAGACTATTCCTTTAGCAGATTAAAAATCCAGCTAGCAGATTACAGAGTTTCTCTTTTAGAAACGTAATCACACAAAAGGGTAAAAGACAACAATAATCAAACCCCTCTGCGGTGAAAGAGAGAGCAGTTCCTTTCTGAAATGAGGACAATGTTGTAAACAGAGGAGGGCATATGGAGGAACTGGAAACATCCTGCTCTTCTCATGCCTCTTTCCCTCCTTGTTTTTATTCATTCTCCTACAATTCTTTGGTCCTCCCTCTCCTTCTTTCTCCACTCGTCTTTATTACTGTTACCCTTCTGCCCCTCTGAGTTGGCAGCAACAAGGGCCGGGTTCAGTATCCAGGGGTTCCGTTTCAGTAACACAATGCATAACTGGCTCGAGCCCCCACCCAGTGACCTGGGACACTCACATACCACACCCCCCTGGGCGCCTCTAGGAGGCAATACTTCCCCTCTCGCAAGCACGGAGTCTGAGTGTAGCAAAATCTTTTTAATAAAGGAAGGAATTAATGCGGCATCCCATTGGAGAAACACCACAAACAGGGTTATAACACAAACCATAAACAAAAACCCACCTCCAAGTACGTTTGGCACTGTCCTTTTTCCCCTTAGGGTTTTAAGTCCAATCACCCCAAAGTCCAACAACCCAAAAGTCTCTGGTCAGTGCCACCCCAGAGTTCGAGAGTTTATCTGTAGAGGTCCCTCCCCCCAGCCTAGATAGAAAGGGGCACCTTACGTGGTCCTGGGCCAACTGCCCTGCCTCTCCGTGGGTTCTGCTTCCACCTTCTCCACGAACTGCTCCGCTTTACCAGCCGCTGCACGCTGCTCCTCCAGCCGTCCTCAGAAACTGCTCCGCTCCACCAGCTGCTCTGCTCCATGAGCTGCTCCGGTTCTCTCTGCAAACTGCTCAGCTCCGCTCGCTCTGTGGGCCGCTCCACCCGTCCCACAGCTACTCCGCTCTGTCAGCCACTCTGCTGCCACCAGCTGTCCCGTGATCCGCTCCAGCCGTCCCCACAAACTGCTCCACTCCGCCAGCAGCTCTGTTCCACAGTATAGCTTTGGGCTCCCCACTAGTTAGCACTGTACTCAGTGCTCTCAGCTCAGTGATTTTAGCTTTTTAGTGATTTTCAGCTCTTAGTGATTCCAGCTCATAGTAGGGGAGCCCCAGTGCTAGTGCACCATTAGCCCAAAGTGAGTTCAGCTCAGTAACCTGTATTTAAATTCTTGAGGGAATAAAAAAATAATCTCTGACATACCACAGTGGAGAGAGGAGGGGGTGCAACTGGTGCTTCTGGCTCCACAAGGAGACTGCACCACCAGGCACAAATACCTGCCCCCAGCCTCTCTCAATTCTCTGGGTTTTGGAACCCATTTTCCATGTCTAGCCAGTACCGCCCAACTGAAGGTGAGCAATTTGTCACCAAGCAGTCCCACAGCTTGGGAGTCTGGGATAGGGTAGGCGTGCCTATGCAAATACACTCTCTGAAATTCTTTCCACCAGATGTCAGTGTAAAGCTTATCCTGACTCTGCTTACATTACTGACTGCCTCCATTGGTCCTTTGCCCCAAGAGCAGATCAAATGGGGACTCTGGAGTTCACCCTGCCCAGCTAATACAGTGGAAAAAGTGTTACATCGTGTCTGCACAAGGTGTTTGGGGTGTTTCATATCATGTTACTTACCTCAAGTTACCTACTCAATATAACAAGCACCTTTTTTCCTCTAATCTAGACAGATCCCTAGTCAATCTCCTTGTTAGTGAAGTACTCTTCCCTATACTGCTTGCCAGTGCAATGTGCAGTCCCTGCACTAGTGCAAGACACCACTGTAATACACTGTATTTTTATTCTAAATTAGCTGGATATTTAATATAAAAAGCATTTAGTAGTTTAAGTACATCCCAAATAGTCTAAAAATATAGATAGCTGAATATATGCCAGCAACCATGATCACTTACTGTCTAGTACATGCTGTATTCTTACGTTTTTGCTAATACTCATGTAACATCAATATACTTTAAACAAAATGGAGTAAATTGTCTAAGCAGTGCACTAGGGTTTTATCATGATTCCCATAAAGGGCTCAAGAAATTGAGAGGCCAAATCCCCATGTACCACTTTGAAAATTGAGGCCCCAATCCTACAAACATGCATGCAGATGAGTAACTTTGCTCATATGACTAGTACCATGCAATTTTAGGGAGTAATCTGATCAAAGCTGGACTTCTTAAAGAGGTACCAACATCCTTGAATGTGTCCACAGGGGACATGTATTAAATAATACCCAAAATATCCAGCAGCCTTATCCCTTATGTGGAAATTTAGAGCTGTATTTCTATAATCTACTGTATGGAATTGTTTTCTGTTTCTAATTATATTGTTCCTTGTTCTTTTAAAACAGATGCTTAAATGTTTGAGCCAAGTTTTATGTTTTATCCAGTTAAATATGCAAGTGTTTCTGTCTGCAATTTTAGGGTTATTACACCCACGTTCCTAACACTTGTACATGTAATAATACTATTCAAAACCTAATACATGTCGATTTACAAATTAGTATATTTTTAGATATCATAATTAGATATTAGTTCTTGATATTAATGGTTTGTCTAGTACAACACTGCCATCCCATGATGGGCATGCACACATCATATCCAAGTGCTGAGTATTCCAACATGCTAACACTGTACTTTAATTTTCTTTAGGAAGTGCTATTAGGCCCATAGCCCTGCGAGCAGTATCTGCTATAGCTCATGCTCTTCCAGGACTTCCCATCCTAGCAACTGGAGGAATTGATTCAGCTGAGAGTGGGCTGCAATTTCTCCACAGTGGTGCTTCTGTTCTACAGGTATTTGTTTTTTTCCTTTAAAAATTATAATTAGTAATTTATCACAGAACTGTAATTTATCTTAAAAACTAAAGATTTCACCTCAAAGTAGGAAAAAGGACGCATTAGCATAATTGATCCATTGGGACAAATATTCATATTGTTATCTCCATGCTCGTTGCTAGGAGCCATTCACTTAAGATGTTCAGTGATGGAGTGGATGCCCCATAACCTATTGTGCTGACCCAGGAAAAGGCTAGCTTTTTAAGAGTGAAGTAGTACCTTTTCCTCTAACCTAGAAAGTTTCCAAATTAAATCCCTTATTAAGCAAATGAAGTTAATGCATTTATGCTTCCAAATACATCCTGTGTTTTCAGTTTCTGACTTGCCCAGCGTAAGCTCTTTGGAACAGAGAGTTTTCATCCTGTGACTTATTGAGCACTGAAGGGAATTCCAGATGGCTTTACTTTTGGTCCCACCTCTGTTCAGTTTGAAATAGCTGTTCTTCATCCAGGCACCAATCTCCCTCAAGCACTTGTTTTGAGTGATGAAAAATGCAGAGCTGTGCATCCTTTACATGTTGTTGGCATCACAGTCATGGCTAAGGAATGGGATGTTAGTTTGCAGTAGTTGGTTGCATTGGCTGATGTTTTCTGAAGCACTAGGCAGACTTTAGTATGTGTGATAGATTTTTCATTAACAGGAGATGTTGGTAGTATGGGTCCTAGAGGGTCCATTGGCACTTCAGCCTTTTGCCTGCATTGAGCAGGCAGCTGTCTGAAAACCATTGTGTTATGTAGAGGAGGAGGACAATTGTTGTGGATAGTAGGTGTTAGGGTGGAGACTAATCTTCTGTGCTGTGTATCTTTGGAAGTCTGCAGGATCGATAAGTAATCAGGGAAGGAACACATAATCTACGTTGCATCTAAATGAAGGGGGAAACTTATGTTTGGAGGAGGTGATAGTTAGCTTACAACAGGGGTGGGCAAGCTTTTTGGACTGAGGACCACATCGGGGAATAGAAATTGTATGGTGGGCCATGAATGCTCACAAAATTGAGGTTGGGGTGCAGGATGGGGTTTGAGCTCTGGGGTGGGGCTGGGGATCGAGGGGTTCGGAGAGTGGGAGGGGGATCAGAGCTGGGGCAGGGGTGTGGGGAGAGGCTCAGGGAGTGCAGGCTCCGAGCAGCGCTTACCTTAAGTGGCTCCTGGAAGCAGGGGAAAGTCCCTTCTCTGGCTTCTATGCGGAGGTATGGTCAGGCGGCTCTGCACGCTGTCCCATCCACAGGCACCGCCCCTGCAGCTCCTATTAGAGCGGGTAGGAGCCAGAGCGGGGCCATGCCACAACTTCTGGGAGCCATGTGGTGCAGTCCCTGACCCAGTGTCCTGGAGCATGGCTGAGCCACGTGATCTGCCCCGCAACCCAGCACCCCGGCCAGAGTGTTGCAGCAAGGCCGAGTCACACAGTGCAGCTTGCAGGCTGTAGTTTCCCCACACCTGGTCTACAACATGACAATGGTGCCTTCATTCCCAATACCTCATTTGGCACTGAAAATTAGGTCCAGTGTGTGGCTGGCCTTATTGGATAACTGCAATGATGGCAAAGGCCAGTCCCAGGTTTGCTGAGGTGAAGAAAATATCCTGGGCAAATTTATTGGTGAGGTTATTTGCATAAGCCCTGAAGAGTCACGCAGTATTAGGAGTTTAAGGGATCTCTAATAGCAGGTCTGACACTACAGTTACTATTGAAAGCTATCAGGGTAGTTGGCAATTTGAATACCCCTGGGATCCCAAACTACTGTTTGTCTGCTAGCCCCAGAAGCAAGTAAGTGCAGTGAAATGTTCTGGATTTGAGGGGAGATAGTGGTGTAACCTGTAACCTTTTGAGGGAAGAAGTAGCAATAGGAGGTTCACATGCCCTCTCAGCCAGTCCTGAACTCTCTGTGTTAGCATCAAACAGGCAGAAGAGTACATGAGGTTATCCCGTAGGTTGTTTTGTCTATCTGCTTTACTAATAGTGCTTATTAATTTTTAAAACTTCTATTAGGCTATTTCAAACTCTCCTTTTATGGTAAAGGGATCAAGGAGCTACTTTGTCTGGGTAACAGTCTCAGTGCTACTTCAGTTCTATGTCCCTTACACACACACACACACGCATGCACACACACACACCAATCATATGATGCTACTTCTGGTACGATATTTGTCTACAACAAAAGTATGATCAACAAGGGAGTGTTTTCAGAACTACACATTCATTTAATTTATGGACACTAATTAGAACTGAACTAGACCAAAGTAAAGAACTATGCACTTTCCTAAATACAGATTGTGTATGTGTGTGGGGGGGTGGTTCTTGTGTGTAGACATGTCCCTGAAGATAATAGAATTCTAAAATGTAACTAAATACACAGAGAGTGGAATGGGTATTGTTTCTGGAGTGGCTAATTAAAGAATCACTTGTTGAACCTAGAAAACTCAGAATAATTTTTTAATACTAATTAAGTATTGGCTGATTAAAGTGATTCTTGTTCAGTGTGGAGCTCTGTGCATGGAACACTGGTCTGAACACCTCCTTTAGAGAACATTGCAAGGCTCATCCATTTCCAGCATCATTTCCTCAACAGAGACAATGACAAGCCCTGTTTTACCCTCTCAGGGTTTCTTTATACCAGCAAGTTGTGTTGATTTAACTTAAATCATTTTAAAACTGATTCAGATAAATGGGTGCAAAACCCTGTGTAGACACTTATTTCGGTTTAAGAGTGGCTTATTTCAGCCTAGCTGAAGTCAGTAAGGAATAGATTTAAGATAAATGGATGTAATCTGCTCTTAAACCAAAATAATATTGACCATAGATACTTCCCCTGTCTAAGAGAAGAAGTAGAAGAGGATGGAAAAAACATAAAACCTTCAGCAGAGGATGGGTCCAAAAATATCTGATCAGAACAACAGTGACGCTCATATGTGATGTCTAGATGGAATGAGATATAACCAAAACTGCAACTCCACCCCACATCCAGCCCTGCTTCCCCCACACCCAAGGTCCCCAGAAGGGAATTGGCAGCACAGTCCAGAATGGGCAGGAACACACAGACCAGGCACCTGTGCTCCAATGGCAATAGCATAGGCTTCCCCTGCGCCGCAACTCCGTGTAAGGTGGGCTGTCAGGAGCTCATCTCAGCATGGTCAGCCCTTGGATGCTGGCACCTGCAGCAGGGACCAGCCTCTCTGCAGTCAGATCTATGTGCCTCTGCTCCCCACAACATGAAGAACAGCCCAGCTGAAAATGGTACCCCTGCGTGGCAAGCCCATGCACCAGGTCCAGTGGCATTCATTGAAATTTGACCCAGTCATCTCTTCATCATGGATGCCCTTTCAGCGTTTAGAAGTGCATTTGATCTAGCCTCCCTTTTGGGAGGAGGAGCACAACATTTTCATATGTATAATTTCAAGATTGCTTGTACAATAAAGGAAGTTTATAATAGATGCAGATCAATTTAACTGTTTGTAACAATTTAACTATTTGTAACTTTAGCACCCATGTGGCCAAGATGGAGTTTAGTTTTCAGGCAGCTCTGGCCAAGAAAAGGGGTGCGCAGGAATGCAGCAGGGAAAAACCTGTTCCAAGCCCCCTGGAGTGATCCCACATGCACACCAGGACAGTATAATGAATACAGCGAAGGGAAATGTTTATTTACAGAAGATGAATGGAGAAAAAACAACAAGGGGGCAGAGCAGGGGAATGGTAAAACAGGATCACACTCAAAATGAGGCCCCCAGGCCCAGTGGTACCACCATATGAAAGGGCAGACTCTGAGCTATCCGTCTACAGTCAGGCTATGTCTACACTGCAACTGGGATCAACGCTCTGAGATCAATCCACTGGCGGTTGATTTAGTGTGTCTAGTGAAGACCCACCAAATCGACAGCAGATCACTCTCCCTGTACTGTAATCCTGACAAGAAGAGTTTTTCCCATCGCCCTCTGCGGTAACTCGACCTAAGAATACATCGACTCCAGCTACGTTATACACATAGCTGGAGTTGCGTAGCAAAGGTCGACTTACTGCGGTAGTGTAGACATAGCTTCGGTATTCAGGAGTCCTGGGCAGAGTTCCAGTCTGGCAGTGAGACTTGGATGCTCCTGGTCATCTTCAGCACCCCAGTAAACTTTCAACAACAAACCCCTCCGGTGCTCAATTATGCCACTCTCTGCAAACCCACAGAGAGCGACAACCTCCTCACTTACCTAGCTACAGCCTCCCTCCTTATTCCCAATTCAAGATCACAAGCTCCAGTATGGTTCTCATGGCCCCATACATCCCTGAGCCAGCAGTGATACTGTGTCCAGCTCTGGTTTCTCCTTCTCAGGTGATTCCTCCCTAGCATGATGCTCCTCCTGGCTCCTGTTCTGGGGTGTCCCCGGTCAGCCATTCTGTCCCTCCCAGGCTTCCAGCAGGTTCTCGGCTACTTTGCTGGGTGAGGGCCTGCTTGTGTAACGTCGACAGACCCCAGTGGACGGTATTGAACCGTGGCCCTCTGGAGCTTAGTGCATGAGCCTCTATAGCATGAGCTAAAAGCCAGCTGGCTGTTAGCTAGGGCTGTAGAGCAGACTCATTTTATCCCTCTCTCTCTCTAGGTGGTCCCAGTGCCACTAGATGGGACTGAACACCTCACCAGGAGGTGTGCGGGTTACATTTGCTGTAGCCCTTTCATCTGAAGCTACAGACACACACACCCTTCCACTCTCCCTCTCTCCAGGCTCCTGGAACAACCAACATTTCCTCCTCCTCAGGAAAAGGTTTCAAAGGGGCCATGATCTGTAAACCCCAAAGGGGTTACACAGTATCTGGAAGTGAAACTAAAACAAACAGATAGCTCTTCCAATTTGTGTAGTTTCAGGAATGGTTGGAAAGAGTATTCATTTTTTTATCTTTTCAGTCAGATCTTGGATGCATTTAAATGTTTCCACCACTGATCTCTTAGTACTGTGCTTTGTCATAGCATATCTCAGTCTGCGTATTTCTTTTCAACATAAAATGAAATAAACATCAGTAATTATGTTATCCCATGTGCCCAATCCTGCATTTAGTGTATACCCAAAGCTCTGCATCATTGACTACATCATTTTGAGGTTTGGTCTCTTACTGTAGGTTTGTTAGAGAGCGGAGTGTCATTGAAGTACTGTACATACTGTATATACTCGATCATAAGCCAGTTCGTTTATAAGCCGACCCCCCCAAGACGGAAAAATAAAAATGGAAAAAAATTATAATCTGTTCATAAGCTGACCCTATAATTCAGGGGTCATCAAACTTTGGCTCCCGGGCCATCAGGATAAGCCACTGGTGGGCCGAGATGGTTTGTTTACTTCAAGCGTTCGCAGGCATGTAAACAAAGCCGGTCCGTGACAGCAACTGGTGGGGAAATTTTCGGGGCGGGGGGAAAGCTGGAAGTCAGGGGAGTAACCCCTGTGACCCCCCCCACATGACCTCACCCTAGCCCAGGACCCCCACACTCTTCCCATCCCATCCCTTCCCACCTTATCTTGGGAGGGCCCAGGGAGGATGTCTCTGACCTGGCTAGAGCTGCTCTGGCAGGCTGGGCAGTGCAGCCACAGCCTGTTCCAGCGGGCCAGACCAGGCGGCACAGCCACAGCATGGTCCAGCAAGCAGGGCCGGGCAGCACAGCTGCAGCATGCTCTGGCGGGCTGGGCAGCACGGACACAGCCTGCTCTGGGGTGCAGGGCCGAGTGGCATGGCTGGAGCCTGCCAGCCCTGGAGCTGCAGCTGCTTCAGAGGCTGGGGGGTGAGCAGCGTGGCCAGAAGCAGAGAGACTCTGGCCCTGCCTCTTCCCTTCTGGCTGTGCTGGCTGTGCTGCCTCTCCTTGCTCCCTCTGTTGTGGGGAGGGGCTGTGTCCCACTTCTACCTCTCTGTACCCTTTCATAAACCGACCCCCTTCTCTGGTGCTTCCCTTTTTTTACTAAAAGAATTCAGCTTATGAACGAGTATATACGGTAACTTGTTTTTCTTTTCAAGTGAGCTTTTTCCTAGAGCTTTGATTTATAAAAATAATTTTTCCATCTGTTTTTATGTGTCACTTGCATCACGTGTACTTTACCATGTCACATCAGTGATTTGGTAGATTGTTTGAAAGGCCTTTGAGGAACAGATATGCATTTGCAGAAGTCATTACACTGTAGAAAACTAAAAATGTAGACAATTATAGAAAATTCCAGTGGAAAGAGAAAATGTATTGTTGGAAAAGTATTAAAGCACAAAAATACTAAAGTAAAACTCACTTCACAGTAGCCTGTATGATTCAATTGTAGATCAATATTATGTAGTTAATGCATTAGCAGTAGAGCATTAATTTGCAATTACCGCAGGCTATTTGATCCTCTGTGTTTTGTCCGTTGACATAAATGACCTTTTGTTGAAAGAGATTCTGCAGTCATTATTTCTAGCGGATGTAACAAAAAGGGATAGAACAAAGAGGTTGCATTCTGAGGTAGGCATTTTTCATAGGAAAGGTTTTTGAATTTATACCCTAGCATGGCATATTTTTAGTAAATCTTTACTATTTAGTTGCTAAACTCGAAAAGAACAATAGGTCTTTTCAAACAACTTCTTAGACTGTTATAAAATGTATAGGTCATGGTCATACATGTCTCCATCACCTCCAGGCTGGATTTCTGAAATGCACTCTAGGGGTGTTTCTGTAAGCCACCTGGAATGCTACTGCTTCTGTTGTCTACCTCCTAAGAACTAGATTGTGGCTTTGCCACAAAGCCCTGGCCAAGAGGCACCACATAACTGTTCTGCTCCAGAAACAGACCATAGGCTAGATTGTGACTCAGAAAGTTACAGTCTAGTCTCTGGCTCATCTATTGCTCCATGAAGGAGGTAAACTGTGTCAGACCCATACCTTACTTGTTGCTTTCCCTTCTGTGCCAGCTCAGATGCACTCATCAGCACACTGGTGGGACTGACTCAAGGTTCTACCCGCTCCCCTACCTTGCTTGTCAGCTCCTCACCCATCTGTCCCAGAGGGGGGTTTATCCCCTCCCTGAGAGGCTTCTGTCCTCACACTGTGATCCATGATATAGTTAGCCCACATATGGGATAACAATACCCTTGAACTCCCTTCCTGCTATATGCAGAAATGTACAATGAAAAAAGCAGTCTGCTGGTAAGTGAGGCTGGCCAAGTGACCATCTAACTTACCCACATTCTGCACTTCCTGCTTATGTCAAATTCAGGGTGCTGATTCAATGTGTAAAGGCCCAGATGGTCAGGGACTTGATTAGTGAAAAAAGCTGCCTCCTCCCTTATATTCTGTCTTGACACTGAAGACCATCAAGGACACTTCTGCTATTGGTTCCTGAGATAAACTCTCTCAAACAAGGAACAGTTGACTTTCTGGTAAGGGTCTGTTCTTGCACATTTACTTCTGGTAACTGGTAACCAGAGGCTGTTTGGCTCTAGGACTCAGATTGACAGGATTTTTTCCCCAGGAAGTGTATTACTGAGGCATTTAACTGAGAGATTTTTATAACAGCAGGACAGTTCTTTGTGTGTGCACAGCAAAATAGGGGGGTTTCAACTGTTTGCAGTTTTTGGACTTGTATTCACAAAAGTAAGTCATAAAACAAATAACCATGCAGAGACGTGAGAATGCAGTAATCTGCACCTCTCTGAGAGATTCTAGAGAGACCAAGATTCATGGAGATGCCAGTCCTGGAAAGGAAATGTGCATGTAAAAAAACTTTCTATTCTGCATCATGGCAGCTCCACTGACCCTTTGCTGCTGGGAAGTAGCAAGCAATGAAAAGGAGAATAAGGCACAGAAGCGTGTGTATAATCATGAAGCATAGCACCTGCGCCATACATAGACTTACATTGGGGACCACTCTGAAGAGCACCTTCTAGTTGATTGATAACTCGGTATAGTGTTGATCAGTTTGACTGCATGATCAAGTGGCTGGTCTGCAAATTTTCTCAGTTTTAATAAAATCTTCTTCCCATGAAGAAGTAAATAATCTGGAAGAAGGATCCTTGATGCCTTAATTTTCTTGTAACGTCATAGTCCTCCCTAATACAGCACTTGATCCATGTTGAGAGAGGTTCTTTTATCCATGCAATTAGAATGAAGGAATGGGAATGAAAAGGAAACAGAGAAACGGATTGTCTGAAACTCACAGTACATTTAGGAAAGGTTTTAACTTCTCTCAACATCCAGGTTATGCCATTTCTTTTCCTTCTGATGTTTACTATTTGAGCAGCGAAAGGGGAAAGACAAATCTCTTGGGAAGTGTGAAAGTGAGTTTTTATCATAGGCCTCAGAGGGTCAGAACTGTTTTATTCACATGAATGTCATTCTTCAGCGGGAATAGTAGCTAGTTCACAAATTCCTACAGCCAAGCTGATAAAGGATGAAAGCAATTGTAGCTGAAATAAAATAAAACAGTAGTGAAAGGAGAGACTCCCAGGAATGAGAGGTTAATCATTGCCAGACTAAATTGAGGTCCGAAGATGGGAAAATTGGTTTGCTGGCTGGTTTTGATAGACGTGCAGACGTGCAGCTTTCAAAAATCAGGCCACATGAGGGTGTGCATCAGGAGAAGATGCTCATTAGAGCTGGTTGGAAATGTTTAAATGAAACTTTTTTCCATAGAAGAATGCCAGTTTGTTGAAACCAAAATGTTTCACGGAAACTTATCGATGTCAATGAATATTTCATCAGGTTCGTCCTCTGTGTGTGTGTGAGAAAGAGATTTTCTCTGTAGCCCTGTGGTTAGAGCACTGGCCTGAGATGTAGGTTCTGATTCTTTCGTTGCTTGTTCAGAATGGTCTGTGATGAAAACCTTTTTTATGAGTCAGGCAGAGGAGCTACTTGAACCTGTCTGTCCATGAGTTAATGATGCTGTTCATTACCAGCATGTGTCCTTTTACAGTGCTGACTCTTAGGAAAGTCCATCCAGAGAGAAGTCAAGAAGTGATGGAATTCCTGACTTTCTAGCATTATTTTTTGTTTCATTGCATCAATAATAATAATAATTTCTCCCTATTTGTGAATATGATTTTTGAGGTAGAAAGTGGATTTTAGAAGGGTTACTGACTCTTTCAGAATAACCTGGATCTGCCTTTCAAGACTAAGTTGCCAGGTTTAGGGAGCTTGATGGAGAGGAGACCTATCTTTGGAGGACTTGAGAAGGCAGGGCAGGAGAATAGTGCTAATGGCCCTGTAACTGCATGACACAGCAACTGATCTAATGCTGCACCAGCTGCTGAAATGCATCTAGGAGGGCTGGAAGATTTAATTTCCCTCCACAATATTTTCCTACTCCTTGGCACAAGATAGAGGTTTGTGCCTTTGATATTCCACAAGTACATGATGAAGTTAAATACAGATGTAGAATCTAAACATGTGCCTGACCTGTTTACGTACCGCTTTTTAGCATGTCTGCCTACAAGTATCTCCTTTACATTGCATAGCTCCTACAATACAATGGTACAGTTCATTATGGGTGACTGATCATGAGATTATTGCTCATAGCTGTAATGCTCAAGTCATGTGAAATCATATTAGTTTTCCTAAATAGATGGTCATGATTGTAAAATCCTGCATGTGCCCATGTACTGTACAGGGGTTCTCTCTGTAGCTCCTAGAACTAACAGAATACTATAGTCTCATATGAAAGTAATGCAGAGCATGCCTTTTTAATCTGCAGATCAGCACAACTCTCACAGAATTTGATCCCTCCAAGCTGCTCACTCAGAATCTAAATGGACAAACATTTATGTACCTTTGTTCAGTTTTAACGTTCAAAAGAAGGATAAAAAAGTCTCATCCAACTCAGCCTTGCATCTTGATACTGCATTCCCAAGCCTTGTTAAATAGCATCCCATCTGCTACCCTATATCCCTGGAGTCATTTAGAAACTGATGTGACTAAATCAATTAATTTCATCTATATTTTATCAATACTTAAGAAGATTTTTCTTAGTCATGAACTTGTCCTTTTAGAAGAGAGGTTCTCAAACTTTTTTTACAGTGTGAACCACATTGTCTCATATACCACTTCCTCTCATTCTCACAATCATGTAATATCGTCCAGAAGTAATTTTAAGAAAGTATACAATGTATTTTTAGCTGTTGTAATTTAATTTACAGCTATAAAGGGGGAGCCAGAATTATGTGACCAGACAGCTCTCCCTGGACCACTGTCTGCAGACCAGTAGCGGTCTAAAGATGACAGCTGGAGAACCTTTGCCCTAGAACATTATATTTGGATGCTTACATTCTTATTACACTCCTTCCACATTATAAGTAGGTTCTGAAATAGTCTAGGGGTGCTGAATGTGCTCTTATTGATTTCCTGATTCTTTGAATACTCTGTGTTCATCTAAATCATTGCTTAGAAACTGCAAAATAGATTTATTATCTTCATGTGCAGTGGTTATGCAGCATTTTTCACTGTGTGGCAGAGAACATTCTTCACAGACTTGAGTAGTCTGCTACTAGCTACAGAAGATACAGTTTTTAAAATCATATGTAAGCATTACCAAGATTTAAATCGCACGTTTACCCATCATGAATGTCCTAGTGTTTTTAGGAATATTAGATTACGCCCATTTGCTGGCAAGGCTCGGATAGGTTCCTTCATGAAGCACCTTGTATTGCTTTTATGTAGTACAGTCTGTCTTCAGTATAACCTAAGCCAACAGAAACTAAACAAAAAGACAATGATCTCAACTGTACATTGAAAAAATTAGCCTAAAGAGATTAATAAATATTTCTCAGACAAAAAGGTAGATTTATGCATTTAACAGTTCTCAGGAAGAATTTATAATGAAAAAGTTTGCATTAAATGATGACAAATAAGTTTAAAATTAGATACATAGTATAATACAAGAGGCTGAGTAACTCTTTTCCTTACCTTCTGGGCATATCAGTGAGGAACATTTCAAAGCAAACTCATCCAAATTAATATAAAAGCAAAACTGCTTATCCCTTGCAGACCCCTTCGAAGGTACCTGAGAGGAATTTTTGTTGTTTATCCCATTGGTAGAGTCAGAATATTAGAATGTGTGAAGTCAAAGGCAGATTTTCTAATAGGATTGCATTTCGAGAGCTATTTTATTTAGAGATCTTGTGCAGTTTAGTAGCAACGCTGAAATAAGTCTCTTCCTTGTGGGGGAAGCAAGATGGCATTCTGCTAAGAATTTTATCACTTGAGGAAAAAAAAAAAGCTGCCAGAGAGGCCTAAAAATGTAAAAGCATTTGAGATCTCAGAAGGAGTTTAAATCAATGCACTGCCACGGTTACAGTGCAGATGAAAGCTCCTGCTGTCTCAATTGCCAGGAAACTACTTAGAAACTCTCACTTTGATTTCTTTTGGTAGTCCATTACATTACCGCTAACTGCAATAGATAGGGACATCAGTGCTTTGATGTTGTACAGCTACAACAAATGGAAACTAATATGGTAGAACAGTCAACCTTTGTGATTTGCATGTGTATATACAAATATATACCCATCAATCTCCTTATCTGACTGTGTATCTTCACTACCAGTCTGCCTACCTAGTGTACCTCTTTTCATTACAATTACTATTATTTTGTGCCTATTGTCCAACAGAGAGCAAAACATATATTTTTGATGGAAGGAAAAATAAAATTGGCTCCCTGCTACTTCTAAGCTATGAATGATGTGAATTCAGTAATGATAGAGAGCCACAATAGTGATTTGAGACAGGTTAGAATAGGAGTGCTACTGCTAACCAGGACTGATGGTGATGGAGAATTAGAAACATTGCCTTGATGATACTCAGCACTGAGGCATTTTTGTTATCACTGTCTAATTATTGCATGAATATTTACACCTCTTGAAAATTAAGAGTGTAATAAAACATATAGGGCCAGATTATCTGGCTTTCTCCAGTTCTTTGCTCCACGAGTGCTGTAAAGGGACAGTAAACTTTCTGTATCTCCTTAGCTGGGAATTGTGTTGGGAGATACAGGGCAGGGATGGAACTGAAGGACTGTGGGGCTAATGTTCACTGCTGCCACTGTGGCACCATCTGTTCCACAACCACCCTGGATTCTGCAGGAGCTTCTCCATGGACTCCAGAGTCCATCCTGGTGGGGAAGGTGAAGACTGAAGCTCGAGGGTGAGGAGAGAGGGAAATAGGATTGGGGCTAGAGAGAGGTACACATCTTCTCCCATCCAACCCCACAGAAATTATATGAAAAAGATAATACACCTCCTACCTGAAATATATTTTCCAAATAATCCTGTCCTCCCCTGCCACTTCTCCCAAGAAGGTGTTCACCATCTGGGGAAGCCTTTAAATGGAACTGCACAGCTTGTGAATTGGTAGGGGCTATTCCAGGGTCCTGGCTCAGTCCGGGGGCACAGAGGCTTTGCATGGATGGCCCTAGCCTCCCGAGATCCTGTAGAATATGCCGAGTTTGGGGCAGCCCTCAAGCTTTCTCTGCAAAGAACAAAACAAAACATGACACGCTGATGTGTGGGTATTTCCCTGAAAAGCAGTTGTTCTCGGCAAAATCCAGTGAACCCAGTGGGAAATGTGCCTCAGTAAAGTCTTCAGGATTTGACCCTACTGTGTTTGTAATGATAATTATAAAATCCCAGCAGGCCATTTGTAAAGTTTCATGATCACTGATGTAATAAATACACATTATTGAAAATATTACTTTTTTAAAATATGGAATAAAAATATTTCAAATAGAAGCAAATTATTAAAAACAAACATATAACAAGTAGTAAAAAGAACTCTGCTGACACATTCACTCTAGCTCGCTGCAGAGCTTTTTCCAGATCCCATTGACAAAGTTGTGTAGATGTATCCATGGTTATTTATCAATATATTAGGGCGGTAATTTCTTTTACTGTACATAAGTAGGGATCCTGCAATGTATGTGTGCATCTCATGCTTGCAGTTTCATAGAGCTTGATCCTGTGATGCATTACAGAGGTGCATTCCCCAGTGAAATCATATAAAGAGAATTTCACTTAATGAGTTACCCTTGCATTATGCAGCTCAGGACCAAGCCCTTAAAATTTATTCTTAGGTTATCTGAGATAAAATTGCTCAATATATTTATTTGTGTGTGTAAAGGATTGGAAGCACCATCCCTCCTTTCCCCAGCCTCCATCCTTCCAGTGGTGTTGTGCCTGTCACTGTCCAACATTAAATAGTATTAAACAAGGTTCGGTATACAGATAATTCAGCCTGCTTAGTACCATGACAAACACACCTTTAAAGATCCTTTTAACCTTTTATTAAAGATACAGAAAAGACAGAGAACCAGTTGAAGTATTTGAAATGTTAAGTAAGGCTTTCATTTTAACAATATACCTTGTTCTCTTTCCTTTTAACTGGAGAGAGTTTGAGAAGGGGAAAAAACCCTTGTTTCACAGTCTTTTAAATGATATCAACAGTGGTAATAATTATTCTTGTGTGTAAAAGAGAAGAAGTTGATTGAAATGATATGTAGCTTCTTGCTGCTGCTGCTGTTTTTGTTAAAGTCCGATCCCATTTAATCTCAGTTCGTGTTTGGGATTCAACTCTAGCCAGTAGCAGTGGCAATGTTATCTAGGTCCGTCTGTCTCGCACAGGCAGGTCAGGACATCTCTCAGGATTAGGATGACGAAGGTCCAGGATCCCACGAGATAGTGCGGGTGGCAGCCATGATGGTGAAGCTTGCTTCAGTGGCCTCTGGCTGTTCTTTTCCCCAAAAAATCTCTTTAAGTATCCATAAAGGGAATGATGACTGGAATAGCCCCTCCCTTCATTAGTTTGTCCACCAGTGAGGCCTCATTTCCAACACACCGGTTTTGGTTCATTAGTTTCCAGACCATGTCTGTTGTTTGCCAGGTGTGATCGCAACACAGTCCTTGAGTTGTATAGGTAGTCTTTTTATTTAGACTAATTCAGCTTTTCCCAACATTTTCGTTATAGGTTATTGTGATATCTTATGAACTTTCACATATTTTTACAGCTGAGCTCACAGTTAAAGTAAATTTAAATTATCACAACACCCTTTCTGATTTTGTTTGTTATCATCTTCTGCACATTCTTAGGTTATTTCAATTCATAATGTTGCACCATAATATGGAAAAAAAGTAAAAGCCTCTCTATTTATAAGATTAGAACAAGTATCCTCCAGTGTATCTCATGTGTACACATCCTGTCAAAATATTTCAGAAATTCGACAACAGAATCTGAACTTGTTTTAAGTGACATGACATAGCATGGCTTTTAACTGTATTTTCTTATATTTTAAATATTTTTTTTAAATAGCTAATAAAAGTGTTACCCATATGATAAAAAAATAGAATCCTTTAGCGAACAAAGAGTTTTAAATAAAGCATCAGTTGGGTTTTCAGTTAAATAACCTGTGGAGGAAATTATTATGATGTTCTCTGTAATTGCCCTGAAAAGAAAATCTCTAAGTCTATGGAAGGCATAACAGACCTAATTAATGTTCACCCTGTTTCTCCAGAGAAACAGATTTTGTGTAATGTAAATGGGCTGCATAGCAAATTTCTTGTGCATATTTTATAGTTATTCCCCTTTTTTCCTGCAAAGCTGTGGTGTACAATATTTTAAAATGTACCTTTCTTCTTCTGAACTGCAAATTGTATTAGTCTGTGAAACCATGTGTAAAATGTTGATATGTTACCTAGGTCTTTTCTTCCCCTAAGTGGTGAAATCAAGTATCTAGTGAATCTTATGATTTAGTTTTTGAAGGGGGTGTGTGTTTATATTGTCTTGAAGTAGGTGAGCATTTCATTGTTTTATTCATTACATGCATGTCTTATGCAGGTACACTACTGCTTTTCTGACATCCTCGTATGAATAAAAGCTTATATCAGTCACTGAAAACACTGACTTAGCCATCTGGAATGTCCACATGGTTATTTATAGCACCATAGCACGAGCCTGAGTCTGTAGACCTGGGTTCTGAGACATTTTGTTTTTGGTTATGTAGACATACTTTTCGACCCCAGGATTGTAAATCTTTTCAATTGTATTGTCAGCCTCACAATGTTTGGGGTTTGGGTTTTTTTTTTGGCTTGTTAGTTTTTGAAGCCCAAGTTCCTGAAATCCGGTGATTATGTGAGGATCTCATTTTTTTGTGGGATTTTTTTTTAAGTACATTTCTAGCTCTCAGGGTCACAGAAAAGGCTTTTAACAGTGGATCCTACAGGCTAAAAAATGAGAAGATAAATAAAAAGGAATCCCATTTTTTTAAAAAGAATTCATAGTTTTGGGGTGGGATCCTGACTCATGCTTTGGCCGCTTGTGCTTGGCAATACTAGGGACCAACACTTCGGGCAGAAATTGTGTGTGTGTGTGTGTGTGTGTGTGTGTGTGTGTGTGTGTGTGTGTGTGTGTGTGTGTGTGTGTGTGTGTGTGTGTGTGTGTGTGTGTACTTAATTTGGTTCATGGAGCCTGTTGGTGGTTTCTCCAGTTCATTTTAGTGCTCTGGTTGAGATTTCTGAAATTGGTATCAGATAATACTTACTGCCATATTTGATGTCTTTGGGAGATTTTTCATAGCTGAATTTGGGAGTTTAGCTGCCCAGGCTATATCCACTAGGCTCTTTGATGGTTGGTGCCCATCGGACA
This sequence comes from Gopherus evgoodei, assembly GCF_007399415.2. Taxonomy (NCBI): domain Eukaryota; kingdom Metazoa; phylum Chordata; order Testudines; family Testudinidae; genus Gopherus; species Gopherus evgoodei. Next base: position 76,448,340 of record NC_044329.1, read on the forward strand.
CTCCAATCACTGATGAGTGAGCTATGGCTTGGTCCCTGGGAGACAGTCATGGGTTTTTTGGCCAAGTGTTATTTCATTTCCAGCGTCACTGTGGTTGGTTAAAGTTTTAAGTTGGCCTGATAGCCACAAGTTGGGGTTAGCAGAGAGAGAAAAAATTTCAGGTGTTGGTTGTAAGGGCATCCTTCTGTTGTTTCTACCTGTATCTGTAAGGTCTTCAGAACAAGGACCATTTCTTTGATATGTGTTTATACAGTGCCAAGCACAATGGACCCCAGACCTCTCAGTGCTACCACAGTGCAAATTATAATACTAATACAGAGAGAGGGACCTAAGTCTTCCTGCACTCTAAAGTGTTCTTTTCCTGGATGGCATGTGCTGTTTGGGGAGGCCTTCTCCCACTTGCTTGGGTGGGCCCTAGCTGTATCTGGGATGAGAATTCATGTTCCAGCTCTATACTAGTGGTGACTCAAGGATAAGGAATTTATCAGCTTAAATTCCTGAGTCCTATTTATTCTGATGTTCATAATACAGTTGCATTTAAGGCCCTGAACATCAGTAAGTTCAAACAACAAAAGTAATCTCACATACCATTGGACATTTGTTGTTGACTGCTGGGTGTATGTTCTGTAGGTGTGCAGTGCAGTACAGAATCAAGATTTCACTGTGATTGAGGACTACTGCACAGGACTAAGAGCCCTACTTTATCTGAAAAGCATTGAGGAGCTTCAAGACTGGGATGGACAGAGTCCTGCAACCATGTGCCATCAGAAAGGAAAGCCAGTACCCAAAATTGCTGATCTGATTGGAAAGGTATGCTGTTACACTGAGATTCCTGGCTAATGATATCAGCTTTTGGCTTCAAGCATAGTTTCATATGATGGGTTATGCTTTTTATTGCAGTGGCCATATTTTGTCACCATTGCTATCAAAATTATTTGGTATGAGGTCTTTTGTCCCCTTCTGAATAGTCACCAGGCAATTTGTGATGTCATATTACAACTGTTACCATTGACATGATATCACCACTTCATTGACAGTAGCATGGCTTATTTTTTAAATATAGAATGTAAAGACCAAAAGTATTAGAAATTCTTCATTGTACTTTTTAATTCAGGTTTGCATGGCTGATTTTGGGTCAGAATCCATAGTATGTTTCAACCCTTTTGCAACACTCTGGTCACACAAAGGACGTCAAACACAAATAGATCGGCCATCTGAGAAATCTCCCAGCATGAGACAGCTTACTTGGCACAGAGCCAGTTTACCTGTTGTGTTCCATCAGCCCCATTACTATAGCATCTGAGCACTTCACAATCTCTAATGGATTTATTCTTAGAACATCTGAGGTGGGAAAGTGCTATTATCCCCATTTTACAGGGCAGAATCTGAGGCAAAGAGAGACTAAGTAACTTGCCCAAGATTCTACCACAAGAAGTCTGTGGTAGAGCAGGAACTTGAACTCAGGTCCCTGATCTTCTAGGCTAGCATCCTAAGAGCTAGATCATTCTTCTTTGCTCCAGCAGTCCTGCTGGGGACTCTGGCCAGCTGGTATGGACTGCAGCAGCCCCAAGACTGTTCTTCCTTACACTAGGCATCCTGCAGATCCATGCTCAGAATCAGGAAGATATAACGGGCTCCCTAATGGCACTCTCCTGCCCCCTGCACCAATCAAAATCTCACCACAGCAGTAAGTCTGTGTCTTTGTTTCAAGTTACTAGAGGGGATCGCTTTGAAGAGTGGTTTCAGTTATGTCATCATGGCTATTGATTATCCTTCTAAAAGTCTAATATAACCCTGTTGAAAATGTTGTAAAAAGTAAAGAATTACAAAAGAATAGGATTTGCAGTGTCAAATGCTTCCAAATCTCTGCTTATCGTTGCTGTTGACTGAAGTTCTTTTCAGTAGGAGGTTAGTGATTTTTTTTTTGTGGTTCTCTGTGGTGGTCTGAAAATTATAATGTTATCTTTCTGTGGAAAAGACAATCCTATTCCTAAAGCTCTGAATACTAGTGTTTAAAAAAATTCTAATCTGTTTCCTTTCAGCTGCTTAAGTTTATGTGGTTATACCCTAGCTCAAAAGGTTATGTCCCAACTTTCTCTTTAACAGATATCGTCAGAGAAATACACACTGCATTTACACTTTGTATAATACAGTGGTGTTAACAATTCTTCCCGTAAAACAACATTCAGTATTCTATCTTAGTATTACCTTTTTATTATACTAAATAGACAGCCATTGTCAGAAGATATTTTTCATGTCCTTCTGAATGAAAAGGGAAAAAATTACAATTTTTAGTCTTTTCAGCTTGTCACTACATCAATAATTAACTTTAAAAAGGTAGTATGAAAAGATGCTTTAAGGAAGCATTTAATAATTCAAAGGAATCTTAACTTGAAACAGGTCACATGAAAAAGAATAAAAACGAAGTCCTATGTAATTTAGTTTTCTGGCTATGTTAGACATTTAAAAAGAGCAAGAGATACAGATTATAACTGACTTTGTATTTGACTGCCTATAATACAAAATTATATCATTGGACCATTGCTACCAGATGACAAAATGTAAAGTTTATCCAGGCTGAACCATTGAAGAGATAATAGTATATTATATTTCAGTCCCAAGTTCAGGGTGACTGCATGTCCAGTAACGAACAAATAAGAGGAAATGGAAGAAAAATAATGCAGCCTGGATATAAGGGAAATACCATGATAAATGACTCTACTAGAGGGAATCAAACACACAGCCTAGATATCATTAATATTTATAAAATCATAATTAGCAAGACTATGCCTAAGCAGTGTTGTTAGTGTAACTAATTACGTTATCATAAACTAAGTTTGCAATATTATAGGAATCAGTATTCTTACCTTCATAAATTATCATCAGTATTGGATTCCATGTACTGTACCTACAAATTCAGCTAAGCACTATAGGTTCATATATATTCAAATCCAAATAGCTCCATACTTAGAATGTTAAGTAGCTGATATAACGTGTTCATCTGATTCCTTCTCTAAATCAAATCCAAAACCAAGAAGAAGGTGACAAACCGAGGTACTGTAAAAATTCTTACTAGTACAAAAGCTATGTAAGGATATCATGTTATAAAAATTTGACAGCCAAAATCCTACATTCTGGTTTACAAATATTTTATAAAAGTTTTTCAAATGTTTCTTGGTTTTAATGTGACTTGAAAGATAATTCATTCAGTAGGACCTATAGGAAAGATAAACAAGAAACAGGGACAATATTTTGCATACTAAAGCTGTGTGGCTAATATATGATACTAGTAATAAAAACTGTCAGATTTATTGAACAGTCAATGTAAAAATGTAAGGGGCAGATACTCCTCCATTTAGTAGTGACAGAATTCCTTTTGCCTTCAGTGGGAACAGGGGATCTGTCCCCTGGGCAGAAGTGGAGACCAGTGAGAAACAGCTAGAAATAGGTATAGTTTTCAACAACAAGATCACAAAGGGAGTAGATCTTTTAGAGTTAGGACATGTCTACATCTGACAGAAGTACATTTATGCTTGTATAGACATCAGCCCTGACCATAGCTAGATCTGTTTGTGGTGGTATCTATTTCAGTAAACATTCTGATTTTGAATGTTGCCATCCACAGTAATTCCCTATTCTATTGGTAATCCATTTCTTCCATCAGGTTCAGGTAAAAGCAGGTGGTCTACTAGCAGATTATTGCTCTAGGATCCTCCAGTGCTAGCTGACATGAGTAAAATGATGGATACAAAGTTCGTTGTAAGAGATTCTCATGACACTGCACCTGAGCTGCTTTGCAATCTCCATGTTGTAATAGTGTCCACAATGGTCACCATATTAGTTAACTGGTCATGGTATTTCCTGTTCTAAACAGGAGTGGTGCCAGGGTTTCTGGCGCCTTGGCAGAATTCGGGGGGCAGTATTTTGGGCGCTCCATGCGGGGCGTGCGGGGGCTTCCGGTTCCGCTCCCATCGCACCGCCGAAGAAGGACCCTCCGCCGAAATGCCACAGGCGACAGCGGCAGTCATTAAACTGCTCAATTGCCTGCCGCTGTTTTCTGCAGCACATTGGCAGAAGGTCCTTCTTCGAGGGCGCGACCGGAGCGGAACCAGAAGCTCCCGCGCACCCCGTGGGGAGTGCACAAAATGCCAGCTCCCGAATCCTGGCGCCCTAGGCGACCACCTAGGGTCGCCTAATGGAAGCGCCAGCCCTGGTTCTAAATATAGATGAAACCACAAATACTTTGTTAAAGGCTCTTAAGCAAAGCAAGCAGTCATGGGATATGAGGGAAGGCCCTCTAATGGATCAGTAACTGATTAAAAGACAGGAAACAAAGGATAGGACTAAATGGTCAATTTTCAGACTGGAGAGAGGTAAATAGTGGTGTCCCCCAGGGGTCTGTACTGGGACCAGCGCTGTTCAACATATTCATAAATGATCTGGAAAAAGGGGTAAACAGTGAGGTGGCAGAATTTGCAGATAATACAAAATTACTCAAGATAGTTAAGTTTAAAGCAGACTGAAGAGTTACAAAGGGATCTCACAAAACTGGATGACTGGGCAACACAATGGCAGATGAAATTCATTGTTGATAAATGCAAATTAATGCACATTGGAAAACATAATCCCAACTATACATATAAAATGACGGGTCTAAATTAGCTGTTACCAATCAAGAAAAAGATTTTGGCGTCATTGTGGATAGTTTTCTGAAAACATCCACTCAATGTGCAGTGGCAGTCAAAAAAGCAAACAGAATGTTGGAAGTCATTAGAAAAGAGATAGAAAGTAAGACAGAAAATATCATATTGCCTCTATATAAATCCATGGTACACCCACATCTTGAATGCTGCGTGCAGATCTGGTCACCCCATCTCAAAAAAGATATATTGAAACTGGAAAAGGTTCAGGAAAGGGCAATAAAAATAATTGGGGTATGGAATGTCTTCTACATGAGGAGAGATTAATAAGACGGGAACTTTTCAGCTTGTAAAAGAGATGACTAATGGGCGTGGAATGTATTATGATAGAGATCTACAAAATCATGACTGGTGTGGAGAAAGTAAATAAGGAAGTGTTATTTACTCCTCATAACACAAGAACTAAGAGTCACCAAATGAAATAATAGGCAGCAGGTTTAAAACAAAGAAAAGGAAGCATTTCTTCACACAACGCACAGTCAACCTGTGGAACTTTTTACTAGAAGGCCAAGACTATAACAGGGTTCAAAAAAGAACTAGAAAATTCATGGAGAATAGGTCCATCAATAGCTATTATCCAGGATGGGCAGGGATGCAAAACCATGCGGTGAAATGTCCCTACCCTACGCTGTCAACGGGGCGACAGGGGATGAATTAGTTGATGATTACCTGTTCTGTTCATTCCCTCTGAAGCACCTGGCATTGGCCACTGTTGTAAGACAGGATACTGGGCTAGATGGAACGCTGGTCTAACCCAGTATGGCCTTTCTTATATTTGAAATGTAAATATATTTTAATGGGGCTGTAGAGCCCCCTGAGCAATGTTAAGACTTGGAACTGGTAAGTCTCCCTAAGCTAGGATTAGGGTTTGGGCTAGTAAGGCTCCACAGTCTAGAGCAGAGCAAACTACGGCCCACAAGCTGGATCTGGCCCCTCAGGGCTTTGGATCCGGATGGCAGGATTGCCCCCCATGGCACTGTGGGCCCTGCGCCGCTCTCAGAAGTGGCTGGCACCATGTCCCTGCGGCCCGCCAGGTGGGGGAGGAGAGGGCTCCACGCATTGGCCATGCCTCCAGGCACCACCCCTCACCGCTCCCATTGGCTGGGATTGGGGACTCGTGGCCAATGGGAGCTTCAGGGGAGGTAACTCTAGGCATGGCAAGCGCAGAGCACAGGGAGCCCTCCACCCCCGCTTCCTCAGGGGCCGCAGCCCTTCCTGGAGCGGCATGGGGCCGGGGACAGGGCAGGCATGCATGGAGTCTGCCCTGGCCTGGGTGTGTGTTGCTGTCACCCCAGAGCCACTTTAGGTAAGCGACGCAAGGCCAGAGCCCGAACCCCTACCCCATCTTGCCCCCCAACTCCCTGCCCTGAGCCCCCTCATAAACCCCACACCCCTCCTGCATCCCATCCCCCTGCCCTGAGTTCCCTGCTGTACCCTGCACCCCTGTGTATCTCATCCCCCTGCCTTGAGTTCCCTGCTGTACCCTGCACCCCTTCTGCACCCCAACCCCCTGCCCTGAGCCCCCTCCTGCAGTCTGCACCCCTGCCCTGAGCCCCCTTCTGCATGCCACACCCCTCCTGCACCCCAACCCCCTTCTGTGAGCCCCCTCATATACCCTGCACCCTTCCTCTGCCCCAATCCCTTGCCCTGAGACCCTTCCTGCACACTTCACCCCGCCCACATCCCAGACTCCCTCCCGCACCCCAACCCTCTGCCCTATCCCTGCATACAGTTTCCCCAGACAGATGTGGCCCTCGGCCCAGAAAGTTTGCCCACCCTGGTTTAGAGTTAGGAATGGGGCTGGTAAGTCTTCCAAGGTTTAAATTTAGTGTCAAGGTTTATAGAGGTTCTAGGATTAGGATTCAGGATAGTAAGGCTCCCTGAGCTAGGGTTAGGGAGGACTCAGCAATGCTCTATGGCAAGGGTTGTGTTTTTGTTGTACCTGGTAAGGCTGCCCAAGCTGGGGCTAGTAAGGGCTCCCCAGGCTGGGTTTAGGTTTGAGGCCTGTAGAGGTCCCCTGGCAGGGGTATGGTTGAGGCTGGTGTGGTCACTGGAAGGACTGGATCTATCTTATAGCACCCTCCTTTTACCAGACCAGGTTTTAATCTTGCTGAGCCAGCTTGTTCCCTGAGGTAATTCTATCTGAAGCTCTCTCACAGAAGCCAGGGAAGCAGTTTCCAGCTGGGTTAGTTGTTTTTATTCCAAACCTTCTTAACAAAAAAAAAATAATCAAAATCTCACAATTTTTTCCCTCAAAGTCTGTGCAGCCTGAGTAGTTCCTTCAACAAGTCACTCCATCACACCAGTAAGTTCAGCAGTCTAAAATTTGTCTCTTGCCTCAGTAATCAAAGGATTTCACAGTCTTCCTTCTGTCCATTTGGTTTCTGGAGCAATTCCTCTCTCAGCAGTAACTCCAGTAGCAGTCTCTTGTCATACAGCCCCCGCCCCTCAGCTTTCTGGAGAGTTTTGCATCTCCTGCTGCCCTCTTCTATGAGCATCAGCCAGTTAAATTCCAGCTCTTTTTCCAGGTGCAGAGTGTGGATCTAATCAGTCAGCCAGCTAACTGCTGGCCTCTGACCCTGGAGGAATGGTATCCCTTATACCTTTACATTCATTACTAAGAAGTCACGATGTAGCAGTAGTATCCATAGTGCTGTATACGAGATACTGTAGTTAGTTCCTGTTCTAAATATCAGGAATAACATCATTATTTAGGATATCACAAAATAGTAATCTTTGGTAAATTTTAACTTTTAATGGTATTTTTCATTCAGTTTTCTATAGGTTTCTGATTCCATTAAATATAGCCCCAATAATTTAAACCCTTCTTCTTTATGGTAGATATACTTTTAACCATGACCACTGCAGAGGAAGTGACAGCTTGACCTTCTGTCAGACTAGAAGAGGAAGACAAAGCTTATCTTTTACCTCTGTGCTTTTCACAACCACTTTTTCTGATGGGTTGTTTAAGATGCAGATACTTGAGGCCCTGGCACAAACCACTGTTGTTAAGATCACCCAGGAGTCAACTTTCCATTACTACCAATCTATTGTTTAAATGCAAGAGATAAATTGACTTGGGTTTGTCTCATATATAATCTCATCATGCAAATAACAGACACCAAAGTGAGAGGAGGGGGTGGTGGTGATGACATCAGATCTTTCCTACTGACTCCCTCTAGGAAAAAGAATAAACCTTTATAAAAGCATACTTATCTCAGGGCTTGGCTACACTTGCAGATGTCTGTAGGCATTCGTATCAGGTATATGATCCGTTCAGACTGATGAATAAGATGAACAATGTTCTTTCATGAGCCAAAGTTATTACTATGGCTGTAAGACAGATCTATAACATATATGTCGGTATATGTCTCTATCATCCAAAATTAACAGAATTTAATTAAAGTACATGTTCCTGTGTTTTTTCCAGAACATGTAGGAATAAGAGTGATTAAGATAAGTGTGTTGTCATAGGGTATCTAGGCAGGGTACCGTATTCCCTATGGACGTAATTTGATCTCATATGTGTAGTCACTGTCTCATCCTGTCTGCTACTCCCAGAAATCTGTCATTAGTTGCATACTGATCTTACTCCAGAGACCTGAAGTAATTATGTCCAAGAAATACATTGGTGTCAGCTGGTGGCATGAAAAGTGTTTATAGCATGTGTCTTTACAGTGGTTTCACTAACATCAACATAACATGTAAAAATATACTTCACTTAGTGACCTGCATATCTGCTCATTAGTTAAATGGTAAAAATAAGCCTGCATATTAAATTGGCTAGTAGGGGTTTTGTAAAAGATATTAAACACACAAGGAAATGACACTATCTTTGACTCAGCTTTTAGAAACTTTGCAAAAATTGAAGTTTGTTTGAGTAAAGATCATCCGAAGGTGAGAGTTCTAGAAGATTCTGTAAAGAAATGAGAACGATAAATACATCTTGTTTAATAAGTATTTGAAAGGCGGAACAGATTGATTTTTATTTTAAAGTTTCATCATCAATTAGGACAGTGCTAAAAAGGAGATTTGAAGAAAGTTTATTATAAAAGCATGTCAATAGTAGGTGGTCTCCATCTGCAAGTATATGAGAGATAATAATGTTCCAGGATATTGAAGACTCCATCTGGTGTGTAATCAGAGAAAATTCTTAGCACCCTAAAGTAAAAATATTAAGTGTCTAGTCTGTTCTTTGCATACATGGACCTCCCATTAAAGTTAAAATCTCTGTGCCTTCCAAATACAGCATAGAACCTAAAGGATCTGTCTTCTGATCTGCAGAAGCGTGGTGAATACTAGCCTCATGGCAGGAACATCTAAAAAGCCCTTATATTAAAATACTACAGCATTGTATAGAAAAGATCCAAAACACAAAATGTCCCCTTATTTAAAAAAAGTACATGAAATACAACAATCGTCCCAGCCTGCAGTGTTATATAATATAGGCAAAATCTTGGTCCCATTTAAGTCTTAATGGGAGCAAAATTCCCACTGAAGGAAGGAATGGTCAGCCTGATATGGAAGCCTCAGCTCAAACAAACGAAGTCCACTGATAAATTTCTGAACTCCCCATGGAGAAAAGAACCCATGCATATTAGCTCCTTGTTTTCTGTACTTCACAAGGAACATGCAGCCCAGTGAAGGCAGGACTAACATTCCTAGCCAGGAATGAGAAGACAAGCTGGCTCATGGCCTGGCTAATCAAAGGCAAAACTAAACAAGATGACAGAACAAGGAGTAATGGTCTCAAGTTGCAGTGAAGGAGGTTTAGGTTGGATATTAGGAAAAACCTTTTCACTAGGAGGGTGGTGAAGCACTGGAATGAGTTACCTAGGGAGGTGGTGGAATCTCCTTCCTTAGAGGTTTTTAAGGTAAGGCTTGACAACACCCTGGCTGGAATGATTTAGTTGGGGATTGGTCCCGCTTTGAGCGGGGTTTGGACTAAATGACCTCCTGAGGTCCCCTAGAGGTGAAAGTAAGCCAGTACAGTCTGGTACGCCATGCCAGACCAGACCGGCTTCCCCAGGCTGGAGCCCTGGGCCCTTTAAAGTGCTCCTGAGCCCTACTACCAGAGTCCCATGGTAGCGACAGCAGGGCTCCGGCGCTGATTTAAAGGGTCTGGGGCTCCTGCCACTACGGGGAGCCCCAACCCTTTAAAGTGCTGCCTGATCCCTGCCACCGCTACCCTGGGGCTCCGGCAGCATGGCTCCGGCAGCACTTTAAAGGGCCCTGGGTTCCCCCCAGCGGCTGGAGCCCCTGACCCTTTAAATCCCCATAAGAGCTCTGCCGTTGCTAACTCAGGGCTCCGGCAGCCTGGCTCAGGTGGTGATTTAAAGGGACAGGGACACCCCGCCACTAGGTAGCAGGGTAGCGGTACCAGGGGTAGCGGCGACAGGGCTCCGGCAGCGATTTAAAAGGCCTGGAGCTCCGCTGCGGTAGCAGCGGCCAGAGCCCTGGGCCCTTTAAATCACCCCTGAGCTCCGGGGCTCCAAGCCACCTGTGCAGCTAGTAGCTCTGGGGGTGATTTAAAGGCCCTGGGGCTCCTAGCTGCAGCCAGAGCCCCGGAGCCTTTAAATCTTGATTTAAAGACCCCCCCTTTTCGAGTTGAGGCCACGCCTCTTCCGTTTGAGGCTGTGTCCCTATCCTTTAACTTACTTTCACCCCTGAGGTCCTCTCCAGCCCTGATATTCTGTGATTCTATGATTCTATGTATTTGTGAGTGCTGGTGAAGAAATGTCTCCCTGTACCCTATCACTGCTTCTGGGAAGTGAGAAAAGAAAGATCGAAGTTCGAGCTGCATAACTCCTTTTTTTATATTACCAAGCCTTTACCTCTGAAATAGGCTCTGTCACCTCGCTAGATCTGCACAAATGTAGGCTCATCACTAATTAAGGAAAAACTGACTCTTGTGTTAAGGTATTATGGCAACTTCCCATTGTAATTTCTAATGGTTATTTTCAAATATGTTTATTGGGCTAGAGAGAGCCAAAGAGGTGCTACAAAAATATTTAATGGGATATTCATGATTAATAGTGAAAGGGACTGTTTCCCCCTACTACTCCTCTTCACACTCCTTCCTTGAAATAGGGAGAAATTTCCACAGTCATGTAGCTTAATCTGATGGAACTGCTGTGGGGCACTACCCATGGCAATCAGGACCTAAAGCTGCTGATGGACACCTTTCAGCAAGTAAAGCTTAGCAGATTTATTGCCCTGGGTGTTCTTTCCCAGCCTTTGCCAAACCAGAAACAATTATTAGCAATCCCAGGCCCAAAAAATTAGTTAAAACAGTTTACTTTTGTAACATTACGTCTGTAACATTAACTTGTTTTCCTAACTAGACTGTTATGGAAGTTCATGTTGTGATTCTCTACAATGTCATTTCTTACTGAAACCACAGGTTGTTATATAAAAATATAACATCCCTAACAGCTAAGCCATTTGCAGGAGAAATACATAAAACAAAAGCCAGGAGTACTGAAGTGGATTTAAAATGGTTTAATTGTTGTGGGTTTTATATATACTATATGCTAAATTTGCTATAAGCACCGAGTATAGGGGTTTGTATTCTCAATCGCTAAATGTGGCCACTAAAAAACAATATATCCATGTTGGCTTCTTGACTGTGGTGGTTTTACAGCATTCACTGCTGGTAGTGGACATCATGCTAGGATAATCCAACTCCCGATACAAAAGATTTTAAAAAAGAGAAAAGAAGTTAGGCACTGCCAAAAATACATAATTTTTTTTTGTACTCTACAGTTTGTTTTACTTAGGAAAACGGCCTGGTCATACCCTGCAGCATGCATTCATTACAGTGATCTTTGACTGGCAGATGTGGAGTAATAGGATGCATATTTTAATGCTTATTATAATACCCTGTCCAAAAACAACTTGACAAATTTGTGATTTCGACAGTATCTCATTTTGCTGGCTGCAGTGCTCTGTGATTGCCTGATCCACGTGGCTTCCAGATTATGCATACCACCAATACTTCTCATTAAAATGGCCACAGTTCACCAGTTTCAGTAGCTTGGAACGAACTTGGAATGAATTATTATACAACAAAGAGGCTGCTGTCATGCAGAACAAAAGACAAGCAAAAGAGAGCTTTGGCTTAATGAGGCTAAGTGAGTGTCTCCCCTGCATCACCAGCTACTTGACGACATTTGAGCATGGATTTTTTTCTCCACAGGCCAAAACCTTTGGTCTATTATTTTCTGTTTATGCACCTTGAGGCTAATATACATTTTAATATGCTGCACATGGAAAAAAAAATCAGCCATTAGATTAGAACATGTGCACTCCCTGTTAAATTAATGACAGCCGAACATAGAGATAAATTTAGGTTTTCATATTTAATTATAGCACACTGCAGTACGTTTAGCAAGGATAAATTGCACTATTATTATGCTTCATTTTTTGACATCTTTTCCTATTAACCATGCACATTTACCCCTTTACCTCCCCAGTGCCACATGTAACATCATTGTATGTATCATCATTCCTTAACACTATTCAATTCTTAGTTACTTAGGGTTAGTTCGGATAAAACAATTCAAAATAACCTTTAGTTTAGGCTGTCTACATAAAGAAGGCAACCTGAATGATATATATATCTGAAAATGACAAGAAAAAAATGGACTGCATCGCTAATATTTCAGACATATATTTACAAGTCTGCAAAATATTTCCAATGACTTTATTTTTCCTGGGTACTTTTGGTGCAAATATTTCCCATATGCGAGTGCATAATCTTGTTCCTTTCTAAAACAGAAATATGATTTTGAAAAGTAAAAAGTAAACAATATGCTTAATCTTTTATTTGTTCTATGTAATTTCATAGTTGAATAATGTTTATATGGACACTGATAGAATTAGGACATTTTAAATTACAAAATGGTTAGCTCATGAGGAATTCAGCATTATTTAAGCATATGCCATTTGTGGGACTTTGTACAATTGAGGCTTGTTTGCCATGGTTGCTGAATCAAGAACAACACCAGAATTTAGGGCCTGTCCTTGGTTGTGCTGAAGACAATACAAAACTCAAATGGTAGTAAAATTGTTTCACCTCTCAGACTGTGTGTTCCTATCAAATTTACTCTGGAAATATGCAGGAGAAACAATGGATAGTTACTATACAGTTATGGGTTCTTTTATGTCACGTAACGATTATTACCTCCTATTAGTGCTTTTAATTTCTTTTGAAATAAGTGTTGTTCTTTTCAAATTGTGGTGCAAGGTGAAAAAAACGGTTGTTGTATTGCAAAATTAAACAAATGTTACTATTTTCCAAAGTGGGTTAGAACAGCTAATAACTCATAGAAAGGGTAAGATTTTCCTACTGTGAGCATAAACAGGTAGAAGATATGCTACTGGCTTATTCCTAGATTATTCCTTATTGAATAGTTGTTTCGTGACAAAAGACACTGTGGTTTGATGACCAGAGGGTTGTGACAGGAATAATAATCACCATATTAAAGAGTGTCTGGATCTTGGTGATAAAGCATTCTTCATAGCAATCATTCAGCAGTTACTGGTGGAAGAATTTTCCTCAATGGCAGAGGAGTGCACATTTTTCATATTCATTGAGAGCAAGTCTCTCTCTCTCCCTTCAAATCATCTGTTCTCTAGTGACCTTTAGTGCTACAACAGCTGTGCACAAATATTTTCCTTGCCAGGTGAAACTCACAAAATTTTTAGATCATCTGTTTTGCAAAAAGTTCACGGGTAAATATTACATATTTTGGCCAGTGCCATGTTGGGAATTTGATTTACACCAAAAAGTAGTTTTTAGAAGACTGAATCACTCAAGGGATTTTTTAACAGCCATAGAACCTTTCTCCTTTGGGTAACACATTTGAATAGAACCCAGATCTGTAATGATTGATAACTAATTGTCTCAAGTTCAAGTGTTAGAATTTGTGCCAGCAACTAATGGAACGTTATTCTTTTGTAAGTGCAGATTTTGATAATACAAATTGAATCCCCAAAAGGGAGATAGTGCTTTTAAATATTTAAACTATAATGACTAGCATGAGAAACTGATGTTCTATATAGAAGTCTACCTACAATAGCTACCCGTTAGTGATAAGACTAAATTTTTAATTATTTGTATTTCTAAGATGCCCATCACCATCTTAGTATTTATTATGCACTTATATGATGCCTGATATTATATAAGACATAACCTTGTATGAATAAGTTCTATGTCCTAAAAATATGTAGATTGCATAGAAATATTTATAATAATAAATAATAGTAAATAGTTCATCCTCTTTGTTTACAGGTAGATACTGTTAGTAAAGTTGTCTTCAGACATATGAGTGTTCCCAGTGAGTTGAATGGGACTAGGCACAGGCATATAATTACTCGTGTGTATTTGCAGAACTGGAAAGAGCATCATCACACTAAACTTTTGGTGTGGTGAAACATTTCAGACAAGTAATTAATAGCAACTGTATTCATAATAAGACAAGTGTATAACTGTTCTTGTGTTATTGATCATAGACACCAGAAGAGAGATGAATTTTAAACCTAAAAATTTGTTGTTCTAGGTATTACTTCTCTTTTTTTTTTTTGTTAATTTCTGTTTAGTGTTCTCTTAATAGTCCATTATACTTTGACTGTCATAGAATCAATTATAAATGTGTTTTTAAAATTAATTATCTTGACTATAACATACCTTTTGCTCTTTTAGGAGTAGTTTGAGCCTGTAGGCAGAGTCCCAAATGTGGGTGGTGGAAGCTCCAGGAGGCTGGAGGGATTAATTTATGGGGAAAGGTTAAAAGAGCTAAAATACATTTTGGATAGATAGGTAAATAGCTATATACACACACACATATACACTCACACTTATTCATACACACACACAGAGTTATCCTTTATACCGTATATACAGGATAACTATAAATGTGTGTAAAACATTATATATATGTTGTATAAAAGATAACTATGTATGTGTATGTGTTTGAGGGATGGGGAGCACAACAGTCCACAAGTTTTTGAATGTACTAAACACCCAGGAGAAAGAGGAATCATTTGGTGTAGGGTTATGGGATATAATTAGTAGTAATGAGTTAAGAAAGAATAAAATTAGGATGAATATGTGGAAAATTTTCCTGACAGGAAAATGGATTAAATTATGTACTGGCCTCTTCATGAAAGTGATGGAAGTAAGTCTTATTTATGGATACCTTTAAAACTAAATTGGATAAAAACTGGCAAATGTACTGCAGGGGCCAATCCTACATTGGCAGGAAGATGTATTAGTCTGTTAGCAAGATTTTTTTTTCCCTGATTTTCATGGCCTACAGTGACTACCCTTCCAGAACTTATATTTTGTCCTAGATATTACCACCTCAGTATTTACAGTATTCCCTATATATATATAAAATACTCAGTATAAGTTGTACTTCCTATACTGTGCTAACATTATATCATGTGCCACTAAAATATTTTGAAGACCATGTACTGTATTATGATATGATCAGAAGGGTTGATAGCTGAATTCAAGCCTGCCAACATGCAGTGCCACTGTCTCATAAAAATGTTTGCTTCTATGTCTTCTACTACTGTTGGCCTTTCCCATTATTTAAATCTGCTTTATTATGCCACACTTTGTAACTGTAGTCTACAATAATGCAGGATTTTTAAGCTTCTCTTCCCCCAACCACCATCGGTGCTGGAACTAGGGATGCTGGGGATGCTGCTACACACCCGGCTTGAAATAGTTTCCATCATATAGGGATTATAGGTGGTTCAGTGCTCTCAGCACCCACACTATAAAAATTATTCCAGCATCCTCACCAACCACTTACTTTCTCTTCCATAACAAACACATTTAAAGTTTTGTATATTTTGCTCTACCGTTGAGCCAGCCACTAGTTTCAGTTGTTGAGCAATACTTTGAGTTGTGATGGACAAATTTACTAAAATTTTTCTATCCCTCCCACCACATATTATCCAAATATGACCCAAGGGTCAATGCCCCAAATCTCTGAAAGTTACCAATATAAAATGTTGGTATTCCATTTCTATATGAGGGAGTTGAGAGAAAAGGTTTCTGCACCCTACTGACCTATTCATACCATACAGAATTCATTAAGGCTGTGGAATCTAGTTTAGGCTGTTCCAGGGAGTAATTACCATCAACCTATAATCTGCTACTCTGGGACCCATCAGAGCTCTATAACAGTTTGAAAGGGTCTGGCAAGACTTTATTGATTTCCTGGAATCTCATTCACGCTGATTGCACTTGGGTAGTCAGAGGGTTGATGTTTAAAGACGCTAATTTAGCTACTATTAAGATGGTGGCTGTAATATTACACATAGTTGAGACCTTGTTTGCCCTTCAATTCAGCTCTGCAGACAAATTTTAATGAAGTAGCTTCCTTTATTTTTTTTTGTATATCACATCTTTTATTTCAATCTTCATGTTGGAGATCTTCATGTAATTCATTGTATAATGCATACATAATTGGCCAGGGTATGTCATACCATGTGTCTTCATTCTCCCATTTATCATTTTGTTTCATCCCTTTTTGACTGGCTCGAATAATTAGTGCATTTTTCTATTACTGCGTTAATCTGTTTTTTTCCAAATTGCTGATTTATTATACACAAAAACAATTTTAAAAAATCTTAAAAATCAACACAACTGGATTCATGAGAAACCCAGAAGTGCTCCACTGCAATCAACTATACATTTTTTTCAAATCCTTAGGACTGAGGCCTTTGATTTCAATGTACAATAGCTGTACTTTGGTTACTGTCTAATATATGGCACTTATCACTGTGCTATGTAGCACAGAATCTAAAATCCAAGGAAAGATAATGTAAATGTATCGACTTTATGAATGAGCCTTTATCCTTTAATTTAAAATATTAAAATTACACTGTAATATGTCTTTTCCATCTTCAGGACTAAGAACCTGACTGAAATTACTTGAAGTCAACAGGAGTCTTTATTTTTATTAGAATGGACTTTGTTTGGATTTCAGTGCTTGTGAAATTGTTAATTGTCCATTTTAAAATTGTCCATGAAAACAAGAAAAAACACATTAAAACTACAAAGGTCTATAAGCTCCAATATATCTACATTTTCTTTTTTATCAAAATTCATGCCTAAAGACTGTGACCAATGCATTTGCCATCTTCTAAGTCAGTTGTGAGGGATAATGGGTCTTGATTGTGGGTCCTCAAGCAGTCCTCAGATTGCAGGCACCACCCAGAAGCTCACTGGGACGAGTAGAGAGTGTGGGCTTGTGGACCCTATCTCACCATAGGGACTGCACATGAAGAAGGAGATTCTGCAGTTGGCGTAGTCACAATTTAAACCAGAAGGAGGCACAGGAAATTGTCTGAAGAACTAGGTGAATCCTTTGTTGGTTACTACATTGGAATCTGCCTTCTTGTCTGATTCCTGAGCCCTGCTTTTTTCTTGATTCCTGCCTTCCTGTCCTGTTCCTGCCCTCCAGCCTTGTTCCAGATCCCTGCTTCTGTGCCCCACCCCGGACCTTTGGCTTGATTACCATCTGACTCCTTCTTTGGCTCCTGACCACTGGGCATGACTACCACTGCTCTGACCACAAGGTCTGACACCAATGTAAAAATGAGAAACTGCTGAAAATTATGAAAGAGGGAAATGCCAAGAGTCCTTTAATAAATGCAGTATGAATGACGCTCTCATAGTCAACATTTTGAAAGCACACCCTCAAGGAATTAACAATGGTCTTTCTGAGCTACCATTTTAAATAATATGGACCACAGTCTTAGTTAATTCCTCACACGCCATATATCCCATGTCTGTCTGTACAAAGTCATAATTTTTCACTTAAAAGACTGCAATCGTAATAGAAAACTTTTCATAACTTAGGCTCTGTTCCTGCAGCACATAGCATGTAGGCAGACTGCTGGGCCTGCCTCTGGCTTGTAGGCTGAACTACCAGAAGAAAGCGAATGGAGAAGAAAGCTGATGTTTAGACTTTTTTATATAATTAATTATTGTTTTATTATCTGGTGTTCATCATTGAAGTAGCTGAGCCTGTGTGATTCTAATCCTTTTCTTTGCAAAGGAATCTGTAACAATTGTAATTACAGTCAGAGAAGTGTTAGCTATCATACTGCAGAAGGCATGCAAGACTGTTCCTTTACATCCATTAAGATGGGGACAGTTCCATTACATCTCCACCCACTATTTTTAATTGCCTAGTGTGATGATTTGGGTGGGATATGTCTAGCAACTTATGAATTCCATTTTGATTATGTGAATACCCTGTTACAAGTACTTCTCATTTTTTCTCCATTTTGAATGCAACTTTCAATGTGGCTTTGAGGATTCATTTTGTAGCAGGAACTTGACACCTGGTTGGACAGACTGTGTCTTGGAGACTGACAGCAATCAAGAGTCATCACCATTAAATTATACTACTCCCAATAGAATAATGAGTTTGCTACCAGCAGGGCCATTGACTTTGAATGCCTGCTGCTGCTGGAGCTGTGTTTGTCCTGGGGAACTGCTGGACCCTAAAGGAGGAAGAGGACTGAGAAAACCACTGGCTCCTGGGGGAGCACACAGGACTCTGGAGACCACTGTGGAGGGGGCCATTAAGGACTGAGTAACTCTTTAACTGTGCTCTAGTGGTGGGGATTTAGACTGTGTTTGTGGGGACACAGGGGGTGTGGCGTGGAGCCTGCCCCCTGGTTCATCTGTGTCCCCCCCGAACCCCCACCACCACCGCTGCCCCCTCCACCACCCCCACAGGCCACTTACCATCTGCCTTGGTTCCTACCTCTGGGATCCAGCTGCTCGCCTGGCCTGCCACGCCCTATTTCCACCATTTGGGCCTCCAGCAGCAGCCACCCAAACACTGACTTTGCACAAGTGCTCGTGGGTGCATGCACCCCCACGCCCCCGGACTGATCCCTTCCCCTCTGCAACAGGCCTCCTAGCTTTGCCCCTTGCTGCCTGCTCCATTTGCCCCTTGTAGCCTTTTGCCCCCCACCCCCACCCCAGCTTCAGTTTGCCTGCCTTGCCCGTCTCCTTTTGCAGCTTGGTTTGTCCAGCCCCAGCCCTGAAGCTAGCCCCTTGGTCCCTCTGCCCCACTCCCAGCCTGGTTGCTCCCCTCCCTCTGCAACCCCCCCCCACCTTGATTAGCCCCTCCCCTCGTGCGTCCATGCCCCCTTCAGTGCACTTGTGCCCCTCCCTTATTTGAGTTTGCCCTATTTCAGTGCACCCCCCATTGCTGTTGCGCCCCTCCCCTCCCCTTCCCTAGTGCAGCTAGAGGAGCCGGGTTTGATCCTGTGTCGGTGACTGACCCCCCGGCCCCCAAAGTCCTTAGGGGAAAAAAAAAAAGAAAGCACAGGGACTAGAAAGGTGTCAGAGGCTCTTTTAAAAAGAAGAATGCTCTCTATGCAAATCGAGTCATTTCACTGATGATAGAAAACAGGAAGGGCAAAGAAGAGCAGAAGGGCTGCATGGTCTTAAAAAAAATCAAAGCAAATTGAGGGCTTGGGGGCAGGGGAGCTGAGGTCAGACTGAGGGGGCTTCTGTTCAGGAGTTTTTTTTGTTTTCCATAGATATGTAACTCTCTTGTGCTCTTTAGGAGTGTGTGTGTGTGTGTGCGTGTGTGCGTGTGTGTGCAAGGCCTGTGTTTTCTTGTTTTACTGTCATGTTGTCTCTGAAGGCTGTAACTGGAACCAGAGCTCCCACAGCCAGGTGAACTCAGGAGAGTTGGGGAAACATGCCGAAGCAAGAAAGGAATTCAGAAGTCTAAGACACTTGTTCCAAGGTTTCAGTGGCCAGATTGTGGGGTCTCACTGGCAAAAAAGGTGTCAGACGGGGTCTGCAACTGCAAGTATACTTGAGAGACCCAGAGCCAAGGAGCAGTCACCAGTAACTACCCAAACACAGGAAGCTTAGATGTACATGGGATTCAGCAGTTGACTCTTCTCACAACAGACTGATGTCTATCCAGACAGTGGGGCTGGACTGCGTTGTGACAAAGAAGACCTTTATAGCTAGGCAGGCTGAATATTTACCTCCATATTTCCAGTGAAAGGAGTATTCACTCAGTTCACTGATTTTTTTTTAAACACATGATTAAATATACAGGGTGACTTATCAAGACACCGGAAACACCAAAAAGTGATATTATCTGGTAGGATATGGCATATTTCTACATTCCCATTTCATAATGAAATGGAAGAGGCAGTATTTAGGTAGGTAGTAACTGATGCACATAACCACAGTCAACTGTTCCTATCCTCCTTTAAATTTTCTTAACATCTTTCAGCTCATAAACATGTTTCCCTTCACAACACACACCATATGCCACTGAAAAAGGGTTATAAAGCTTTATAGATATATTTCAGAATACTATAAGAATAATAAAGCAAAAATAATGCAAAGAAATGGGAATAATTGAACACTGAATTAAAATGTTAGACATACTTTTTTTGCATTTGGTTTCTTTTTGACTGTAGTCATGAAGAGCTAGAAATCTTGTTTAGTATGAAGAGAGAGAAAATATTTGAGTTCAGTTTTTAACTATCCCAGTACATAGTTGTTTAAAAGAAGCTTACGTATTTGTTGATGTGTATTGAAGAAACAAAGATCTACAAGCATTCCCATCCATCATTCTGTCTAGATGGCCAGACAGAGAAGTCGTCCTATCTTGCTTCCCAAGAATACTGGAATTATCAAGATGAGTTGAGCATCCAAGATTGTATCATATGAAGACAGTTGAATCATAATACCTAGATCATTGAGACGGAAATTTTCTCAAGGATACATTGCAGCCATTCTGGCATTAGAATCGTATATCTGGAAAGCCAGAGACACTGTGTGCCGACTAAACGTGACCAAAGATATTGGAGACCTGATGAGCAGTTGTACTATACATGGGAAAATGCAGGCCAAGTAGCAAAAAGACATAGTGAGAATACACAGAATCCCCAACAGATCTTGGAGCAGAATGGCAATGGACCTTTTCACTGCAAACCACATAAACTACCTCATTATTGTAAACTTCTATTCAGACTTCTCGGAACTAGATGAACTGTCAGAACCCTACTGCAGTAACCATTGTAGACAAAGCAATGAAACATTTCAGCAGGCATGGTATCCCAAAATCTGTAGTTTCAGACAACAGACCCCCATTTACTTGCTGTAAGTTTGTGCAATTTTCCTGGGAATGGGAATTCAGTCATATCACGTCATCATCAACTAATTAAATGGCAAAACTGAATCAGCATTTGAATTACTCAGACACTATTAAAGAGAGGTGCAAAAAGCAAAGAAAATATAAAGCAAGCCATCCTTGCATGGAGAGATGCTTCACAGAAGTCAATAGTAGCTCAATACAACACTCGATGTCAAGACACCCCACCCTATAGTTCCAGCATCATTACAACCAGCAGTTGTAGAAGGAATAGCACACAAAAAGAAAGAGCTATGCAAAGGCCAAAGTTTACTATGACCAACAGGCTAAAGACCTGCCAGAACTAGAACCTAGAGACCCTGTCAGAAGCAAACTATTTCTTCAGGATAATCATGCACCTGGAAGCAGATTACATGTATTGAACAGAAATCCTCAATCATATACTGTAGCAGTGAGTGAGCATATATTTTACCAAAACTGCCAATACATGTGCCCTCTAAGACATAAACATAGACATGGAGGATGGTGAAATGTGCGCTCCTCTGAGACTTGAGCAGCAGGACATGAAAGGAACACAGGCCAATGAGCAAACCAATTGATATCTAAACAGACTCTCAAAACACCATACCACCAGAAAAGCCAAGTACCAGGCAGTCTCTTGTTATCACAAGAAAGTTTCTCACTCACTCCAACATCAAAGTGCTTCCAAGGTATACATAAGCCTTTGCACAATAATAAGATGTGAAAGAAGAACCCGCCCAAACCCAGAGGAAAATCTTTAGTTGCCAAGCAACTTCTGAGTTAATCAATTAAAAAAGAGTTAATGTTAAATTTGTTTATACACACATACACGTACACACAGACTTGGCAGGGGGTCTAATAGAATATTAAGTAGTAAAGAATGTTATGGGATTTGTGTTAAATTTTGCTATCTCAGCTAAATGTGACTAAAGTGATTTGATGATAAAGTTTCCCAATAGGAGTTCTATAGTATAAGAACTTAAAGAATTCTGTTTCAGGAAGTATTTTAGTGAGAGAACAGCATCTGTGGAGGAAAGGATAAAGCCTTAATTTTGCACTGTGTTGGCTGTCTCTCTTTTCCCACTTGAACACTGAACAATGTCTGCCTGAGTCTACAGACAACCTGAAATGATAAAGCAGAGTTTCCAACTGTCCCACTTAATTTAGTGGGTTGTTGATGCTGAAACCTACTACTCTGGAGGCCCACAACTCAGAGGTGATTACTTAGTGTGTGACTTTCTGCTGCCACCTCATTGTGGCTCTGATGGAATGGTGTCAGCAGGGCTCCTGCACACACACTTACATAGTCTCTGCTTGGGTGGGTGGTGTTTGACTTATCCTTCCTCCAAGATGCACTTCTGCTCACCTGAAGACAGAAGATGGTGATTGAGAAAGGTAGAAGGCCCCAGTTTTTAATGAAGTAAACACTAATGGGAAATGTATCATCATGGGAGACTTTAACTTCCCAGATATAGACTGGAGCACAAGTGCTAGCAAGAATAATAGGGCTCAGATTTTTCTGGATGTGATAGCAGATGGATTTCTTCACCAAGTAGTTGAAGAACCAACGAGAGGGGATGCCATTTTAGATTTGGTTTTGGTGAGTAGTGAGGACCTCATAGAAGAAATGGTTGTAGGGGACAACCTTGGTTCGAGTGATCATGAGCTAATTCAGTTCAAACTAGATGGAAGGATAAACAAAAATAGATCTGGGACTAGTGTTTTTGACTTCAAAAAGGGCTAACTTTAAAGAATTAAGGATATTAGTTAGGGAAGTGGACTGGACTGAAGAACTTGTGGATCTAAATGTGGAGGAGGCCTGGAATTACTTTAAGTCGCAGCCGCAGAAACTATCAGAAGCCTGCATCCCAAGAAAGGGGAAAAAAAACCATAGGCAGGAGTTGTAGACCAAGCTGGATGAGCAAGCATCTCAGAGAGGTGATTCAGAAAAAGCAGAAAGCCTACAAGGAGTGGAAGAAGAGTGGGATTAGCAAGGAAAGCTACCTTAGTGAGGTCAGAACATGTAGGGATAAAGTGAGAAAGGCTAAAAGCCAAGTAGAGTTGGACCTTGCAAAGGGAATTAAAACCAATAGTAAAAGGTTCTCTAGCCATATAAATAAGAAGAAAACAAAGAAAGAAGAAGTGGGACCGCTAAACACTGAGGATGGAAAGGAGGTTAAGGATAACCTAGGCATGGCCCAATATCTAAATAAGTACTTTGCCTCAGTCTTTAATAAGGCTAATGAGGAGCTTAGGGATAATGGAAGGATGGCAAATGCATGCACACCTATGGCCCATATCCTCCAGACTCTTACACAGGTGCTGAACCTTAAGCATATGAGCAGTCCCATTGAAATCAGTGGGGGTACTCGTTTAAATTTCAGCCTGTGTGTCACTGTTTGCAGGATCAGGGCAGAAATTATTTTTCTTATACATATACACCTCTACCCCAATATAACACGACCCGATATAACATGATTTCGGATATAACGTGATAAAGCAGTGCTCTGGGATGGGCAGAGCTGCGCACCCTGGCAGACCAAAGCAAGTTAGCTATAACATGGTTTCACCTATAACACGGTAAGATTTTTTGGCTCCCAAGGAAAGCGTTATATCGAGGTAGAGGTGTATATTGTTTTCTGCTTCATGCATATGGCTATTTCTTGCATGAAATACTTCAGTGAGTGCACATCACAAAGCAAAGTAGAAAGCAAACGTTTATATATTGTGGCAAACAACCGATGCTACTGTGGTGGGTCCCATGCTTTTCCTTGGTGGGCTGGGTAGGGGTGCTGCCCCATGTCCCTGTTCTTGGGTGCCAGGGCAGGCAGGAGAGGAAGGAAGCAAGGAAGGGTCAGGGTCCGCTCCCTACTCTGAGTCCCAGCCTCTTCAGCTCCACGAGCTTCTTACCTTCTTGCCCTTTGGGTAGGGTTACCCTCGAACATTGATGCTGGGGGAGTCTCCCTGCTCAGCTTGGGCAGGGTCTCCTTTTCTCTGGTCTTCCAGTTCACAGCAATACTCCTCCAAACTCTAGTCATCTCTCTTTCTTCCCCTGTCTGACTGAAGCAGGAGGATTTTATTAGCTCTCTGACAGGGCCTTAATTGGCTACAGGTGCTCCAATTGACCTGCAGTAACCTTTCCCTAGTCTACAGGGAACCAGGCAATGATCAACCCAGGGTTTATATACCCTGCTCCCACTGCTCCCTGGCCATGCTGTATCATGATATGTTAATTATTTATACTCAAGCAGTGCATGTCCAATAGCTAAGAGAATGGCCGAATATCATAGCATTCTGAAAATGAAGAAACTGAACCTGTTTACATGCCTGCATAACTGTGTACACAAATCTGCAAAGTCAACTAATGAAATATTCAAAACTCATCTCACAGCTATTATAGTAATTGAAAATGTGACTTTTTTGGAATGCGCACAAATGTATGCATGTTATATAGATTTTCTGACTCTATAACTTTTGTAATGGGTTATGGTTATTTTATTCAGGAGAAGTTTTCTATAATTATTTTAAATAGTGTGTAGATTATTTCTCATCAGATCTGTTTAGAAGTTTTAAGAAATGTAAATTAATCAAGATGGCATTTTGTGTGCAGTTTTATAGCAGCCTTTAGCCCAATAAGTTTTATTTAGACAAAAATTGTAATGAACTTGAAAATGTGCTTATTTCACTAAATAGTTTATTCTTCTTCATTTTTTTGTTTTGCTCAAAAATTGGTCATTTTAGTTCAAATAAGGATATTTCCTAGCAAAAAAATTGCAGAAACCAAGCAAATGCTTGCTTCAACAGTTTATATTTTATATGAACTATCAAAATAGCCAGTTATGTCAATTTCCCCAGGAAACCAATTTTTAAGGGTCATAAAATTGCCCACATGAAACAACAACAAAAATCATGGGAAAATGTTTACCGTCTTCTCTCAGTTCCACTCCACTGACTTCAGTGGGATTTCTGACTGAACAGAGACTATTGGACTCACCGCTAAATGTCATTCTGAGGGCTTAATTCTGCACGACTGTTAGCATAAAATGTAGATGAGGTCAGATAATCAACTGATGATTAAAATCACCATATTGTCTAATTTGTACTTTAAGACTTTAAAAGACAATGGTAACCACCTCAGTCTTAACCATAAGAGTTGTTGTTTACACTAGGACTCTTTTGTCTGCAGTGAATATTTTACATTTAAATTAGAAATCTGTAAAGTAGAGGTAGAAGGATTACTGTGTATGAGAGATGAATAAGGAGAAGCATTATTGCCTGTTCAATAAGCAGGATAAGTACGGCAGTTTATCCAGCATAAGAGATGGATTACAATGATTCTAAAGTGGAAGAAGGTTTACTTAGGAATTATTGGCAACGGTTTGCATTTAAATAGTCTATTAGTATTATGTTATATTTAGAGAGAGAGAGAAAGAGAGAGAAAGTTATATAATCTACCAGAAAAAAGTGGAGTTTAATTCTAGATGTGCTGTGGTGGTTTGGTGTTTACAATGTCTCCAGATCCATAATAATCTAGGCCAAATTATTTCCCTATGCAAAAAAATAAATAAAAATTTAAAAAGCCATACACATTCAGGGAGGAGGAAATGATGCCATGGTCCCCTTGTGGTGTTTCCACCAGATTGTTCTTTAAAGTTGAAATGGTACAGTCCCCCTCAACCACATACAACTCTTATCTACGCCAGGGAACATATCTGTCACTGAACCTAGATTATCACTAGCTAGATTTGTAGCTATACTATGTTCAGCAGTAGTCCAACTGTTCTTGACACCCCAGTCAGCCATGGATTCTTTGTCTAGTGTAGTCAAATCCATACGGAATGGCCCTCAGAACCTGTGGATATCACGGGATCTGCCAGAGGCCCAGGGACATCTATATAGATGGTCTCCACTGCCTCAGTCCTCATGCTCCCTTTACAGAATGGTTCTGGTGGAGCTGTACTGACAAGGTTTCTGCTGAAAGAGGAGCTCCATGCAAAAGTTAATACATTTTGAAATTGTATTAACTTTTGAATGGATTCTCAGATTTCTGGGGGAAGAAACTGGTCCCCCGCAGTCCTGCTTTCACACAGCTTCATGATTGTGCAGCGTGCGCTTCATGGATCCAGGGACAGGGCATTATGATGTATCAACGTCGACTCACCTCCACTTTGTGCAGCCACAGTGAGATTGCACATATGGATGACTTCCTGACCCCTCCCCATATGCAGATCTTTGAGAAAGATTTGGGGCCAGGCTGCTGCTGCATCAACTCAAGGGCAGGAAAAGGTCACCAGAAGTGACCCAACCTGAGCCCAAGAGGGTAGGGTTATTTTCCGATCCTATCCAATTGTGAAACATAATCATGTCCTACTGGATTTGGGTCAGGTTACAGAGCTCTATAGCAACTATCATTGGCATACATGAACTGCCCAGAGATGATGTTCAGTAGGTCATTGGTGAACACATTAAATAAAGTTGGTGCCAGCATTGAGCCTTAGAGGAGTCCATTCTTCTGGAATCTCTATGGTAATATGTTCTCGTGATCACCCTTCAGGGGAAACTAAAACTCCTACCAGCTAGACAAATCTACTAGATCCCAGTTAGTGTGGGCCCAGACAAGGAAATTTCATGACTGACAATGCTCCAGTTAGATTTGGCAGTATCAGCATGGGTGTGTGTCTCTTTTGCCAATAGACATAAAGAGACTTTTTAACTCTGATTTACCACTTCCATACTGTAATTGGTCTGAAGCCTGTTCAGAAAGGGCCCAGAATACTCACAGAACTACCATCTTCTCAGTAAATTTGCCTCAGAAGGGGAAGGTTAAAGCCATGACAGTGGTTGGTTTTATAAGGGTGTCTATCACTGTGGTATCTGAACATCAGGATTAATGGCCAGGGTGGCAGGTAGGGCAGTCAAAAGTGTATAGTAATTATTAGAGGGGTAGCCGTGTTAGTCTGGATCTGTAAAAGCAGCAAAGAGTCCTGTGGCACCTTATAGACTAACAGAGGTATTGGAGCATGAGCTTTTGTGGGTGAAGGACATAAATCCACACCGTGTAGAGGCCAAACATAGGAGTTTATTACACACAGCACTAGTGGAGTGTCACCTGGCTTATTAGGCTCAGAGACACTGTCAATCAATTGATTACAGTAGAATATATAGATTTTCCATGGGAGGAGGAAGGTGACGGAGTAGGCAGTTCCACACCCCGGGATAGGTTTTGCAGCAAAACAAGATAGCACATTAGCCAATGGTTAAAAGGTTACATAATGTCTCCGCCCATGGTCTCAAGTTAACAAGTTAACATTTAATTAATACTTTGATAAAATGTTATTAGTATAAAATATATATATATATTTATATATATATATAAAATTCTGATTTGGGGTCCATAAGAATGGAGCAACTCCTTTGATTGTCCACCAGGTACATTCCTAGGGGTTAAAGCAAAGAAACAGTGAGAGTATATGACAATAAAATTGTCCCCTTTATGTCTTAAGACAGGCACTGGTCCCTGGGAAGGGAGGTGGAAGGATGTCATATCTTATACTGACATGTGCCAATTTTTCATAAACTCAAGGTTGGATCTGTGGGAAGAACGTTCCCTACAGAAGAGACTGACACAATAGGAACAGGGATCTTTTGTTCAATTTGCAACTCTGAATAAGACACAGTTATTTAGTTCTTAACTCCAACACTTGGCAATTTGCTGACCAGGCCTATTTTAGCAAAACAAGATTATTTTTTTACCCCAACTTTCTCTTAACTAATCACTGTTTGCTAGGCCTCTGGTCTCTTGACCAAACTCTGGACTTTGGGTCTGAGAAAGAGCTGGCACAATCCATATACCAGGTTGTTATATAAAATGCACATGGATTTTAACCCTTCAGTGGGTGAATACCCACTTCATCGGATGCATGTAGTGGAAATTTCCAGGGGCAGGAATATATATGCAAGCAAGAAGCAGGCTAGAGATAACGAGGTTAGTTCAATCAGGTAGGATGAGGCCCCGTTCTAGCAGTCGAGGTGTGAAAACCAAGGGAGGAGAAACTGCTTTCATAGTTGGCTAGCCATTCATAGTCTTTGTTTAATTCTGAGCTGATAGTGTCAAATTTGCAGATGAACTGGAGCTCAACAGTTTCTCTTTGAAGTCTGGTCCTGATTATTGTTTTTCATTGAGCAGTGCAGTTTACCACATCAATATCACCAGCACATAAGCCATGTGTGCATACGTGTAGTATGTATCCCATCCAAAAATATTTGAACACTGGGTTAATGGATTTTTCTTTTTAGGTACAAATAAATGATGAACTAGTATTTACACAAAGCTTACCCAATTCTAAAGCACAGTTGATCTGTGTTTATTGAAAGAAACCAGTTGAATACAGTTGTGTTTGCTAGCCTGTCAGGTATTTATTAATAAACATTCTGCTGTCATCTTTGTTACAATGCTGCTTAGCTGACAGAATTTCATTAGCATAAATGGGTGGAGAGTCCTTTTCTTACATATCCAACAAACTAGAGACAAAGTGCCTGCCAATATTTTAATTTATTTTTCATGTTCTGGTTAAAGAGTGAGAAGAATGCTTTCACTCCACAGTGTCATGAATATGATAATCTATGGAAATCACAGAAAGCAGGTACTTAAGTTAAGCACATACTGTACTACAGGAATCCCTGATGAATTCAAGTCTCTTCTGTTTAGAGAAGATGTTGTTGTCTATTAAATGACAGATTGCCAGATGTTCATGAAGTAGCACAGTAATGTGCTCAAATCTTTATCTTCTCCTCCTCCTACCCCCAGTCCCCTTGAAGGTAATACTTTTGCATCCATGTTATTAAAGCTTTTGATTGTAAGAAGTTTGCTATGTTAACTCCTTTTTTTCTCTAATGAGTATTGCATGCAAGAGAAACTTTATGCTGTCGAACATAAAGCTTTTGCTGCACTCCAGCAACCAGGAATCCTAAAATCTTTCACTTTTCTCAATATAAAGTGGTGTAAAAACAAAATAGCTGAGTCACAACAGTGAGAAGAACTTGCTAGTGATGTCTAACTCATGGAGAAAATGCTGGCAGTGATTGAAAGTGGAATAAAAGAGAATAATTCTATGCAGTTATTTAAAATAACAGTTATGGCACCCATGCACAAAAGTGGTGCTAATACACATCGTCATAGACCATGGTAATGTGCTTTCCTAAAATATATACTAATGTGGCATTTAGTCTTGTGTCCAAGTCTCAGAATTGTAGCGGATAGGGGGTGAGCTCACCTGCTTGTGATAAACATGGTTTAGTGAACAGACAAAATGGTATCCACACGTTTAGAGAATAGAGTTACATGAAACAAGTATTTGAGGAGCAGTTGTATAGTATTTGGAAAGCAATAGTGACAAAGTAGATAAAACAAAGGTACAAAGAGAAAACTCAAGGAATAACAAAATAACTAAAAGGCAAAATACTGTGTACAGAATTTCAGAATGCCTTTTCTTCTGTCTTTTATTTTGAAAGTAATTTCTTCCTCCATGAGGAGAGTAGTCTAAATGAAGATTCAGCGCAGAGAAATAGAACAATGAGAGTATGTGAACTGCTGAATTCAAAGGGACACATTTTCTGCTCTGCCCAATACTGCTTGGCATCATAGGGCTAAGGAGCTTGCAAAGGAGCTGTTTGCAGCACTATGCTGGTCCTGGCTGGGACATTGCTTAGACCAGCTTTGGGGATCTAGTCTAAAGCACCTGATTGTTGCTCCAAGGAGCTATCAGTTGGAGATTGCTGAAGAGCAGCATGCTCCTGCCATGCCTCCATGACTTGCCTCCTGCACATTTCCTATGCTTATTTGAGGCTGGGGATGGCTTGTATGAGCTGGCTATGCTGACCCTACACAAACTCTTATGCCAGGTGGATGACACCTCTATTCTGTGGGAGTCCCCAGCTGGGGTAATTCAGCCAGTTGATGGTCCTTCTCCACTGCCAGACAAAAGGGCCACAGCTTTTAAGAGAATCTAGTCCAAAAGAATAAGAATTAGTATTAATCAGTTTCATTTTTTTCATTGTCATTGATATTTGGTGTTCATTAGTTGTGCACTTTATGAGTTTAGCAAGAAAAGGCCATGCAAAATGTTGTGTATGCACAATATATCATTTTCAAAGGCTCAGAACTCAGATCCAACAAAACCACTTTTCACTAGAACTCTCAAAGACACTTTGGCCTGGTCTACACTATGAGCTTATCTCAAATGTAGCAGCGTTAAACCGAATTAACCCTGCACCCATCCACACAACGAAGCCCTTTACTTCGATATAAAGGGCTCTTAATATCAATATCCATTCTCTTCCCTGATGAGGGGAGTAGCGCTGAAATCAGTATTGCCATTTCGGATTAGAGTTAGTGTGGCTGCAATTCAAAGATATTGGCCTCCGGGAGCTATCCAACAGTGCACCATTGTGACCACTCTGGACAGCAATCTGAACTCGGATGCACTGGCCAGGTAGACAGGAAAAGCCCCGCAAACTTTTGAATTTCATTTCCTGTTTGCCCAGAATGGAGCGCTGATCAGCACAGGTGACCGTGCAGTCCCAGAATCAAAAAAGAGCTCCAGCATGGACCATACGGGAGGTACAAAATCTGATCTCTGTATGGGGAGATGAATCTGTTCTATCAGAGCTCCATTCCAAAAGACGAAATACCAAAACATTTGAAAAAATCTCCAAGACCGTGATTGACAGAGGCCACAACAGGGACTCAACACAATGCTGCATGAAACTTAAGGAGCTGAGACAAGCATACCAGAAAGCAAAGAATCAAATGGACGCTCATGGAGGGAGCGATGACTGACGACTGTAGCTATCCCACAGTTCCCGCACTCTCCAAAAACCATTTGAATCCTTGGCTAAGCTTCTAAAGCCTGAAGAGTCAAAAACATTTTCGCGAGTGGTTCAGGGTATATGTCGTCAGTCCCCTCCTCCCTGCCCCTCGTGAAAGCAAATGGAAAAAAATAATTTCTCACCTTTTTTCAATGTCACCATATGTCTACTGGATGCTGCTGGCAGACGCGGTGCTACAGCGCTACACAGCAGCATCCCCTAGCCTTGCCTTGCAGATGGCAGACGGTACAGTATGACTGATATCCATCATTGTCGTCCCATGGGTGCTCCTGGCTGGCTTTGGTGAGGTCGGCTGGGGGCTCCTGGGCAAAAATGGGAATGACTCCAGGTCATTCCCTTCTTTAAGTTTTGTCTAATGGTGATTCAGTCCTGCCTGGAATATCATGACAGCTGGAGGTTTCTGCCTCAGGCTGCTCTCCCAGTCAGCAGCACCGCACGGTTGCACCTACCCCAGACTACCCCTTTTTACCAGGGCTCACAATCAGATACTTAGACCTCTACATTTTGCTGCAAATAAAAAAATTAAGCTGCCGTTTAGAACTGTCCCCCAACATACATATCCTGGGACATTTTGTATTTTATCAGTGTCAACCAAAGGCCCCCACACAAATGGAGATTCAGCCCTGCCTGTGCTTCTATCCTAGTGCTTATCACAGATTCCCATTTTCAGCTATAAGATGAGCAAGTGCAGAGTGATGGTTCACTCTACTTCACTGTAAGCCAACCGCCCTCCCCTCCCCCCTTTGATCTCTGCTTGTAGAGGCAATAAAGTCAGTGTTGTTTCTTATTCCTGCATTCTTTATTACTTCAGCACAAAATGGGGGGATAACTGCCACGGTAGCCCAGGAGGGGTGGGGCAGGAGGGAAGCAATGGGTGGAGTTGTTGCAGATCCCTAGAATGGCATGCAGCTCATCATTTCTGTGGGATGTCTGGGGTTCTGACCTGAAGCAGCTGTTTGCCTCTCTGGTCCTTTAGTAGACTTGCCTGATAGTCTAGGCAGGACTGACTCTCCATTAGACAAAACTTAAAGAAGAGAATGACCTGGGGACTCATTCCCATTTTTGTCCAGGCGCCCCCGACTGACCTCACCAAGGCCAGCCAGGAGCATCCATGACAGCAGCAGATCGTACAGTATGATTGGTAACCCTCATTGCCAACTTGCAAAGCAGCAGATAGTACAATGGAGCTGGTAACCATCTTTGCTAACTTGCAAAGGCAAGGGGATGCTGCTGTGTAGCACCGCAGTACCGCATCTGTCAGCGGCATCCAGTAGACATATGGTGACAGTGAAAAAAGGGCAAAAACATTTGCCCTTCATGGTTGCCGTGCTATGGCGTCTGCCCGGGAAATCCAGGGAAAAGAGTGTGAAATGATAGTCTGCTGTTGCTTTCACGGAGGGAGGATTGACTGACGACATTTACCCATAAACATCCACGACAAATTTTTGGCCCCATCAGGCATTGGGATCTCAACCCAGAATTCCAATGGGTGGGGGAGACTGTGGGAACTATGGGATAGCTATAGGATAGCTACCCACAGTGCAATGCTCTGGAAGTCGACGCTAGCCTCGGTACATGGACGCACACCGCCGAATTAATGTGCTTAGTGTGGCCGATTGCACTCAACTTTATACAATCTGTTTCCAAAAATCAATTTCTGTAAAATTGGACTAATTCTGTAGTGTAGACATACCCTTTGCCTCAATGACAACTCTTCTTGTGAAAAATTACAGCTTTCTACCCAGAGCTCTTTTGGCATAACAGCTTTTTCCAAAAACATCATAAAGCTGTTTTTATACTGGGAAACGTGTCTCTTTTCATGTTCTTCCTTCTTGAAAATAATGCAACCACTTTTTGTCCATTTTCTGGAGAGGCGGGAGGGAAATCATCTTAAGGCAGACATCAAGCCAGGAAAAATTTTACCATGAAGGGCAAATGTTTTTGAAAGTTAGGAGAGTCTGGAAATGGGGTGAATGGAAAATATTATGCAGCCTTAATTATCATCAAGGTCCAGAGTACTATGCAACATGTTAGACTTAAATCATGTGGTAAGGACTCTAGATTTATGCAGCCATCTTAAGTGCACATTGCCTTGAAGAAAACAGCCTACGAGGTTTTCAAAAGCAACTGGAGGAAACAATAAAACTGAAACCAGGTTCTCTGGGAACAATTTGTGCATCTAGCATACAAAGTTTCCCACACGATCAAGTAGGAGACAGACAATCTTAAAAACTTTGTGCTGTGATCCACGCAAACCTGATTTACATTTTAATGAATCCCCGGGTAGGGGCAGCTGCCTAGCTAGTTGACATTTTAATGGCTCCCGTGGCTGCCTGCCCTTCTGTTCCAAGTTTATTTGCCCACAGCCTTTCCTAACTCCTGGTCCTCCAGTAACCCTCTCCCCAAAGCTGCCCTATCTGGTCAAGAATCCCCATATCTCCAGCTTGCTTAGCTTTCTCTCCCGCAGCTGCCTATCTCACTAAGCTCCCAAAGCCAGGCAGAACTTTCACAGTTGCAGACCTGCTAAGAATCACGGGGGAAACCCTGCTCTTTTACAGGTCCACAGGTAAGATAGGTGTTTGTGGAGCCAGTGCAGTCAAGATCAGTTGAACCCCTGCCTGTAAGAAGGTGGCCAGATGTGCTGGCCAGATGTGTTTCCTTGCAGCTCTCATGGAGGAAACAGAATTTCCCTTCTCCGCTTCCCACTCTATCCTTTCAAGAACTGCATTGTAGGAGCAGTTGCAGAGGAGTCAGTGAGGGAAAGCACTCAACGAAGCAACAGGCAGGCGGAAAAGCAATTGGCAGGGAGAGAAACTCAAGAACCAGAGAAGGCAGCATTTTGGTTGATTTATAGAAAGCTGCCAGTGATTTATGTGGTGACTTTACAGAGAGAAGATTTATATAGCCATTTGCATAGCAATGTAATTGCAAAGTATGGGGGACCGTGTTCCTGTAGTTGTCACTACCACTCCCATACATTTTTCTCTTTAAAACCATGTGGACTGTTTCTGCTATTCTAGCATTTCAGCAGATGTCATGCTTTTATTTCTTTGGTTGTCATGCGCTCTCTCACCAATTTTGCTATATGCAGCAGTAATGTGTACATTTGAAAAAATATAAAATATACTAACTAAGACAATTTGACTTCAGTTCTGCTTCCAGATACGTGGGTATCATGTACTGGGTATCATGTAAAATCATTTAGAACTTATGAGTGCACAGGGTGAGTTTACAAAATGAATGGCTATGTGCCTGCATATCTAAGAGCAAGACCCACATGTAATGGAAATTAGATAAAAGAAGTTATGTCTGACATGGAAAATGTCTTCAGTCATGATGGAAAAAGTTTTTTTAAAGAACTCTTACTGACCCCTCCTTCCCCTAAATCAGCAGATGTTTACAGACTGCTTATATAAATTTGAGGTCTTTCCTGTACTGTTCCCTATTAGAATCCTATTTATGAAAATAATTATCTTTCAGTGTTCTTTTTATATTAAGAAAATATGAGTAGGATACAAATATACCAGATACAGCACAGTTCTTTAAAATGTGGTTATTTTTATTTGTATTATAATGGCACCTAGAGGTCCCAGCTGAACTCAGGGCACACTTGTACTAGATATTGTACTTGTGCACATAGCAAGAGACTGTTCCAGCCTTCATAAACTTATAATCTAAACAGACAAGACGTGACACAGAAGCACAGAGAGGTGAAATGATTTGCCCAAGGCAAATCCCTCGCTGGTGCCTGGAGCCAGCCGTGGCCCAAGGTTACGCAGTGGGTCATTGGCAGAATTGGGAATAAAATCTGGATCTTCTGACTCTCAGTCCAGTGCTCTGTCCACTAGATCATGGTGCCTCCTCTCCATTTAGGCTACTTGCTACTTCTCCTGTCAACATTATGGCCATTTAAAATGTAAGATACTCACTGCCTTTTATTATTAGGGAACAGGCACTTTTTCTAGTTCATAATATGCTCGATTACCTTTAGATTGAGTCATGAATATATTATAATCAAAGCAAACTTATTCACCTTAAAGCTTTGCTGGCTTAAGGTTTCATTGTTGATTCATTATGTTGTCAGTTCTCTATTGGCAGTGTAATGCTTTTTATATCTGGATAGAGACAGTTTTAGTGTGAGATACGGTTATCTTTAAATGAGCAGGATTTAGCTTCTCTGGTGAGAACAAATTCATCAGTGATGAATCCCTATAGAAACTACTGAAACAGAAATCACAATGCTGCTAGAGACTTGCACAGTTCATCAGTTACAATGCAGCTTGTGGAAGTCTTTAGCCAGAAGTTTTTCCTTTCTTTAAAATATGCAGCATGATACTTCCAGCACCTTGTTTTCTATGGCAGTTGCAATCTTACAGTATGAAAATAATGAACTGAGATTTTGAATACCTTCTACTGTCCTTTTTTATCACCCCCTCTCCCCCACTGATGATACACTCTACCATAGAAATAAACTATCTACAAAGGCAGCAATATGTTCTAACTGATCTGTTAAGTCTAGTGATTGCACATCCATGAAACAATTCAAATATTCACACTGAATCTTTTTTTCTGTGCAGGTTTTCATGTAAAAAATATCCTGCTCCATAAGGAATTTAGTTACATTTTAACTCTGGAAATTTAAAAAATATCTCAAAACATATATTCAAGAAATCTTGGGAGAGATTTCAAAAACACCAAGGGATTAAGGAGCACAAGACCAAGTGAATGTGCTTTCAGTGAGACTTGTGTTCCTAACATCTTGTGTGCTTTTCAGAATCTCCCCTCTAAGTGAAGTGACAGCTTTTAATGAAACCACCATCTTAATATCCAGCTTTCCAGTAGCTAATTCAACAGCTCAATTTTTAGCATATCTAATAATTCAATTCAATAAAAAATTGCATACTGCCTCACATAGCATTCCAAGCCAAGCTATCTGAAATGAAAGCACTGAAAGATCAACAGTCTTACCACATTTCTGACTGTCTGTACACTATTTGCAAGAGAAACCCTCTATAAACCCCTTCCTGAGCTACGCAGTCAGGTGTTATTTATAGTTAAAGAAATACTAATTTTACTCTCTCAGAATATTAGCAAAAGTAATCTTTTCAGATGGAAATTGTCTCTGGCTGACTGGGGAAAAGTCTATCATAAATCATGTTTGATAAAATTTGGTTTATCTGTTGTGAGTTACCACAGGCCCTAAACTGAAATGATCCATTTTTCCTTTTAATATTTAACACAGCAGAAGAAACATCCTCATGGCACAATTGAAATTAGACCCATTTCAAAATGGCCTCTATCCATTCTACCCAGCACCTATGTAAATTGTAATGTTTGAAACTTTCCATGACAAAACTGACTTGTGCGTGTCTCAATAATTCACACTTCTCTAACTTGCACTCTTAATTCAGCACACAAACTGTGGACTTTCCACTTTTCAACAAAATTTATATTTTATATATTTATACTTCATATTTTAAAATTTATTCTCACAGGTCCTATCTTTAAGCCTTTGGAGCTTTTCAAATATAAAAAATATGCAAAAGTAAAAGTTCAGGATCCACAACACAAAGATTTGCTCATCATCCCTGAAGATGATCTGATATTAGCAGACATCCATCATCAGAACAACAAATATCCATCCCTGATCCTGCCACTTCACTAAAAACCTCACAAAATAAATTAGACTTACAACATGCCCTAAAAGTCAGCCAATTCATTCCCTAACTATACAAATGAAGAATCAACAGGCCTTCCCAAAAATGCTGTCTCATCAGTCCCCTTCCCTTTTAATTCATGAGGTTTTAGCTTCAACACCACTATTGCATCAGGAGTATACAGAGGAGAGGCAGGGGCTCAGTTACACAGATATTACATCAATTATAGAGGTCAAAACCAATGCCTTAAATTCCTTCTGGAAACTAATCAGAAGCCAGCACAAGACTGTTTCAAAAATATTTGAAGGCCAGAGATATACTTTTCTAGCTGATACAACTTGACAATCCTGCAAGAAAAGTTTCTGTCATCATATGCTGATACTGAGGTTATGGTATCAGCCTTGGGTCTTTTCAATTTAAAAACAGCCACATGTTCATTGCTAATAATAGGGGATCTTTCCATGAGTGTTGGAGTCAATTGTTTAGATGGGAAGATACAAACTCTCCCTTCCCCAACATTATCTATTATCTAGGTTGTCTCGTTTCTGAACAGGTCTTATTTTACTTTGGTATTCAGAATTTTGCAGAAATTAATGTTGGGCATACAGAAATTCCCCTTTTTCCATACAGAAATGGGCTGCAGAGCTGCTGGCTGCTACCAGGGGTCACTGGACCCGGCAGAGCCCAGCTCACAAATAGGACACACTACTGGGGGGAACGGGGAGGAAGAGCTGGCGAGTTCCTGGCAGCTGCAGTTCCCAGCATTCCCTGAAGGAAGGAGAGGGTGGCATGCAGAAAATTCCGTGCAAGCCAGGGACCAAGCGTCAGGCTGTTTCTCCCTCTGGATTTGTGGGTTCTGGGGAGTAGGGGATGTGAGTGTCTGGGCCAGGGAGGGCCCCACACTGGGCTTAGGCGGGTAGGGAGTGTGAGTGTCTGGGTTGAGGGGAGCAGCGGCTGGATTGGGGCAGGAGCAGGGGCAGGGGTGTGAGTGTCTGGGATGGGGGGAAGGAAGGGAGGCATGACTGGGCCCTGTGGTGGAAGGGGCAGAGAAACAGGAACTGGGTTGTCATTTCTTTAACCCTCAACTCCTGGGGGGATTTTTGTGTATGTCTGTATTGTTATCATACTTGCTGACAGGTATTTTAAAATAAATTACCAAAATAATTGAAACAGGGGTGATTATATAGTGTTATTTTGACAAATAGAATTTGCAGAATTTTTAATTTTTTGGTGCAGAATTCTCCCAGGAGTAAATACTAGTTCTGTTCTTATTTCTGCTTGCAGAAGTTTTTACAAGTTAATTGTGAGACAGTCCTCAATCTTTTTACTCTCAAAAAATGGGACTCCTGTGTATTTGGCATCTGTAAAGAAAGGGAAATTACTTAACTATAATTCTGCGTCTTTGAAGCTACCAAATATATTTTCCACTCCTTCACCCACCTCCCCTCAAAGTTAGAGTTTCTGTTTTGTGGGGGCTGTCAAGCCTAAGTTTATTTCCATTCTTGAGATGATCTCCAGCTCCTGAATTCAGGAGAACGCATACATGTGATTTACATAACTGGGATCTTTAAGAGGACTCTTGCTTCCAGCACACTTGAGAAATAAAAAGGTTCCAGGAGAACAGAAAATACACTTATGCCAGATTGCCAGTTAGTAGACTCAGAGTGCCGAAAAACAAACAGCTGAGGGCGATCCACCCTTTGTCACGCGAGGATGCTGACACCTCAAAAGTGAGACTTCTGTGTGGAAATAATTACTGGTGAGGAACTTTTCCATGTAAATATCAGCAGAGGACTAGAATAACTATTAATATTATTTTTAATTAAAATATTTAAAAAATATTCAGAGGATACTACCAAAAAGGTACTGCATCAGAGCCTGGAATGTTTTTTTAAGAATTTATTTTAAAAATTCATGTTGACATTGTCCCTTTAAATTTATTGTGATGACATTGTTTCCAGTTGGACATGCTTGACATGCTGAAATTATTACAGTGAATTAATGCTTATAATAACAATCTAGGATATTTATCTCCTGCTACTAAATACTAATTACAGTAATATAATTGCACTTACACTAGATTCTGAGCTTAGTTTATTCACTCCATTCAAATGCTCTCAGATTAAAAAGAAACTAGTTTTTCATAGGGCTCATTCTGTTTCATAAGTAGGAACCAGGTTTTTCAGTCATTTTCAATTCACAGCAACTTACTAGGTCACAAGGACTTAGTGAGCAGTAGTTTTCCAAATTTCCACCATCTAGACAAATGACTGTGGTTGAGAGAGTCTCTAGTAATCCTTTGAAACTTGAATTAGCAGATCTAGGTTGTTGGCTGAGACAGAACTTTTTGGCATTCAGTGATGTCTTCCAGCAGCAATATTTGTCTAGGCAAGCCCAGACATTAAAGGATCTAAAAGAGAGTGAGGACTGTGAATAGAGGTAGAATTATGAAATGAATAAAATTAAACCATCTTAGTGTTCACGTGGCACTTGTTAGCATTACTTCAACAGGCCCAGATAACTTTGAGGCATCATATCACAAGGATCTGTGTGTGCTTTATAAAGTCAATGGGCACATCCATGTAGCTTTAAAACTACAGTTGGTATAATAGATTCATAGTGGGTGTATTATTGAACAATGGTGGAGTTTCTTAAGCTGATCTTTATTTAATTTTATGATTACATAATATATAATACATATCTTTCCATGTTCTGTAAGAATAAAGTTGAGTTTGAATTATTTATACAAGGTGATCAGTATTTATTATGTACAATACAAATACACCATGGGAGGATAGGTGTTTGTTGAATGCTGTCTGCAATGCAGCCATTTTTTGTTACAGTGTATTATGATTTTAATATTCAAACTCTGTTATTGTTTTGAGGTCAGATCTTGAAGTTATGTCTCAGGTTTATTCATTTCTTAGTAAGAATCCCATCAACTTCAATGGGAGCCTTCCTGAATAAGAAATGAATCAATTCTCAGCAAGGCCTTGGGACTTCGCCCTTTGTTAATATTCATTTATGTGTTTTATATACTTGCTAAATAGCATATTTTCTGGTTTTCAATTTAGAAACTGCCTAGTTTTGGACCTTACCTTGAGCAGCGCAAAAAGATAATAGCCAAGAACAAGATTAAACTGAAGCAGCAAGCCACAACTGTTGTACTGCCTGAGAAAAAGCATTTTATTCCCAAGAAGCCCATTCCAGCAGTCAAGGTAAAAGAATTAAATAAATATATTTAATAGT
This sequence comes from Gopherus evgoodei, assembly GCF_007399415.2. NCBI lineage: Eukaryota > Metazoa > Chordata > Testudines > Testudinidae > Gopherus > Gopherus evgoodei. The sequence goes on from NC_044329.1 coordinate 76,488,024, forward strand.
GATCAGCCACCACACTGCTGATGCAAACAGTTATTATTGGCCGTTGAGTTGGTTATTTTGTTTGTAAGCTTGTTATACAACGTTAAATAGAATGTCAAGAAAAAGGCAACCAATTTTCTATGCAGGCGCTCAGAGCTTTTAAACAAAGTGAGTGGGAAAAGATTTGTGTTTTACTTGTAGACATGTGTGTTCTTCTCCCTAATGACACTTGTCAAATTCAACAGACATCTGGGCAGCAGAACAATAAAGGTGCATGTGGGGAGAAGATGGTATTTTGAATAATAAATGTAAAGTAAAACTGTTCAAGAATCTCTATTAATTCTGGATACATCCATTTTTGGCTGCTCAATTTGAGGCACCTAGATCTCAATTTTTAGAGGTGCTAAGTGCTCACATCTCTCACTGATTTCAATAGAAATAGCAGGTGCTCAGCATGTTTGAAAATCAGGACCTAGGTTTTCAAGTTGGATACCTAAAACTTGAAAATTTTGGCCTAAGTGATTTCTTTGATTTCTCCTAAGTCACAGAGTAACTCAGCGATAGAGTCAAAATAAAGCCTCAGCTCTCAGGTCTCATATATCACAACCTAATGTTCATTCCTATATACCCAAGCTCTCCCTGCTCCTTCCCCACCATAATAATGACACAGTAGCCAATAATTCCAGTAGGGAAATTATAGAAGATGTGTGTTCTAAGGCCACTTCATATTGCACTCAGACAGACCCAAGGGCTAAAAAGACAAAAAAATCTATCTCGATCAGTTCAAATAAGTGCAGCCTCCCTCTATGATACAAAATGAAAATGACTTCTGCTAACCCTCCTGATCACATAGAAGAATTTCAGTCAATCAAGGACAAAGGAGAAATGTGATTTCCATCATGTGACCTCATCTCTGTGAACTAACCCAACAAATGATGCTTTAACTTGAAATACAACACAAATGGTGATTTAATAAAATTTATAGCTATGGAGAGAGAGGGAAAAGCTTTTGCAGAAAGTTTGCAAATACACATAATGTTCAGAGTTTGTCAACACAGCTAGAAGTCAAAACTAGGATAATTTTGAGCACTTCTGCAGCTTGTGTCAAACAGGTTGCACTGCTCTATTGACCTCCACTTCTCTTTTGGTTTCATTTTTTTGATGTACATCATGCTGATAGTGCAATCAGTTTTTTTTCTTTCTCTTATGTATATGAAAAGTCCCAAAGAAAAGAGAGAACTTAAAAAAAAAAAAAGTTAAAGACTGTTTGATCCTCAGAGGTTTTACAGTTTAATTCTGTTTGTAGGGAAAGTACTGATGCAATGGGAAAACAAATTCATTTTCAATGAGACAGCTTCTACTACAGATAAACCTAAAACTCACCAGAAGTAAGTAAACCACATGGAGTAAAAGGAAGCTTAGTAGGAGAGAAAGGACAGACACAAAAAGAGACAGGGAAAGGAACAAAGAGGGAAACATTTGGATGTGTGAACAAAAATCTGAGGAAGAACTAGAAAGACAAACTCAGTAATTAGCAATAAAAAATAGAAGATAACTGTAGGACCAGGAAGTAGATTGAAAGATTGTACTGCAGACGAGGTCCAGATCTACTGTTCTTAGTTAGGTAAAACTCTCACTGAAGCTAAGATTTTGATTCTATCCTCCTTTAAAAGATATGTTTATACTGGCCAGCCCTAACAAGATTAATTGTTTCTACGTGCTCATATACATGTTTCCTCTCCAACCACCCATCTGTTTATTTAGCATGCCCCTTCTTTCTGTTACTAGCCTCTCCATATAGATTACCCCGTCCACTAATTTAAATTCTCTGACAGATTTATTTATTCTCTTAACTAGCACAGAACATTATGTCCCACAAACCTACATCATTCTTGTTTGAACTACTTTTCAACCATACATTCAATTTCTGCATTTGCCATCTCTACCTCATCGTGAGCACACAACTATTAGTATTTCAGGGGGATCTATACATGATGTTATGATTTTTGCTTCATAGTGATTTCTGATTTTTCAAACATGGTTTACAGGACTTTGAGTCTATATCTCCACATATTTGTTCCAACAAAGAGCAAAGCAGTGACTTCCTGCATCTCCTCTCATGCTGTTGTCCATGATGACCCCCATCCGTTCTATAACGGAAAAAGGAATCTCAGTTCATCTCATAATCTATGCAAGTTTGAGATAGATCAGTAAGGCCCACTATCTGCACTCAAGGTGCTGCAGACAGCCATATATGATTCAGTAAAGATATTCTTTCCTTTCTTCTGGTACTGAACCAGTGCTCCAGAATGGTGTTCAGACACTGTGCTGCTGTGATTAAAAAATGAATACGGTCATTAAAGGATGCCATGTAAAAGTACTGGTGGTGTTTTCTCATTTCTTGGCCAAAATTCTAATATGGAGTATTTACAATTTGCCAAATTCCCCTTTTTGCCCCCACGTAGAATATCAGGGTTGGAAGAGACCTCAGGAGGTCATCTAGTTCAACCCTCTCAAAGCAGGACCAATCCCCAGACAGATTTTTTTGCCCCAGATCCCTAAATGGCCCCCTCAAAGATTGAGCCCACAACCTTATGTTTTGCAGGCTAATGCTCAAACCACTGAGCTATCCTCCCATAGTTTAAGTTTGATGTGATATTCATCTCCTGACTCAAAACATTGTGCAATGTGGTTATATGCTTAACAGCACTCAGAGATGGCTGTATTATATTAGTGGATGAAGTGATTCTACATACCTACATAGAAAGAGAAAATGAGGGCCATAGAAATAGGCATACTGGATCAGACCAGTGGTTCATCTAGTCCAGTATCCTGTCTTCAACAGTGACTGGTCCAGATGCTTCAAAGGAAGATGCAAGAAAAACCATAATGGACTATTATGGAACAAACTGCCAAAGTGAAGTTTCTTTCTAACCCTTCCTTATCAGATCTATGCCCTAAAGAATGTTGATTTATATCCCTTCTTAAACAAATGTGACTCTGGATGTTCTCATTATCCATCTTATGTCTAATCCTTTTCTGAATCCTACGAAGGCACTGATTTCAATAATATCTTGTTGCAATGAGTTCCAGAGGTAAATTGTGTTTTTAAAAAGTATTTGATCGATTTTCTATTTTGTTCTCTTTCAATGTCGTTGATTGTCCATGTACACAGTTTTGCTGATATATACGTTTCATTATTTTGTACATCTCTTTCACTACTCCTCCTTTTCCCATGGCTATAATGCCTTTCATTTTCTGTTTCTGAATCTACTCAGTTTGTAACATAACTTTTTAAAGATAGGATTACTGGAACTAAATAGGTTGTTCTAGGGCTTTGTATACTATTGATTTCTACAATGGTATAATTGTAATATTGGTTATGTTTTTTTCTTTTCTATTCTCTATGTATCCTAACATTTTGCTCTTTTTTTTTGAGCACCATGACATACTGTACAGAGGTTTTCATTAAGCTGTCTACATTGTGCCCAACTCATTTTCCTGAGTGGCTTTAGTTAAGTTATATCATCTCAAATGGCATAAGTAGTTCAGAGTATTCATTCTGATGTGCATTATTAGCTGTTGCCAACATTGAATGTCACCTGCCATAATGATGCCCATTCACTAGTTTTGTAAAGTAAATCTGAAGTCTTTCAGGGCTTCTGTAATATTGTCTAATCTAAAAGCAATGCAAATTTTGCCAACTCACTGTTCATCCTCTTTTCCAGAGCACTGCTAAACATATTAAGCACCACTAGCCTTTTATCATTTTGAAAATTGATCATTTTATTCCCACTCTTTATTTTCTGCCTTTTAGCAAGATTCTAAGCCATCTCCTGGATTCTGTATTTTCCATAATAGTATCTAAAGCAGACTTTCTAAAAGTTCAAATAAAAGTTGCCGACTGCTTCTCCTTCATTCACTACTTTTGTTGGCATGCTCAAGGAATTCTAATAGATTCAAGAAGCGCAATTTTCCTTTAGCAAACCATATTGTCTTGTGTCTATCATATCATTCTAAGTTGTTCGCTTTTTTGTTTGTTTGTTTTAATGCTATATCTACTTAACATATCAATTGACTTGCTTTACCAAAGTAAAACTTACAGGTTTGTAAATCACAGAGCATCCCTTTTTGAAAAGACAGATGCAACATTTGCTATCTTTCAGTTTATTGGCTGATTTTCCTGAGATTGCATATTTTTGGTAGGCGCTCAGCCACTTCTCAAGCTCACCCATCAGAACTCTCGGGTATAGCTTTGAGGTGCTGGTGTCCAGATCCTCTTTCATTTATCAGTTTGTTCCAGCTGCTCTTTTTATACCTCTGACAACAACTCACTTTCATTATCAGAAAGAGTAGGTATCTCCCCAGCCTTTTCTGTGGAGAAGACTAATGCAAATCATTTAGCTTCTCAGCAATGTACTTATTCTCTTTAATTACTCCCTAATAGCAGGACTCCCTTGGAGTCACTGATTCTTTTTACAATCTATGGATGTATAGGTTGTAAAGCACTCAAATGGTATGATCATGAGAACTATACAAATGCCTATACGGAAATAAATAACTTATTTGGGATCCCTCAGGATAAAAATTGCTATATAAATGTAAGAATGCATTATGAATGTATTTATTGCTTGATGTTGAATCATTTTCTTCAGTGTTTACTTCATCATCAATATCATGCTCTCACAAATTTGAGAACCTGTTTAGCCTTTTCATAGAATAGGCTTTATTTTTCTCTGATACTAATTTAGCACCCACCAGTCTTCCACATTATATACTCCATACTTTTATTCTTTGTTGCTGTTGAGTTGTGAGTGCTCAAAGAATCTAGCTGATGAATCTTTCATTCACTTGTGTAATATGCCAAAATGGCTATTTAGATCTTAAAATGAACAATAAGACCACAGACATATGTGCTTTCTTTGGATTTCATCTAGTAGACATAATACTAGTATTGTGCACTGTCCTGTAATAAAAGGATTCCTTTTAGTGTATGTCCCTCATCTCTTGGACACATTGTGTTTTACAATGTAATCTGTGTGAAACAAGGTACAAAAAGAGACAGCAAATGCAACAGTAAACCAAGCATGAACTGTGAATTTTATTTTAAAATACAGCTTTGCTAATATGGTTAATGAAAAGCTAATCACCTTAAAATACTTTACAAGTTACCATTTAAAATGCAGTTATAGTAATAAAAGTCACTGTGTAAAACCAACACCTTCTTACTCAACAGAACTGCTCCTTGTGTGTATTCAAAATCATATCTATTTACTTTCATGGCAAAATGAGTTTTAACTTTTTTTTTACTCTTGTTAGCACCAGTAGTCAATAGTTAATGGATTCCACTCTGATTCACTTCCAAGCAACAGAATTGCTAATTAATTGCAGTTCCCGGACCAAATTCTGCTCTCAGTTATACCTGTGCATCCCTATTGACGAGAGCAGAGCTGCACAGGTAAAACTGAGGGAAGAATTCAAAACCAGTGGGATTGCATATAGGTATAATTAAGGACAGAATTTAGCTTGCAGGATTTTATTGCTGGTGGTAATGCACAAGCAAGAAAGAACACAGCTTGACTTTCAGAATCTACCTTGTGTTTTCAGGGCTGGTAATTAGCAAAAACATCATCATACTGTAAACTGTGAAAATTTAATCTGGAGGCCATTGAGAGACAATAAACATGGAACCCCTTGATGCCATTTTAGAGAGTAATTTTTCTGATGTGTAACTGCACTTTAAACAAAAAAGCCAGCCATTTTTTGCTGTACTGCTTTTTTCCTGAACATTTACTTTTTGATCCAAGCAAGAAGCTCTGAGGTATTTTGAGACATTGCACCTGTAAACCATCATGTAAGTACTATCAGTGTTTCTTTACTCATCTAAATATACATGGCACTTTACCGCTAAATAAAGACAAAGATCTTGCTCTAAAGATGGCACTAAGGAAAAAAAAGAACCATCCAACAGTATAAAAAATCATTTTCACAATATTTTGGCACCACGGCAGTGACTCTTTACAATTTGTAATATGTATATGTTTGACACAGCATATTGTGGTAAACATTTCCTCCTTCATATTTGAGATGCTAAATTCCCACGCAGGTATATTCATCTGTGTTATAAGAAGCAGCATGGGAGTTTGCTAAAAGTTAGAAAACTTAGCACAACACACACCTTTTTTTAATTGTCCTTAATTGTAAGGAAGATTCCTTAAGCTTAATTTATTCCATATACTTATGGGAATGCCTAGTGTTCCTAACACTCTCCATTCATAGAGTTTAAGACCAGAAGGGACCATTATGATCATCTAATCTGACCTGCTGCAAAACACAGCCCATAAAATTACACAAAGTAGTTCTTGCATCAAGTCCATAAATGATTCTTGAACTAGATCATAGCTTTCAGATAGATATCCAGTCTTGATTTAAAGACTTGCCATGTTAGAAGAATCCACCTCATCCCTAGGTAAATTGGTCCAGGTTAATTATGCACACTATAAAAAATGTGTACCCTATTTCTAGTTTGAATTTGTCTAGCTCCAGCTTCCAGCCACTGAATCTTGCTGTACCTTTGGGTACATCCAGACTAGCCACCGGATCGGCGGGTAGCAATCAATTTATCGGGGATCGATATATCGTGTCTCATCTAGACGTGATATATCGATTCCCAAATGCACTCCCCGTCAACTCCAGAACTCCACCAGAACGAGTGGCGGTAGCGGAGTCGACGGGGGAGCTGCAACCATCGATCCCGCACCATAAGGATGGGAAGATAAGTCGAAATAAGATATGTTGACTTCAGCTACAGTTTTCCCATAGCTGAAGCTCCGTATCTTACATCGACTCCCCTCTCCCCGCCCTTCCGCAATGTAGACCAGGCCTTTGTCTGCTAGAGCCTTCTACTGTCAGAAATCTCCCTATGCAGATACTTAAAGACAATGAGCAGTCAATGGAAAGCTGCATCACTTATATGATACACTGGTTTTATATAATTTCAGCAAACTCTAAAACGAAGATGTAAAATTTAGTATACAGAGACACCATGTGGATTCATGACACACAATGGAGGATTTTGCATCTATTAGTCAATGAAGAGATCACATAGTATCTAATATTGTGATAGACCAATTGATGATACTAAGACATATATTTTAAACTGTGACAGGTATAATATGAACAAGTGCATATGTACTCTTTAGCAAGCATGGATCTGAATTTTGCAATCAGATTCCTTGGTCTCTGCAAGATTTCAAAACTGAATTCAGTAGCAACCTGGAAAATGCACACCCACGTTCTTTTTTCTAAGTTAAATATGAAAATACAAATGAAAATTAATTTCTATTCATATTTATGCTATCGTCAAATATTCAGTGTGCCATATTTTTATGCTGAAAAGGCACTAATACCCTGTAATTGTTGTCAAGTGGGAGCTGAAGGTCTCAACTGTTGGCAAAGAACAGTTGAAGCAGTTAAGCAGGCATTGAGGTGTTGTTACAGAAAAGGCAGTTGAGTAATTTGGCACTGGGAAAGAGATGCACCTGCACTTTCCTTTTCCTTCTGTGTGCAGATATGGTGGTTGATTTAGCACCCTTTGACAGAAACTTCCCTTCTCCATGCCTTCACACAGATTCTGCTACTGCATTACATAGTGATGGCTAGGTGCATTAGCTGAAAATGTCACCTCATACTATCATTTAAATTATACTGTCATATAAATTATCATTGTTAAGTCTCAGAGTTCAGGCAAACTTCTGGAGATGAATGGGAGCCATTCACACCCCTCAAGCTCTATGCAGGCTCAGGAAGACCGGGCAGCATCAGTTTACATTTAATTCACATTTTGAAGCTTTCCTTTGCCGTCGTAACAGCTAAGATTATATTTATCTTGTTTTGAGAGGTAGCATCAGGATGATGTGGGAGTGCTGAGCACCTCTGAAAATGAGGTCATTCCGAATAATAATAAAACCCCTTAGTTTCTGACTCCCAGTCCTGCAGCAATTTGTGGTTTCTGAAATTTTAGAAAATAAGGCTTTAGATATGGTTAATTTAATAAGTAATACAAATACAAATAATATACATGTACATATTTCACAATGGATCCCATTTTTGAGAGATTACAATAGGATGGAACAGGAAATTGGTTGTTAAAAAACTTGATGCAAGGTATGTTGATCAAATACCTTGTATTCCTGGATAATAAGTATTTGTGCGTGTTCCACTGAAGAGTACAAGAGGAAAAAGCGGGGAATTTTGCATCAGATATTTTGATCATGCAGATGATACCTAAACTGTTTGAAGCGTGTAGTTTTAGACAGAAGGTGTCTGTCTCTCATATTGAACTTGACCTGCGGGGATTTCAGCTGGCTTGGATCAAACCCATAATGATAATCACAATTATTACCTGATCTACTATGGAAAATTAGTAGAAACTCAATACTGCAGCTCCTATAATGTACAGCGATCTAGCTAGTACTTTGAGTTATGCATATTTTTGAAGCAAAACGTAAAATTTACCTTCGTGTCAAAGCTTTCATTGTTTAGTCCAAATTTATTTTAATTATGTTGAATCTTTAACAGATTTTGCAACCTCTGGTCCTTTGTTAAAAGTCAGCTTAGCTAGCACCTTTGCATAATATCTAGGCAACTTACAGAACTATGACGCTTTTAAAATGTGCTGATGTTCAGTCCCACCACATTTAGAAAGCAGGAAGTTAAATAGGCTATAGCAGCATAAATCCCAATCCTGAAATTCCACACAAAGAGAATTGTCATAATTAACAACTTGCTGTTCAATAGGTTTTAGCAAATCAGACAATGCAGCAAGGCATATTAAGTCAGAGATATGTACAGGAGGTTGCCTTGTCTGATGGGGAAAATTGAGAGTTTTGCTGCTTTCATGATTTGATTGAATTCGGTTATATTTTCCCCCGAGATCACTGTCCATGAGGCTAGTATCACAGTAACATTCTTTTACTGCCAATGCTAGTACACACATTAAAAATATAGGGCATTAAAAATTCAGCATATGCTAACAGTTAGCACACAGCAGTATCTGAGATACCCGGTTTCCCTGTGCTTGGAATATAGAGTAACTATTGCAGCTTTTTAATACAAGCACTGTAGAATACTACTTTTAATATGTGTGAGTATATATATGTAAACATTCTTCTTTTTGTGCAGACAGGATTTGAGAAAGGGAATACTTTCCATTTGTTCTGGGCACAGTTGATTGTGTATATTGGTTCAGGGCAAGATAGCAAATCACCCCATTTGTTTGTAAAGTATGAAATCAGGTCACCCTCTGCAATGAGCTTTGGGCTAGAAAGTTTCCACCAGGAATGTTATGGAGCAACCTTTGCAGCAGCTCCTCGGGCACTACTGCAACCCATCTGCTACCGATTGTGCTGCCTGCAGCTGCTACAACTCCCTCAGGAGAGGGTTTTGGGCAGTGGAATGTTGTAGTTATTGACCCAGTGACCATGTCCCCAACTCGCCGACAGAGTAAGGAGTCTCTCTGCCCCTCGCGGTGTGGGTTACCTGTATGGTTATTGCAAGGAAGGAACACAGAAGTAGCAAGCCTGAGTACCACTAAACACTGTGTTCTTTTATGCTTTATAAAACAATGACAACTGTTTTTCACTATTGCTGAAATGTCTTGCGTACTTCATGTGTCAAGCAATGTTCCACTTAATCTGATGAATAAACAAACAAAAATAACCATGGCATGGGAATGTTCTTCATCGTGTGAGAAAAACCAAAGACAATCACTGTAACATACTGTACTATTAGAGTGTTTTCTTTGGGGGATAGCTGTGGACAGTTAAATTAATCCCTAGAGACTTGAGCCTATTCCCCTCTCTGCTATCAACTCACTCTGTAATCTCTTACATGTTATTGAACTTCTGTGTGCATCTGTTATTCCACATGTAAAATGGGAACATGACACTTACCCACCCTACTAAAGTGCTAAGAGATCTACAGCTGACAAGCACAACACACAGGAAGCACAAAGTGGTTTACATTAATGTTTTCTACTTTTTGTTTATGAAGAGAGATGAATTTGTTTGCATCTGATGTGTCACATTTAGCCTTCTCTAAGTATAATTGGATGCATTTTATTCAGCAAGTGTTTAGGGATCTGCAAACTTCCATTCACACAGGTAGTCTGCTTGAAAGCAAAAGTGTTGTTCCCTCAAATGAGGATTTGTGGAATGAGGCCCCGGTATTGTAAGTTTGCAGTAAAAAGCTGATTCTCAAACCATTTGCTTGTCTTTCTAAGGAGAGAAAAGCAATTGTTGTTCTCTTTGTCCCTTGTTCTTTAATGATGCCCCTTTCTTTTCCTGCAGTGAGTTCTTAAATCTGTGCTAATGAAAAGTGACCAAGGACAACCAGATTGCATGTGCCATGTCACTTCTCTTTTGTGCCCCATTTTTTTCTCTGTAGTGCTACACAATAGTGGCTAAGCATAAGTTAATTAAATAGCGCATTTAAAATCAAGTGCTAAATGTGGACAGACAGACACTTGTACATCTGCCTGAAGTTTAATTTTATAGACATTCAATACCCTTTATCTGCATTTTACAATATAGGAAGTATGAAACTTGGCAAATTTTAACATTTATTTCAAAAACAGTAAACATTGCCGTAGTGTCTGCAAGAAACTCCCACATTAAAATACTGTAGAGTGCTCTTATATAGCCATAAAAAAACAACAAAAAACACAAAAATAGAAAACTTGGGTACCTTCTAAATGATTCCATTTTTTCTCCCTAGGATGTAATTGGAAAAGCACTGCAGTACATTGGAACATATGGTGAGCTTAGCAACACAGAGCAAGTTGTGGCTCTGATTGACAAGGAAATGTGCATCAACTGTGGCAAATGCTACATGACCTGTAATGATTCTGGCTACCAGGTAAGAATATGGCTGTAATTAGCAAAAAGGCACAGTGAGTTATCTTTCTGTTGCGGAGACAGAAACAATCCACTTTCTGTTAACGAGCATGTGACAAAAATAGCTGTATAAAATACCGGCTTTTAACACCAGCATGCTCCTAAGCTATACTGAGAGAACCCTGACTGATCCGATTGTAGGGGTTGTCCATGCATCAGTCATTGTGGACTTTGTTGGAGATTAGTGTTGAATAGAACAGAAACTCCTCTTCATAACCTCTTTTAATCCCTCAGAAGTTATCTCTATGACATCTACATCATCAGGATTTTTTTGGTTTGTTTTTTTGGGTTTGATGGGAAGTAAATAAAGGAGGACCTAGTATGGACTGCTGCAAATTCAAATTCTTCAAAGGTCCTCAGGTAACTAAGGGAAAGTAGGCAAGATTCCCCCCTGTCAAGCCCACAGGGCAGTGGGAAGAAAGAAAATATGCCCACCTGCCAGATACCTGTTCAAAAATCTAAACCTTGCCTGAGGTTTGTCAAACTAACTAAGCTGGAATCAGCCCTGATTTGAGAGAGATTTTCATTTCTTTGTGAATCAACCCTCCAAGATGATGAATTAACTTTCACAGGGAAGAAGAGAGGGCGAGCCTGGTAGGTTGATAGGTCCAGAAATCACTGCACCTGGCATATGTCATTATTTTGAGTTGGGAGAACTGTTCAAAGCAAACTATTTATTCCTTGACAGTAGCATATAGTTGTGTGAAATTCACTGTTAATTCTGTGAACTATTCCTTGCCCTACCATTGCACATCTGCAGGATTTTGAGGGACTTCCCCATCCAATAAGAAGATAGTAGAGCCGGGATCAGCCATTTTAGGTGACCTGTTCTCTTCTCAAACCAAAGTAGGATCCACTAGAATCCCTATGGAAGTTAATACTCCTTGCAGCATTACTTTTCATGACTCCTACGCACCCAGTATAGGAGGCTGTATTTTAACTAGGCAACGTTATGTTTTTCAGTGGCTTTTACTTTATTTTGAATTCAGTATGTTTGGTAGTTAAACTGATTTTTAACTAAATATAGTAAGAGAAATAACCTTTCTTTGTAAAAATCACTTACCACAACAAGTAACCTGGGGAAAAGCCAAGCACTAAAAAAAACCAATAAGAGAAAATAAATGTTTAATGTAAACCCAGACTGTGCTAAGACAGTAGGCTGATTTTTCTGGCAATGATGCTGAGGTTCCTCCTGGCCTAGCAGCCTGCAGGGCCTTCTCCCCTTTGCAGGATCATAAGCAGCAAAGCTTCCCTTGCTGTCACTGCGTTCCTCTGCTCCACTGCAGGGTCACGCCTTGTAGAGCAGAGTTCCTTGATTCAAATTTCCATTCAGTCCACCAAACCATGTCATAGTCACTGTAAAGTCATGAGACCTAAGCTTTCACCCAACTACCCTAAGCTATTTGATTAGCAAAAATTATCCCAATAGGAAATGGTTTTAATGTTGTAAATGCAAATGCGGTTTCAAAATTCAAATTCAAAAAGCCATTTTTGTCATTTTGAATTAAAATTTGTTTGGTAACTAAAGCAGTTAAACCATGATAAGTCTTGTAAGCACTCTGTGTAAGGACTCAGAGGACCTCTAATGTCTTTACACAAACAGAGAAACATGGATACACACTGGACAACAAGCTCCAGATTACTAAACACACTCAAGGGCAGTGCTTGTTTTCCTCTTACATAGCTATCGCTGTCAAGCATGTCCATTGGTGGTTTGCAGGCTGGAGGGGTGTGAGTTTGCTGAGGTGGGGCAGGCAGATCGGACTGCAAGCCTGGTAAAGGTTAGCTGGCAACCTGCAGGATGTCGTAAGTGCCTGCAGGCACCAAGCAAGCCATTTGTAAAGTTCATTTAGATAACAGAAGTTACCAGAAAATGAAGCATTCAGAGGAAACAGTGCATCTGACTCCACAGAGGCATTTCAAAAAAAAAAAAAAAGGGGGAGGGCGGGGGGCACTAACTCACAGAAAGCAAAAAACCAAGCAGCGCACAGTATGATAAGATTGTGTGGGACACAGAAGGCAAGACAGACACACAATAACTGTATCTCTGTTACAAAAGATTATTGTGGTGATGCCCTTATAAAAAGTTCTACACTATTCTACAGCAGGGGTAGGCAACCTATGGCACAGGTGCCAAAGGCGGCACGTGAGCTGCTTTTCAGTGGCACTCACACTGCCCAGGTGCTGGCTACTGGTCCAGGAGAGTGGGGGGCGGGCTCTGCATTTTAATTGAATTTTAAATGAAGCTTCTTAAACATTTTGAAACCTTATTAACTTTACATACAACAATAGTTTAGTTATATACTATAGACTTACAGAGAGAGACCTTCTAAAAAGGTTAAAATGTATTACTGGCATCGGAAATCTTAAATCAGAGTGAATAAATGAAGACTCGACACAGCACTTCTGAAAGGTTGCCGACCTCTGTTCTACAGTAACAGTCTAAAATACTGGCCCTTACAATGGCAATACTGCAGGGTTGGAGGCTTTTACTGTAGAATAGTACCATATTTATAGTAAGGCTATGATACAGCAAATAATCTTCCCTGGGCTAAACTGGAAAAATTTACTTAAAACACCTGTCTAAATTACAGGTTCCATGTGCCAAACTGATCCTATATATATAAAGTAGGAATGTACAGGTGTGGCTGAGGACCATGGTAGCATACCTCCAAACCCACAATGCTGGCAAGAGTGCGAAGGGGGCCAGTGAACCATGCATAGGAGAAGACACTCTGATTTAAGATATAGACCATGGCTCAGATCCTCAACTGATATGAATCTTCACATTAGTAAAGCTACACTGATTTATGTCAGCAGGAGATCTGGCCCTATATCTACTTGTGGCACCTTCCTCTCTGTGTGGTTAAAGAGATGGTTGCTGCTGCCTCTTCGCTTCTATTTATTGTGCCCACAAAAAAGAGAAAGCAGCACTGCCTCTAGCATCCGCAAGAAACTGCCCTTTCTATTCTACTCTGACGTGCATAGAAGTTTTGCAGTAGTGTTTTCCCTTTCATAAGATTTCCCACCTTAGGGGAGGCTGTAGCCCTTAGGGAGGTAAGAGTTGATTTCACATTTAATGCAACTTGCTTTGATATAACTTTAAAAAATCAGCAATAACAAAAAAAAAAAAACCAAAAGAAGTCCCCTGAAGCTTTTCATGATGCGAAGAATGTTTTTTTCATCTCTTACTTGCAAAGGGATTAAACATAAAAAAACCCACAATTTGTCTTCTGCTGATGCAGATTTTTGTGTTTCCAACATATTCAGCTTGCCGGACACACCCATCTTTTAGTCTCCGCAGAGACCTCACTTTGTATGACTACAGCAAAAAAATGTAATTAATATGAAGTTGAGCACAAATGAATCATCTGAGTTAATCATTGCCACATCACCATATACTATCCCCTTCAAGAAATGCATTGTCATTAGAGATAGATGAACCACTCCTGCTAACATACAAAACCTTTATTTGTCTCTCAAACCAGACCAGAACTTGGAGGTTCAAACTGGTTCCGTTAATACTTTGGAGAGTGAGATGTCAGCCTACTGCTACTACTATTCATGGGCCTCTTTACTAGTGGAACACCAAAATACACATTGGGAAACCTCAAATCTCTTATGTTCTTGAGTGTCAGAGCTTGGGAAGCCCAGAGACTGTAGAACTGTAGAACCTCTCCTAAAAACACTGCCTGTGATTTCAGAAGGAAACAAATACTCTCTTTCCCCCAGAGCCTACCCTGCAAGTAGTTGAGGAGAAGCTCACTGAGTTCCCAATACTGGAAATACCTGCATGCATTTCACTTTACACGGTGTCAGTAATTTCATTGACGTCAATGTACCTACTCTCAAGGCATGAAGATGAGTGCCTGTATAAGTCTTATGCTCATAAGTCTCCTATGATTAATACTCTTACAGTAGGGTAGGAAAAGGCCACATCAAGAGCCCCAGTGATCCTACATCAGAAGATCAATACATTGCAAGGGAAGAATGAAAGTTGTAGGGGAAACTTAACATGGAATTCCTTGGATTTTCCACTTTAGCACTCTGCCTGTACAAAACTTCCTGTTCTAATTTACATAACCAACATTTTGTTTGTTTCTTTTTTTCTCTGTCTGTTCCTCAATCAATGAAGAGTTCGAAGTTAGTCTGATTTTGTTTTTTAAACTGGTATTTTATAGATGTCTTATTGAAGCTACAATTATGACTTCATATTAAAAATCTTTTTTCATGCTAATCATTAATGAGGGCACAGTCCTTGGAAACATCAGAAATTAAATCCTGTCTGCTCTCACCCCAGATGTCCCTTTTAGCTTTCTAAGGCTTGCAAATAAACTGAATCACAAGTGGCAAAATATGTGCCATTCCTCGCTAGATTTTATTAAATTAGGTTGTTTACATCTTGCAGAGAATAAAAGTAAAAAAAAAAAAAAAAAAAACCAGCATGATGGTATTTGCAGTCTGTCTCATGTGGAATCCATACAGGACTGGTCTGGATATCTCTTCTGTACCAGAAAACCTGGTGAATTGCTGTGTCGTGAAAGATTTTCCTCCCGTGAAGGAAAAATATCTTAATGAAAGTTTAAACTTTGTGGCCATATTCATCCTTTGGGTAACTCAATTTACAATACAGGGCTTTCAGCAGGGAGTAAATTGGCCCTATAGTTCTAATTTTAAAATGTTTTTCCCCCTAGAATTTAAACTGCTGCAATAGCTGCAGTGCACTATCACACACACACGTTGTGAAGTACAGA
The DNA here is from genome assembly GCF_007399415.2 of Gopherus evgoodei. Classification (NCBI taxonomy): domain Eukaryota; kingdom Metazoa; phylum Chordata; order Testudines; family Testudinidae; genus Gopherus; species Gopherus evgoodei. Next base: position 76,503,712 of record NC_044329.1, read on the forward strand.
ATACTGTACTGCATAAAATGCAGATACTAAAATGGGGCTATTTTTGACCTTTTCCATAAGTGACATCAATACTATTTATTTCTTGTTGCAGGCTATACAGTTTGATCCAGAAACCCACCTGCCCACTGTTACTGACAGTTGTACAGGATGCAATCTCTGTCTCAGTGTCTGCCCTATTATTGACTGCATCAGAATGGTTGCCAGGACAACACCTTATGAACCAAAGAGAGGCCTGCCCTTAGCTGTGAACCCAATGTGTTGAGGTGATCAGTCCAGCAATTAATGTGAACTTTACATTTCCTTGATGCGGTAATTTGCTTTCCAATTAGTACTTGAAATTTTAACTGTATTAAAATACGTAGTGTTGATAGTCCTTATAATGACGGCTGTTTTGTCCAGTGATTATTTTAAGGCAAACTATTTTCTTAGATTTCAGAGCAGCAACAGTTAGTCAGTTATTAGCTGTCAGTTGTCCATTATGTAAAGCGCAACTTTTTCTTTTGCAAATTTCTGTATTTGATGTTTAATCTTTGTAGAGTTTCTAGTTTTAAACATAATTAAGTGAGCATTTTTTAACTGACTACCGTTCAACATACAAGGAAACTGTTTCCAAGGAGACATTTTGTAATTAAACATTACATTTAATTGCTAAAAAGTTTCTTTGAAATTGTAAGTAGCTACATACTATGCAAACAAAGCAATGTGGGGTGCTATTTGTCTATGAAAAGAAGTGAAAGGAGCTATAAAATAGCATTTCCAATCTGGATTAATCACTTTCAATTGCTACAGTGTACAATATAGTATTTTCTTAATGCTTTCTCAATTCAACCTTACATTAGACTCTTCTAAAAATATATTTGCTAACCAATGACCTATATTGCACACTTCTTAAAATGGTTTAAACTGTATTATTACAAAATCCAGGTGTTACGTCAGGTTTTGATTATTAGCACCTTTTTTTCTGCATAGACATATTCTAAATAAGTAACTTTTTAATTATGCCAATTAATGCTTCAGCAACTATAGTTCAAAGATCTCATTACATGAGAATGGAATATGTTACCTCTCCCTGTCTCTCTGTGGCTACGTCTACACTATGAGTTTGGGTGTAATTTCCAGCTCAAGTAAACACATTTGTGCCAGTTCCCATCAAGCTAGCATGAGCTGTGCCTCCACTGTCTGTGCTATGGTGGCTACATGGCTATTTATACTCATGCTAGCGCAAGTATGTGTATGCAAGCTGGGAATCACACTCCTAGCTCATAGTGTAGATAGATGTAGCTTTTATGGAACATGTACTGGGTTAGGCTCTCTCCCCACCCCCCATTCATCCTGAGTGGTTGTCTTTGGCTACAGTCATGTTACAGCCCAAACAAAATATAGATTTGCCAGATTGCTAAAGAGCCTTAGCTATTTTTCATTCGCACTAGGAGCTGTCTCATATAAATGTATTGCTATTTTCTTTACCCATATCTGAATATAAAGCCATTTGTTTCATAATAATGTATCTGTTCAGTTAATTGTGTGATCAGGAAAATTCATAACCTTTGATTATACACATTTCAGAATTTTCTGTTCTTCTGTTTACATATGTATGCCTAATTATAAATAAATAGCATTAATCAAATTGGGGTTTTTGTGTATATTCATTTACTAAACAGGTTTTCTTGTATGTGGCATTTTAAGTTTGCTGTCAGATGGTCTTTCATGATCCTAAAATTCACTCCAAGATGATTAATGAGTTAAGTTACATATGCATGCTCATTAATTGTTTAGGGTGCCATGTTACGTGCTCCTCATCCCTCTCAAAAATCTCTGTCCTCCTTTATCCTCATCCTTCTTTTCCACCCTCTGACTCTGCCTCCTCCACACACACATTTTGCCTGTCTAGCTTTTTTTAATGGGTCATTTACCCTGTAGAAAGTATCTCCTCTACTTTAGCATGATCTATTTGACAGCTGATTCTTACTTGATGTTACTCTTTGGCAGTTATGGACTCAACTAAAAGCTTTCTCTTGCTCTCTCCTTTCACTGTTTGCAAACTGAGATGGTAACAAATATTTGTGTTGCTTAGCAAATATTTCCATGGGATTTTGTTGGAGGCCTTGGGCCTCTATATCCCATAATAATATCTTTTCCATACCACTGTTCTCATGGTGAAAGCCCTTCAGCCAACTCCATCTGTTGGGAACATTATAGGAGGAGCTAGGTCTTGAGATTGTATACATATAGCCTCTGAATCTCTTTCATTCAAGAAGCTGGTTGAGAAGCACTGTGTGCTTGAGTGAGGGTTGCACAAAAATGGTACAGGCAGTCCTCAACTTTACAGCATTCCAAGTAATGATGAACGGCACTTACGACACTTCTGAATTGCCCTCCTGATTCAACTTATGACAGTTGGTTTCGACTTTACAACACTCGGTCCTGAGATAGAGTGTATTGCAGTTCTGAGTTATGACGTTTTGACTTACAACGCAATGTTCAGGAACCAGTTGTGTCATAAATCCGAGGACTGCCTGTATTCAGAACCTCAGCAGCTATCTTATGACCATGGTTAGTAGCTGTATGAAATGGTGGACATGTTATTCCAGGCCATACTGATGCGCTTTAACTTTTCTATGGGATGTCAGAAAGCACACAGCCATCTTTGTCATGTTATGTAATTCTGCTCTGGGGTGCTACACTTGCTCACTGTACCATGCCACATACTATACATCTTCTTCCTTGCCATTCCTGACTTCACTACTCTACTGGAGACTGTCACACTTGGTAAATATGGCTTGTCATCAATATATAGCACCATAAGAGACCTGCCAAAAGTATCATAAACATATACCGCAGTAAATGGCATACTAGCAAAAACATTATCTCATGTGTAGCAGCCAAAATCCAGACTTTTGCTACAATACATCATTAGGCAGGGTAGGCTAATTGATATACCTGTGTGCCTGAGCAGCTATCAAGTAAACTTTGGAAGCATAAAACCCATACCTCATGAAGAAAAGATGCATCTAACAGTCAAAAATAGAATTCATTTACTGGGGAGGGTGATGCAGTTCAGAGGGTTTTTTCTCCTCGTTATATCCATAATCTGAGATAATATTTTTGTTTCCAACTGCATTTATTAACTAACATTTTCTAACTTTGACAAACAATGGTAAATAACATTGCAGGAATCCATAGAGAGGGCTCCCCAAGGTGCTCCAAAGTTTCTTGCTGACTGTCCTTTGCGTCATCAGGATGAGGTGAGATTTGGCAACCTAACAAAGTCATGCCAAAGGACAAAAAGTCCTTCACCTTACGGGACTTTGCATTTGGCCTTGTTTAATGAGCCAGAGAAACAAAACAAAGACTCTGACTTACATTGCAAATACTATAGTCAGGCATGTGAATTTTCAACAGTATTAGAGTGCAAAGTGAGCTCCTATAGTTCAATAGTTTATTTGCATGTTTAAGGAAATATGCATGTGTCAGATTATTGACTAACACCAAGACAAGTAATCCTTATAAAATAGTGTAACCCAGACCTGACAACGTAAATTATACTAGAAATACCATAGTTCATCCCAGTCTGCTCTACTAACACATTCTTAGTCACATCATATTCCTGAATGGAGAGAGAGCTCCAAGTTTAATGTATGCATTGCAGTCCAAGAACTCCTTAGAATAGCTGCCAAATCTGCCTGTGTGAATCCCAATTCACTCCGGCATGTTCATCAGAAAAAGCTTTGCCCTGCTAACAAACTATATGGGCAGTTTGGTTTTGGCCTCAGGAAGATGAGCAAGTACAATATTTTCAAGGTATAGGCTTGACAAAACATATTTCTGAAGAATTAAATGGCATTTAGAGACAAAATTGTTCGTGTTTGCAAATTAAATAGTTTAATCTGTCAACAAAATTAAAAACAGACTTTTGTGCATGGAAATCATGTTTGGACTATATTGATGAGATTAATGTACATGTATATTGCTATGTACTGTGTAACTATAAAGACTTATCAGATGAAGTCTTGTTTATGTTCCCTTTTCTCCACAAAGCTGTGTGGAAGGGGAACAAACAGCATGGCCTTTTTGGAATTACTGCTGCACTACACAACAGAGAGTCCTGTGGCACCTTTAAGACTAACAGATGTATTGGAGCATAAGCTTTCGTGGGCGAATACCCACTTCAACATCATTTATTCCAGATAATAGGACTGGTTACACGCTGTAACCAGATAGTAGGCTTGACACCACTTCTCAGATCATCCAAGGATCTGCTGGAACTAAATCATGTTTGTGCTTTCCTGATCCTGGGAAGCTGGTGCCAGAGCAGCCTAAAGGTGCCTGTCTTATTTGTAGTGCCTGTCTATGCGTTTCTGTGGCAGTTAGGGCTTGCCACATTCATGGTCAATCCAGCTACACACCACTTTTCCCATCTGTACATCCCTGTGGTTGCAGCAAAAAAAGATCTGGCCTTATGCAGCCCAAGATTACGCCTACAGTGTGTAGCAGGATATATAAATATAGTGACAAACATAGCTAATTAGAATGACAAACTATTCTATATGTTAAATCTTTCTGCTTCATTTTTATGTACTGTAACATAGGGGCTGGATAATTTGTTAATATTTTATATTTTTCCACATATAAAAGTCTTTTTAGATAAAATATTTATTTTATTGGCAGCAGTTTTCTTCACCATGCTACTGTGTTTCATTGATGAACTGTGGAAGATTTTCACATCTGGCAACCTGGCACACTCTCTAGGCAGCTGGATTGGTAACTTTCGAGTTGCTGCTGGGTCTTTCATATAATTAGTCTGCTTATGGACCATCTGGGTTGCTTTGTCTTCACTGTGACCATTTTCTCTTTTTTCTGAAGAATTTGTATACTGTACATTAGTCCTTTGAGAAAAGTTATTAATAAATCTATCCTCTGGTTTATATGCAAGTTCTCTCAAATTTCCATGCTATGTTTGCTTGATCATAGAACGCCATTTGGAGTCCTAATTCTGCTGGATTAACATTTTTTGTGACACTGGAGAAAAATTTAATTTTTGCAGTGCAATAAAGTTGCAGTTTTTCCTCAGCAAGAGAAAGCAGATTACTTCCTTAGGGACATGGTCCCTAAACAAAATAAAAATGAAGAATACAGAGAATTCTAGTTAAATCTAGTTAAGCAAAATAAAGGTATTGTGTCAAAATAAGTCATCTTTTCATTGTAAAGTTACTAATTATTTGCAAAAGGATTCTATTCTAGCTGGTAAATAGAAATCAAACAATTTAGACTTACCCTTGGATGTGAAGAGGAGATCCTCTAGCATTGCAGTTGGGAAACCTAATTTCTGTAAGATGGATCTCTCAAAAACACTAACAAACCTTTGGCTTCACTGAGGCTGTGTGTGTCACTGCGGAACTGAAACAATAGCTGTAGTCAGCACAACACTGTGAGCTCCAGCACAAGGTAGATTCACAACATAGGGTAGATTCAGCATAACAGCTTCTTCTAACTCAACCCCATGGCTGAAGGCAAAAGACCATGGATGGGGTTCCCATGTATTGTGGCTGCTATAATGGTCCCTTGGGGCCACAGGAAGCTGATATCTGTTAGGACTCCCCTTTGGCTGCTTTACCTGTACCAGGGGATCAGACTGGCACACAGCAACACCAGTATGAGGGAAGCAAATATCCACCATTGTGCCATACCCTACTTGTGAGGTACCATGTAATCCTCAATCATATCCTGGGGACTGGGGCCATAAACAATGTAATTTCATGCTTTTCAAATGCATGTTTATAACAGGCAGCAGCAGCCATTGTTTTGTAATATGTTTAAACAAAGTATTTTTGTTTTCAATGACATTAAAGTTGATATTGTTAAAACTAATCCTCAGAATTCCTCCTTAAAACCTGAGAGATCTATTGTTACTTTTCACTCTAGAAATAAGCAGGCAATGACAAATTTCTCTTTTGGATGACCCACACCTGTAATTGCCTATCAGATTTACACATGAACAACTAGAACTCATCATCAGCCTAAAGAACATTTTCCTCACTCTTCTATTCTTGAGACTACTTGTAATCACAGTTTTTACTTGCACTTATTGGAGACAGGTTTAGGCCCAGTAACTGAAGACATAATATCCAATCGCTGAAAGTTAATATTTCACAGGAAATGACCTGACATTATCATGCAAATTAGATAGCTTGAAGATAAAATCATCCACTTTGATTATGAGGGTGCTAGGTACAGAATTTTATATGTCTGATTTCTGTGATTAGAATCAACAGCTGCAGTTTCTTTCAAAGGAGAGTAATATTCTCTTTTGTTTTATGAAAATTTAGGCTGATTCCAAGTTTGACAAATCTTATTATAGCTGAAGAAGGGGTAAGTGCCAGAAATATAAGTGGTCTTCCATTTTGATCTACAGTTGCATCATGAGCGGAGGGCTCAGTGCTGACCACCCTCAAATCCCATTTACTTCCTTCCTAAGTACCCCACAGAACCTAGCCTAGGCAGCCAAATAAATGGAGAGATGTATCCTTAATGGATATCTGGATCTCAAGCAAGAACTAGTAGCAATTCCCTTCCACCACCACACATAAATATTGCTGAAGAAACAGGGGTTTCTTTTTGTGTCTGGAGACAAATGAAAACAAAAATGATTTTCTGAAAACATTTTTTTCCAGTTTTTATCATAAAATATGGTACTCCCATTTTTTAGCATTTGTCAGTTTTCTTAATAATTGCGTCTGCAGCCTGGTGTTTGCAAAATATAAGTGAAAAGAAAATAAAGTCTTACCTTTGTCAATGTGAGCCACCTTATAAGGTTTTTAATTCAATTATTTCTCAATAAATATCTCAGTTATCTTTCCAGTGATTTGATATGCAATAGTGCATTTGATAATTGCGGCACATTCCTATTGTAGCATATTTCCTGATTTACCTTCACATTCAGAAGTCTCTTTTTTTCCTTTATTTTATTTTCCCCCTTTTTAAAGAGCCCCTCTTTCTGCTCTCCAGATCCTTTCTTAAGATTGTGCACAGGTAAACCTCTTTCACAAGGTTTACTATGTACAGACATATATGTCATTTTATGCTACTGGTCTATTTATTGGATTAGCTAGAGGATTTGATGTGCAAGCTTAAGATGATATTGAAAACACATATCACTTCTATTGTAGCTAAGAAAATCAGCTTTAGAATTAGAGAGACCTTGTAGCAGGCATTATGTATAGACCTTTAGCTTTTTATCATGGCTGTTCTTTGTTGCTATGGCAACCAAATTAACCATTTCATTAATATAATAGAATAAAACAAATGTATTCATTTCTACACTCCTGGATAATCCACATTCAGGCTTCAACACAGTTTGTGTCCTTTCTCTCCCTAGCCCCAAATATTTTCTCAGTGCTTCAAAAGGTTGTGGTGCTGTTTTTTTTTTTAAACTATATATTTTATAATTAAATTTACCTTGGTTTCATTGGCTGGCTTCTGTTAAGTGTCCCCTGAGTAGAGAAACAGACTTCAGAACCAGCAACCTCTGAAAGCAGGAAAACAATCATTTAACCTCATATAATAATGAAAAGTACTTGTTTCTGATCAGCCCTTTGTGCTAAGATGTGTTCTATTGTAAATGTTAATGGGTCCCTCATCAATGTATGTTACCCAAAATGTTGCTAAGTCACAGTTTTAAAAGCAGATGTCGTGATACACACTATATTAGTATTAATGTGCTCCCAGTTGTGCCCACAGTTTGTGATGGTGAATTAGAGCAAATGTCCCATTGCAAGGAAATGTTAATTTCAAGAAGTCCACTTGTCAGCAGAAAGGAACCACCACTGCAGCACTATGCAGTGTGGGGGTTCAGTGCACATTTACATTTATCCTCTCTCCTCACAAAGCTCCAATTATACTGGTACACTAGGAGCTGGGGATGGCGGGGGCTATTGATCCTTAGTTCTGATTGGCGTACTCATAGCACACGTCAGAAGGGAGATGCAAACATGACTTCATGCTCTCCTTCGCAGTACCTTCAGTGTAAGTCTGAGCAATTTAAAGACTGTTCTAAGTTACACTAGCTCTGGATTGGCCCAAAGACTGCTCTGGGTGCTTAGGGATCAGCCAGATATAAGAGACTCTTCTAATCACATCTAACTCCTCCCCAAATACACAGCACAGCAACAACAAAAAAGTGGTGGCACATGAACCTGCTAGATCTATGCCACCAGCAGATCCCTCCCAGAACAGAGGGAGGGGGATCCTTCTGAAACTGGATATGCTGACTTTCGGGCTGCTTTGCAGGTAGCAGACACCTGGTGCAGTGCAGGAGCTGAGCCATTGTTTTGTTGTTCTTCCAAAACATCTTTCAGTGCAAGATACATAAGAAGAATTTTATCTGACATTTCTCTTTATTGCCAATGTCATGCCCATGGCCATTATAATTGCATTAGAATTTGTTTTTGCTAATCTAGCACTAAAGTTAGTAATATGAAACTGAAGTTTTACTGGAAAGAGAGCAGATGTATATTTGCAAAATGAGTTAATTAACTTCAGAAGTATAAGTCCTTTCATTAAAATGGCAAAGCTTATAAGTAACAGCACACTAGGGTATTGGCTGCTATAGGACTGTTTGTTCATTTCTTTTTGAGTGAAAGTATAAATTATATAATCTACAAGCACTGGTCAAATCTGTATCGGTCACTTATGCTGGGGTCTCTGCTTGAATTACATTTTAACAGATTCCTCCCAGGCACTGCATAGTGTCAGAACTGTCCAGAGACTCAGCAGGAGAATAATGAAGCTGGAAGGGTGAAGGGTGGCATTTCAAACACTGGTACAAGAACCTCATCATGTATAGGAAAAGCACCAGTGCCGAATGCTCTCACTGCCTTGTGTTGTTCAATATATAGTGAAGGCATCCTGCCAGCCACTTAGTAAAACAAGACTAATTTACTTTTAATATTGCAAAATGCTATTTTCTAGCCTTTTGAAACAGCAAACTGTACTTTCCAGTTGGGCAATGGTAGACTTGTGACTTCAGGGCCAGATCCATTCAAACTATGACATTTAACACCAGCTGAGGATCTCATCTGTAGTGATTAATAAAGAACTTATAAATTCCCAAATGTGAGCTAAACCTAAATGTTACTTTTTTCTCACAGAGTTGTAATCACTGTACAGGGTGACAGACCTAGTCTGTTCTGGCTTTTGTCCTAGCTATCGAACTACTCAGCATTGTAAAAATACTAATCATTCACTTTAGACGCAGTCAACAAATAAGAGCAAGTCATTTTCATGGGGGCGGAAATTAAACAAATTTGTTGCCGTTCTAAAAATCAGACTCTTAATATCAATGGCTCCTTTTGCCAGCCTGTAAAATGGAGGTAAAATACTGCATTGAGCACTTTGAATATGTAATGAGGTCTGCCAGTGTTAAGTATGATTTCTTTTCACCTTTTGCATTTATTTCTTGCTTGATATCAATGGTTTCTAAACCTAATTCATTTAACAACATGGATCTGTAAGACTGATGTCATAGCTGTATTTTAATGTACGTTTAACTATATGCAGAAAGAAAGGATTTGCCTATTCATTCTGGCATGTTGCTTCCAAATGCCTTTACAGCTATTTATTTTTATGTATATAGTTATTTGCACTGAGACCGTAACTACACATCCCAGTCAAGGATTGAGCATGCCTTATGCTAGGCACATTACACACATAATTCAAAGTCAGCGCTTGAGCAACTGAGATCTTGGGTTTGATCCTTGTGTGTGAGGCTGTTTAAAATAACTAAGTAAATCATATTTCCCATTAAAAATAGTAAACAGGGACATTAGAGGTAAAAGTAGTATCATCGAAGTCCATGGGACTGTGCAGGATCAGGCCCCAAAATTGCATTAGCTGACAAATTGTATCATTCTGCCAGGATATGATGTTCTTGGAGTTGCTTCCCTTTTCTGCACCAGAGGGCAGCGTTTCCCCAACTCCAAGGAACCAGGAGCTCAGGAAGAGCTTTTGTCAGTTTGCAGTAAGGCTACCACATGCAATATCTCACTAATTGTTTGGATTTTCTAATTGTTTCAGTCACAAGTAATTTAATGCATGATGTAAGCTATTGCCTAGTTTACAGCTATTAACTAGCTATCTAAAGAAAGTATGCATCCCTAATGTGTCAGGAATTCCAACGCTTGTTAACTATTTTCCTGTCAGCCCTAAGATTCGAGTGGTACACTGTAATCCAAATGTTTATAGTACTACTGCCATTTTATTGCCAAAGTTACATAAATATTTGAATACCTTATTCCATTGTGGGTTACAGCTGTCTTTTTGTAATGAATGAAAAGTATAACCTTCAGGTTATGATAGCGTATGTGCTGCGGAGTCGCTAAACTTGACAAGATGTGTTTCTGTGCTCAGATGTCTGGCTTTAGCCTGATTATCTATAATATGGATTTGAGGCCTTACGAAGAAAGTGGGTGGCATTAAAATGTCAGCATTTACCAACACTTACCACATTACAGCATCAGCGATATTGTAGCATTTCTCCATTTAGTACTCAAAATTTACCAGCCATTAGTACACACTGGTATCAGAGCTATAGCAGTTATTATTTCCTATTCCAACTTTCTAGTGGCCATCACTGTATGTGAAAAAAAAATCATTTCTAGAGGGACAATTAAAATTTCAATTATTCAGTTAACAAAATAAAATTGGTGATATATTCATAAAGGGGGGGGGACTGTTATTGTTTTTATATATGCACGCAATTAGCCAGATTTGAGTACAAACAGAAATAAAATGATTATATTATAGAATTTCAACAGAAAAAGAATCAGGGCCTTATCATTTAAACAGTGGAGGAACATTTCTGAAAAGAATCTTCAGCAAACAAACAGACTTACATGTATTAATCTGTTATACTTTCCTTACAGAGTTACACTTTTCAAACCCCTATTTCTAAGCATGTTCATTGAGCAACTAGTGATGAGCCATCTCCAAGTACATTTGTCCACAGCAAATATCATATAGAGCTTTCTCTATTAGGCTTCAAGCCAGGTTGTGAAGGAGAAACAGTGTCAGTAGTACTAATGGACCTTCTCCTGTGATCCCTGGATAAAAAGGACACATCTATACCCATACCCTTAAAATGGGCCTTTGCACTTCACTATGGAAACTCACTGGATATTGCAGTCCTCCTGCAGAAGTGTGTGTGGGGAAGGGGAAATGGGATTGTCAGGGAAACTGATGTGGGCTGAATACTTTCTGGAGGACCACACCCACAGGATGGGGCTGAGCCCCTGCCTTCCTGGCAGAAGAGCCTTCTTTTGTGGTGTATCACAAGTACCAGTGCTCTCTCAAGTCCTATTCAACATTTACATGCTGCCACTGAGTGAAACTCTCTCTCTCTCTCTCTCTCTCTCTCTCTGTGGGTTCAAATAGCACCAAAAGATACTCAACATTGTTAATTCTTTATGCATATGTGAACACTGCCATTATCCATCTATCCCACTGCGTGGTCTAGAGCAGCAGATACACAAGGATGTGTAGCCTGAAATTAGCTCCAAATGAACTAGGGTTATTGCTCACAGCAAAAGGGAATGCTTTCAAGAGCTTGCTGCCATTATATCTCCATCAGTAAAGAATGTCCTTGTCAAAAACAGATAAGAGTTAAAAGTACTTCATATCTCTTTTGCCTGTAAAGGGTTAACAAGATCAGTGAGCCTGGCTGTCACCTGACCAGAGGACCAATCAGGGGACAGGATACTTTCAAATCTTGAGGGAGGGAAGTTTTCGTGTGTGCTGTTAGTTTTTCGTGGTTGTTCACTCTGGGGGCTCAGAGGGACCAGACGTGCAACCACGTTTCTCTCCAGTCTCTCCGATACAGGCTCTTATAAGTTCAGAATAGTGAGTACTAGGTAAATAAAGCGAGTTAGGCTTATGGTTGTTTTCTTTATTTGCAAATGTGTATTTGGCTGGGAGGAGTTCAAATTTGTATTTTGCTGAAAGGATTTTCATTTGTACTTGTATACTTAGGCTGGGAGGGTATTCTCAGTGTCTATAGATGAAAGACCCTGTAACATATTCCATCTTAAATTTACAAAGATAATTTTTACTGTTTTCTTTCTTTAATTAAAAGCTTTTCTTGTTTAAGAACCTGATTTTTTTTTTATTCTGGTGAGACCCAAGGGGACTGGGTCTGGATCCATCAGGGAATTGGTGGGGAGAAAGGAGGGAAGGGAGAGAGAGAAAGGTTAATTTTCTCTCTGTGTTAGGCTTACTTTCTCTCTCAGGGAGAGTCTGGGAGGGGGAGAGAGAAGGAGGGGGGGAAGGTGCATTTTCCTCTCTGTTTTGAGATTCAAGGAGTTTGAATCACAGTGATCTTCCAGGGTAACCCAGGGAGGGGAAGCCTGGGCGAGGCGACGGTGAGGGAAAGGGTTTACTTTCCTTGTGTTAAGATCCAGAAGGTCTGGGTCTTGGGGGTCCCCGGGCAAGGTTTTGGGGGGACCAGAGTGTACCAGGCACTGGAATTCCTGGTTGGTGGCAGCACTACAAGTACTAAGCTGGTAATTGAGCTTAGAGGAGTTCATGCTGGTACCCCATCTTTTGGACCCTAAGGTTCAGAGTGGGGAATTTGACAGGGCCTGGTATAGGGGATTAGCACATGACAGTCTTCATGGGGCATCTTTTGAAGTCCTCAAAGTCTGCAGCCTAGCAGTTCTCTAAACTTCTCACTGGCATTAGATTCTCACATAGCATTGGTCATAACATACACATTCTGCCTCCTGTGACCAACTAGTAAACTATACCCTGGCCAATCTCGGTGGCCTTGTCATATATACTTTCATTACCCCCAGACTAGAGTATTGCAATGCAAAATACTTTGGCTTGAAAACAGCTACCCTGAATATATTGCAACCAGAATGCAGCAGCACGCCTAGTCAGCAACATGGGTCTCTGCGAGCACTTCCATGTTGATGGCGGGAAAAGTTTCTGGCTACAGGTGTTTCTCCTTTCTCCCTAGATCACAGGTGAGCTTCCATCTGTGCCACTGTTTCTTTTCTGCTGATACCTTAACCATCTTTGAGAGGCAGGAGCTATCCGCCTCAAGGGTCAGCCTCATGGACGCAGGATACAGAGCTTTCTCAGCTGCAGGCCGAAGACCTTGGATTTCATTTCCATAAGAATTAAAAATGACCATAAATCACACAATTTCCAGGTCCAAATGCATATTCACTCTATGCCCTTGCTTCCCATAAAGTAGTCCATAATTAAAGCTAGTTAAACATTTTCAATTTCTGAATTTTTTCTAGGAAAAAATGGGGGAAATTTTCCCACAAAAACATTAATGGGAATTTTTTCCCCCCCATTTTTCAAGTCAGAGCCACTAGCATCTCTAAACCAGAACAGTGATGGGAATTTTCAGGCTGCAATCTAGAGCCAGCACTATGAGTCAGTGGCTGCATTATTTATAAGTGGAAGACAAAGCCAAGTGAAAGTAAACATACTTCACCCGCAAGAGATGATATTTTATTTAGTTTTTAGCATGGTGTCAGTGGAATATTAGTTTTTCTTGTTATATACATAGGGCATCTTTTGAAGCTGCAGTTACAACAGCAGTATTTGTCTGGAAATGCTGCTTTGAGGCACCTAAAATTTACATCCCATATCCTCTAGAACTGTTGCACTGAAAGTGAAAAGATCAGCTCAAATGAATGACACCTAGAGCATCAGTACAAGTTTTAGTTTTCATTACAAAAATAAGGGCTGCTTTCAAAGTACAAGACTCTTTATTTCTTTGGAATCCGTACCATCAATGTGTCGCAAAGGTGATGCCTACAATTTATTTGCACTCATTACCGTCACTGCTATAACTTACTGATGACTCAGTCACAAGTCGTGAATAATGCAGTGCGAGTCACTGTAGCTCTTTAAAGTAAAACGTAGAACCCACACAGCAGACTCTTTTTTAAATCTGTGTTTTTGTGTGTGGTGAATCTAGGCACAGCCAGAATGTTGAAACACAAAACAGTACTGAAGTCTTTTGCAACCCTCCTCTTGCAATTCTACACATTTGAATGCTGTATCATTTCCTTTTTTAAGTGCACTGACTTTTGTAAGAGTTCACTGCAGCAATCCATGTGTGTTTCCTCCCTGACTTTTATTATTCATTTAAATCTCATTTTAGTTCCGTAGAACTATATGGAATAAACAGAATAATTCAGAAACACTAGTGGGCTGATGCTACTCTGTCAATTCCCCTTTATCCTTTTGGAATACAAAAGGCTGTGTTGGACTTCTTTGCACCATTTGCCAAAACATGCTTTCAAAAAGACACAGGCACAAGTTTCACTTGCTGTGGCAAGGTAGCTAGGGGTTATTAAGTCATAGGCAAGTATGGTGGAATGGAAGAGAGCATGTACAAGGAGGAGGGAAGATGATCAAACTTGCAGATGATCAAATTTATTTTAAAAAATGTTAGCACTAGGCATTGGTGAGAGTCTCAAGTGTTAGTGTTTACAGATGGCCTAATTTGGCAGCCATAAACATTATGGGAATTAGAAATCTGGTGGGAGTTAAAGGCTGCCAATACTGAAGTATTACAGTTAGGATAACCTACCATTCAATGAATGTTTATCACTTAGTACCACTACAAACTCCATACGCTGCCCTCCTGCACCAGCATCAGATGTATGTTAATCACACTGCAGTTCAAGCAAGCATCATCCTTGAAGATTGACAGTTAGACTTCCTCCCTTCCCCTCATGCAGAGAGTTGGAATTACTGTATGTGTAATACAATTTATTTGTGGGCCTAAAGCCTGAAGAGAGTGGCACATAAACAGATCAGCAGTGACTAAACAGTGAGCAAGGAAAAGAACAGACACCTTAGGATCTATTCCGGTCTGTAGATTACAAAGTTCCTCACTTGTTGAATATATTCAAAAACAAGACAGCTGTGTTAAGTTGACAGATTTTTTTATCTCTTTCAGGTGTGACCACCCAGCTATATATATTCTTTTGCTATATTTGTAGTACCAGCCACCTATGTACCATTGCTGGTTACTATTCATGTACCAAGTACCTGTGGGCTCAAGAGGCAGGGACACACTTGGCTCAGCAACCAGAAGGTGTAGGGGGAAACCACTACAAGAGTCCATATTACTACCAGACACTCCAACTACACTGGGTGGACCTCCTGGCTAGCCTAGCTTTAGGACCAGTTTGCTCCAGTGTGTGCTGTAATCACAGCACTAGGGAAATTCTGGCCCACTGAGCCTTCAATAATCTGACTAAAGTTTCCTTCTGTTTCAGTTGCTCTGGTTTTGGACTCATGACTTCTGTGATTACACCAAACTCACTAGTTCTCCAAACCAAACCCCTTCAGGCCTTCTTTATAAATATTCAAACATCATGAAAGAGCCCCAAATAGCACAGATACATTGGATCTTCTATTGCAAGTCTCCTTTAATCACTGTTACTTGCAGAAACCCCCCATTTGTGTGACACAGATAATGGCTTCTCTGCTCTTGATGCTTTTATGGTAAATTTAGATAGTGTGACATGAAGAAGCAGTGTAGTCCTGCCTGTTTAAACATGCCCTGTGATAAAATGTGCTGCCCCCCTTTAAGATCAGGTGCCACTGAGCCTGAACAAGCCTGGGAAGGTATACTAGAAGTCTGCCGGTGAGGTGGTCAGAGTAAGAGATAAAAGGCAAGTCAGCCACTGTAGGGAGCATTTACAAGGACAAGAGAGGAGCTAAGGTAGAAATACCAGGCCTCACCTACGGTCCTATGGTGCCTCCTTGTGGGGGAGAGGGGGTTGGGCAGATTCCTCTTCCACTAAGGAAGAGATGATTAAAGGACCGCTGGAGGAAGGGCTGAAGATTTCTGTGGGTTTGGATTTTCTAATTTCCCTGGAAAGAAGACAACTTTCTGGATGGGCCAAAGAAAAAAGCCTCTTCAAATTTCCTGTCTAGTCAGAGGAATATTTGCTAGCCAGTGAATGGAAACTGAGACAGCAGCTACACCTCCATGCTGAGCAGAATTATGCCACTGTTACATGCCCCATTACATTTATGCCACTGTTACATGCCCTATTACATTCAACATTTATTTTCTCAGACCCACAAATGATCTGATAGTATTGTGAAAACTCTCCACGAAGGGTGTATTGAACAGTTTTGCAAACTACCTGGACCACTGTCATAACCTTAGTCCCAGATTTGGACCTTAGCGTCCAAAATATGGGGGTTAGCATGAAAACCTCCAAGCTTAGTTACCAGCTTGGACCTGGTACTTGCTGCCACCACCCAAAAAATTAGAGTGTTTTGGGACACTCTTGTCCCCCTGAAAAACCTTCCCTGGGGACCCCAAGACCCAAATCCCTTGAGTATCACAACAAAGGGAAATAATCCTTTTTCCCTTCCCCCCCCTCCAGGTGCTCCTGGAGAGATACACAGACACAAGCTCTGTGAAACTACACAGAGTGACTCCCCCTCTCTGTTCCCAGTCCTGGAAACAAAAGTACTTTCCTCTTCACCCAGAGGGAATGCAAAATCAGGCTAGCAAATCCAACACACACAGATCTCCCCCCTGATTTCTTCCTCCCACCAATTCCCTGGTGAATACAGACTCAATTTTCCTGAAATTTCCCAGTAAAGAAAACTTCAACAGGTCTTAAAAGAAAGCTAATATAAAAAGAAAGAAAAATACATACAAATGGTCTCTCTGTATTAAGGTGACACAATACAGGGTCAATTGCTTAAAAGAATATTGAATAAACAGCCTTATTCAAAAAGAATACAAATCAAAGCACTCCAGCACTTATATTCATGCAAATACCAAAGAAAAGAAACCATATAACTTACTATCTGATCTCTTTGTCCTTACACTTAGAAACAGAAGATTAGAAAACAGAACTACTTCTCCAAAGCTCAGAGAAAGCAGGCAGACAGAAAACAAAGACTCAGACACAAACTTCCCTCCACCCAGAGTTGAAAAAATCCGGTTTCCTGATTGGTCCTCTGGTCAGGTGCTTCAGGTGAAAGAGACATTAACCCTTAGCTATCTGTTTATGACAACCACCCATTAGAGTTCCATGTGCTGGAATAACAAAGATAGTAACTTGATTTTTTTAGGGTAAACAGGAATATTTAAGATCCACTGTGCAGCAGCATCTACTGTAGATAATGCACACAGTATCCATTTCCACCAATGGGAAAACATTCACACGTGTAAATTACTTGCAAATTATAGTTATGGGAACTATTGCTGGGAAAAAGAGGTAACTATGACAAACTCATGCGTTCTTCCCATCTTTACATCATCAAAAACTGATGGCACGGTGATGGTTTATCCAGCTGGGTGGTTTCTCTTCTTTAAGCCCATAAAAGACTTTTTTTTTAAATGATCAGTTAAAAGATTGATGTAAAGAAAACTTGACCATGAACCTATAAAACATCCAAATGATATAGCAAGCATTGCAAGTTAGGCCTAGTCCTACTGATGCTAGCACATTATGAGTTAAACCCACAAAAAAAGTGGTCTAGTGCTACATCTTACAACAGCTAGGTATGGGATAACATCATATTGAAAGCAAAAGATGGGGCTGTCACATCTTAAGATCTACAAGTCATTGCTAATGCCTGAGCATTCTAGCATTACCAGGACTTAAATTATGCTCTCAAAATCCAAGGATCTACATCATAGATGGCCCCTGCTAAATGACACACTCTAGAAATATTTGTTTATCCCATTTTTTTCAAAACAAATTCTAACAATTATTTAAAAACGTAGCTTATGCATTACACATTAACTTCTTGACTGGCAAAAATTTTATGTGACCTGTTATTAATTCATTGTAATAATGCTGGTAAATCAGATAGATTCTGAGCATCTACTAGCTGTGGCTAAAGGAGCTGGGAGATGGGACAGACGGGGACCATTTGCAGCTCTGATTCTGGAGTGTGGGCTCTAACGGCCTTGGCCCCAGTCCACTTTAGAGCAGTCTCGATGGTGCTCTAAAATATACTGGCTGGTAACAGGTTGGTCACTAGCTAGCGCTTGGAGGAGCATGGTCACAGCTCCTACACCAGAAGTTGCAGGGGAATGGGAGTGCACTAGCTGGGCACTACCCAATGCAGAGGGATACATGGCCGTTTTCTGGCCCCTTTGTGACACTAAAGTTGCTCAAAGGGGGCTAGAGTTCAACTTGGAATCTACTGCAATAAACTCAGTTAGCGATAGATACTGTCTAATCCTCAGGTGAAGCAGTCCACCGGATGCTGGAGTGGGCAGCGAGGCAGTAGAGCCCTACCTATTCTATTCCCTTCAGGTTCTTATACCACACTCATCACTGTATAATATGTGAGTGCCTTCCATAGTGCATCAAGCAACATGACTAGCACCTTTCTCGGTGTTGTTTATTCTCCTATTCTCTCCCTAGGACAGAGGCGTGTGCCGGGAACTGTCTTGTTTTGGTAGGTGCTTTGGTTGGTTTGTTGTTGTGTTTTTGTACATATACATGCTGCTATGTGTTTGCCTTTCTAACAAAGTCAAAGCGATGCACCTTGCACGTAGACCTTTCTACACTGGTGGCGGTGTGTAGAGCACATTTAAGCCAGACGTGGCAGCGAAAGGCAGGCTGCATCCATGCTGCAGTATGTAGCTACAAGGGCCAATGAAAGCTTTTAGCAGGGGGAAGCAGCATGACACTACACTGCTAAAAAAAAGATGTGGGATGCAGTGCTTAAGCAGAGCTATCCGTGTAGGGTATAAACTCTAGCATTCTAGCACATGTGTATGCTACTCACCTAAGCAGTGCCTCACTGTCTACACTGTTATTTATACCCATGAGCACATCTGTAAGTGTAGACCTACCCTGGGAGTAGAAGGTGGTGAGATCTGTGATCGTACTTCGTTCCTGAGGAAGTTCACTCCATAGTCTCAGACTGACCCCTGAGAAAGCTCTGTCTCCCATACAGACAAGCTTTACCCTTATTATAGCAAGTGCTCTTGTGCCAGAGCAGCGGTATTGACTCAAACCCTTATCCCTGAGTTTTAGGTGATCTTTTAGATACCCTCAGCCCAGACCATTGAGTGCTTTGAAGATAAGGACTGAGACCTTGAAATTGATTTGAAATTCTATAGGAAGCCAGTGCAGAGAGCAGAGAACAGGTTTAATGAGCTCACAATGGCCTGTATTGTTGAGGAAACTTGCTACAGCAATCTATACTAGTTGGAGTTTCCTAAGCAGTGAAGGCTTTTCCATGCATAGGCCTATAGAATGAGACTGGCAAACAGAGAGAAGAGGGCATACCCCATAAAGGCACTGGTTAAAGCAGCATGAAACAGGAGATAGACCTCTCACCACATCAGGCAAGGAGGAGTGGAAAGTGTGTGGGCACGCTGCTTACCCAAGCCAGGGAAAGGAAGTCAAACTATGCTCCTATATCTCACCCCTCCAACGCCCCCCCATTACTTTAACATTTGTCTACTCTAAAAGGGTGTAGTAGCAGGCACTGTATGCACCAGAGGGCATCCTTGAGTCAGAGTGCTTCCCATTGTGATGCCACACAGTTCCTTATAGCACAAATGGTGTTTACTAACTGGTTAATGGATCTACATGACTACCTCATTACTGTATTTTAAACTAAAATAGTACGTCCATTGATTTAAATCTAGTATTTAGCTACACATTGAGTATGATGTACTGTACTGTGGCTTCACCACTGTCTGACACTTTAGTATTTTTGTGAAATATATAAATTTGATGCTATCATTCTCCTTGAACTGTAAATATCAACCAGCACGTGTCCTATATAGACCCTGAATAGATGTTAGGTCCATAATCCTTGGGAAAGTCCACAGCATTTTGTTGCTAGGAAAAGGCTTCATTTACCTTTCCTTTTCTAGTACGTGTTTCCATCACCAAAAGAAAGGAATCTCAACTATGGAGTTTAGGCTAATAGACTCAGCAAGAAATCAGGTTCCATTATTAAATTAATTCTTAGTATGAGCCAGCTGATTTCTATGGACAACGATGTGTGCAATTGCTAGATGTAATGTGGAGAGTGAGTACCAAATTGCCACACTAATTATTTCTGGGCTCATGTTCCCTCTGTGACATAATAACATTTGGAGAATGAGAACTAACCGACAAGCGAAGTGCTGAACTGAGAGACCAGTGATAGGGATTTCTGAGAAAGAGAAATACAGCAAATACTAATATTCCTTGTCTTACTCCAACTCTCAATTTACACTGTAACAAGTTAATACACAGAACTATTCCACCTGGTCTTTACTTAACTTTGTATTTCAGATGCAATTCAACCAAACAATTTCCAACAGTTATTGGGCTCGATGCAGGATTTACTGGATGCAATTGTGTAGCCCATGTTATTCATAAGGTCGGAATAAGTGATCATACTGGGCCCATCTGGCCTTAAATTCTAAATGAATTTCTTCACTCTTTTCACACATGGAGTTTGATGTGTTTTGCTTAATTCTGAAGTCTGCAATATACTGTAAATTTTTATGTGGCATGTGAACCCTCTAATATATCCCTTTACATCTGCCTTAAAGTCTTTCATGCTGAGTCAGTTTGTAATATTATATATATATATATATATATAAATATAATGCTTCACAAACTATGAAATGGAACAGAAAAGATAAGTATTTCTGGCATAGTACAGGCTTTTTCCTCTTAATGCAGAGCTTTATCAAATTTAAGCAGGCAACATAATTCCAGTCTGATGCTAAATTCTAGCACTAGTAAAAAGCAATAGAAAAAATGATATAGGTTGGGTGAAACTGTCTTCAGGTTACACCTTTCCTCGTGTTAAAACCAGAATTGAAATGGGTTCATCGTGTGAAGAAGACTAAAAGATTAGAATAATCTTAATATTTAATTAAAAACACACTAATGTGGCTTTTGATTTTGAATATCTGAAAGACCATGAACTATACTGATATTTGTCCCAGAAAATTAAGAGAAAAAAAAATCAGAGCTGCACTGGCAGGAATGTAAATGCTGCTTGCTAAAAAGTAAGTAATTCTGGCTTCTATGAGTGGCCCACATTCTGTAGCAGGGACAACAGGCTCATGGGAGATGCAGAATTAACCCATGTGTCATGATGACTTAAATTTACAAATATAAGCGCTAAGACTGCAAACTGATTGTCCAGTTCTCCCATGCATGATGGATATCTACTGACTTCAATGGGAGTTACTCATATCTTATATGTGGAAGATCAGGCCCTTTGTCTTTAACTGCTATGGTTTGGCCTAACCATTGCAACACAATGTAGTGAGATAACCATAAGTTTCATTTCCATATCTCTGCCCCAGAGACGTTGGAATGCTTTCTCCAAACGTTAATGAATTAGGCATCACACAACCCCAGAAGGTAGAGTAGAAGCATTTCATTTTCATTTTGCAGAGTGGAGAAATTAAGGCCACGTGACTTGTTCAAGGAAGTCTGTAGCAGAGCCAAGAGTAGAAACCATTCCCATGTTTTAAACACAAAACTATCCTTCCTCCGTGCACCGATTTACTGACTAGCCTTACTCACCTGTTTTTTAAACAGATTAATTACATCAGCATGTTTCCCCTTAAACTATATTGGACAAGAATCTCAGCTATCCTCGGAACAGCACAAGCCCAGACTATGGCCCATTGTATTCTGTGGTTGTTTAATGCCACATTATGTATTTTTTTCCATCTATTTTGCACGTTCCCAGACCTGCTGTTAATCAGAGAGATGTTTTATGAGACACTGGCTGCCAGGCATAGCAGCTGTCATCAGTCCACAGTAGCTGGTCAGTATATGATTTTAAATTACTCACAGGCGGGGGCACCACACTGCCCTGCATTCACACTGTTCACAGCTGGATAACTATGCTGGCAAAACCCAACCTACTCTTGCATTTTCCATTAATAAACATGAGTGAGCAGCTATGGTAGAGGCCAGAAAACAATCTACCATTGTTAGGAATATCACAGACATTTCTCACAAATACATCCATCTGTAATGTAATACTTAACTCTCAGCAGAGACAATTCTTTCATGCATGTTATGTCCATTCACATCAAGTGCCTCTAACCAAATGCATTACTAACGTTCTCCCTTTTATCTACAGTAGCCATCCTTTAATGTAAGAAGGAGCCCTTGTTTATTGGCAGTCCTCTTCAGTTGATGCCAAAACTGCTTCACATTACTTCGGTTTCCCACCTGTTAACATAGTTGTTTCATGATTGCCTCAGACTCTCATGAGTTCATCAATTGTTTATCCTGTCCAAGAATAATCTCATTATAGGTAATCTTGTTTACCAGACATACTGTTCATAGGACAATGCTATTAACTCACGCTTCCCTCCTCCTGCCACATTCCAACTGTTATAAACAGATAGTTAAGGGTTAATGTCTCTTTCACCTGTAAAGGGTTAACAAACAGTGAACCTGGAACACCTGACCAGAGGACCAATCGGGAGACAAAATACTTTCTAATCTCAGTGGAGGGAAGTCTTTGTTTGTGTGTTCGTTCTTTATCCGTGTTCTCTCTGGGTTCTGAGAGGGACCAGACATGTAAGCAAATTCCTCCAATCTTTCTAAAAAAATCTCTTCTGTTCTAATTTTAGTAAGTACCAGAAAAAAGGCAAGTTTAGTCTTTTAATTGTTTTCTGTATTTGCAAATTTGTATTTTGCTGAAAGTATTTTAAATTGTATTTTTGCTGGGGGGAGGCTTCTCTCTAGTGTCTATAAGCTAAAAGACCCTCTAATATACCATCTTAAATTTACAGAGATAATTTTTACTCTTTCTTTCTTTTATTAAAAGTTTTCTTTTTAAAAGACCTGATTGATTTTCCCCTTGTTAAGGCTCAAAGGAAATTGAGTCGGTATTCACCAGGGAATTGGTGGGAGAGAGAAGGGATGGAGGTAAAATTCCTCTGTGTTTTAAAATTCTAGGAGTTTGAATCACAGCGATCTTCCAGGGTAACCCAGGGAGGGGAAGCCTGGGAGAGGCAACGGTGGGGGAAAGGGTTTACTTTCCTTGTGTCAAGATCCAGGGGATCTGGGTCTTGGGGTCTCCAGGGAAGGTTTGCGGGACCAGAGTATACCAGGCACTGTAAGTCCTGGTTGGTGGCAGCCTATTAGATCTAAGCTGGTAATTAAGCTTAGAGAAGTTTATGCTGGTTCCCCATCTTTTGGACTCTAAAGTTCAGATTGGGGATTTATACCATAACACCAACCCTTTGAAGGTTTGCCACCTAGGACCCATCATATAACTGAATTCCTGTTACATACTATGCACTAGTTTCCCAAAGGGGATTTCAATGCCTAACTCTTAGGAGCCCTGCTGCCTTGGGGAAGTCACAACTCTAATTAAGAGTCCAGAATCCCCAAGCATTGCATGGGGAGAGTTGGTCACCTAAGAAAGGGATTTACAGAAGCCGGCAATTTGACCCAGGAGCTGCCTCAACTAACCAGGAGTGAAATGCAGAGGAAAGGAGTAGAGCTTCACAGGGAATCTGAGGTACTTATCTAAGGTGCGCATTCTCAGCTATGAACCTATGCCTGGAGTTAAACCTCTACACCAGGCCAACGTTTTTGCAAAGAGACAGACATACCTCCCACCTGTTATAGCCCAGTGGTTAGGCCCCTCACCTGGGATGTGAAACATCAAGTTCAAATCCCTGTTCTGCCTGATTTTCAGCAGCAACTTGAACCCACATGTCAGGTAAGTGCCTTAACTACTGGTCTTTCACACACATTCACTCTGGCCATAGGATCCAGGATTCCTGACCTGCTCACTTCCTCCTCAGACTCTTCAGATTTCCTTTACTTGCTTAGGATAAAGTCTGTCTGGACAAGCTATAATCAAACACAGGAAAAACAAACAAGGTGGATGAGGTATTATCTTTTATTGGATCAACTTATCTGTCCCACCAACAGAAGTTGGTCCTCCAATAAAACGTATTATTTCACCCACCTCAACTCTCTAATATCCTGGGCTTGACAGAGTTACAACAAAACTGCATACAAAGTCTGTTACTAGTATTTTCCCTAAGAACTAAACCTTTCCTCAATCTGGCCACCCTGGACTGCTTCCCACTCCCCTAACAGTGGGGACTGTTACAACTTTGTCCTTGTAAATATTACAGGCTGGGTTTCAGGGGGATTAACAAGCCCCGGCAGTTTATGAACTCTGTCCTTTAACTCTTGCCTCCTCAGTCTGGAATCCCAAGGTTTTCCCACTTGGTTACACTACCTAACACCCCAAGCACCTAGCGCCTACATAGATTTTTAAAGGAATAAATTTCGTGACTTAAATTGTAAATATTAACTCTAAAGCCCCCATGCTATGAGGGTAATCTCTTGAAAGCAGTAGCTGTGCTAAGACTTACTGAGCATGATTTATTAGGAAAAGATTTTCAGAAAATCTAAAGTAAATCATATTATAAATTAGTATTTATTAATGTACAGCTTCGTCCATGGACAGTTATTTAAAGTTAGTTATGGTTTTCCCTACTATCACATAATCCCTGATTGCTAGTTTTTTCCACCTATGACATCTTGTTTTAAAACTATGGCCCCAATCCTGCAACAAGCTTCATGTGAACAGACCCTCTACCTGTGTGAAGCACCGAAGAGTGAAATGGGATTCCGCAGGGACTCAGGAATCGCACATTACAAAGCTCAGTGGAGGGTCAGGGCCTGAGACTTTAAACCTTTGGAGCAGGAATCACCTTTTGAAGTGTCTGTACAGCACCTAATACCAGGGCCGTAGCAACAAAGAACGTGGCCCCCTCTGAACATATGTTCGGGGCCCCTTACAATGCACAAACTGGAATGCGGTATTTATTTTATACAATATACAGGGTTCATATTATGTATACATTGGCCTACAGTGTACATGTATTCCGTATTTATGCAAAGCGCTTCTTTCGAGCCTTGTTCTCCACAAATTGGTTAATCAATGCATCATATCCAGAGATCTGGCAATCTTGTCTTCGATTGAGATAACTGCAAGCGCAGAAAGCCTGTCATCTGTCATGGTTGAGAGCAGGATATTCTTGATCAGTTTCATTCTGCTGAAGCTCCTTTCAGCACCAGCGACAGTAACTGGTGTGGTCAGAAGAATTCTGATGCAAATGCAAAGATTCGGATATATCTCCTGAAGGCTGTTCTTGTATATGTACGTTAAAAAATTGTTTGCCGTGACAAGTCCTCTCTCTTTCTCGATGACATAAATAAAACGATTCAATTCCATTATGAGTTCGTTGGCATCAATGTCTCCCATTTTTCTTTCAAAATTTTTGCTGTGATTCTCCAGTTCATTTTCTCTGTGACACTGCTTCAGGCTGTTAGCGTTGTACAGAAATCCAAACAACTTATACTGCTCCAGGAGTTGGTCAAATTGCAACGAAACAGAAGATATGGCCTGATCAGTGAGAACAAGAAAGAACTGCGATTTGAATTTTTCTTCGGCAGAAAGACGACTCGAATCATCAGCACATTCGTAATCAAACATTCTCTTCTTACATCGACCCTGGTTTCTGGAAACACCTGCTCAATACCCATATGCTCTGCTATTTCACATACATTTGTGACCACAGAGTTATATCCTGTATTTCGATAGTCTTCCAAAAACTTCATTGTAGCACCGACTTCTGCCTGCAGTACGTCAATTGACACATCTGGTGACTGAATTAATTTGCTGGTTTTATTGACGTGAAATAGTATATCATACCACGTGTACACAGTCAGAACAAAAGGCCACGTAGTAACATGGTCTAAAAGCACACCGGCTTCTGTTGCTGTATTGCTATCTTTCTTTTCGAGCGCATATTCTCGCAAAGATGACAAAGCATTGCACAATTCTTCAAGGTGATAATGCAATGGCTTCATAGCATCAATTCTCGACTCCCAATGAGCGTCCGATAACCCTTTAACAGATATTGGCATATGTTCTTGAAGTATATCCCAACGTGAAGGTGAAGAAAAAAAGATAACGTATATTCTGTTAATCAGACTAAAAAAGTCAACGGCATATTTCAATGACTTTGCCGCGTCTGAGATCACAAGATTCCAAGTGTGAGCTCCACATGGTACATACAAGGCACGGTCATTTATTTCTAGCATGCGGGCTTGAACTCCTTTATTCTTTCCTCTCATATTTGCGCCGTTATCATAAGCTTGGCCTCTCATGTCAGCAATATCTATTCCTAAGTTGTTTGCCTTTTCAAGAAACACTTCCAATAAACCCTCGCCAATTGTGTCATGAACATTAAGAAAACAAACAAACGCTTCACGAATATTGACACCATCTTCACCGTTGCATTCAACAAAGCGTAACACCACAGACATCTGTTCTTCATGTGACACGTCGGGAGTACAGTCCAAAATAACTGAATAATATTTTGCTTTTTTAAGCTGCGCTATGTTGGCCTCTTGAATGTTACTGGCAACAAGTTGAATCAGCTCGTTTTGGATCTGTGGACTGAGGTACTGAACATGTGTCTCTGCCTTCTTAATCCTCTGTAAAAGTTTGCTGAGGACAGTATCATACTTTGCAAGCAATTCAAACAGTCCCAAAAAGTTGCCATTTGAAGGATCGCTGGGCTTTTCATTACTTCCTCGAAATGCCAAGTTTCTTTCGGACAAGAAAATAACGACATCAACCATGCGTTTGACAACATTTCTCCAGAAATCTCTTTCTTTCAGAAAAGCCTGCAATTCGAGTTGGTCAATAGATGTACGGTTTACTATGCCTGACCGAAGGTCAAACCATTTCACCATACAGTCTTGATGACCTTTGCCTGTTTCATGCTGCTGAAGTCTTTTTGACAGTGCTTTCCAAGCAGATGTTCCATGACGTAGCGGTATGTCGCCAGTGCCAAATAATTTACAACAAAAACAAAAAATTGCATCTTTCTGAACTGAGTACATTAACCATGAACGTCTTATTTTCTCGCCATTTGCCATGGTTCGATAGAAATGAGTACTTGTGAACCTCCGTCTTTCCTCGTTAAATGGAAATTCGTAACTTTCATTCTGCTGCGGTGGGCCACGTGCAACAATGTCACACACTTGCCTGTCTGATATTATAGACGGCCAGTCTCCTGGATCATCAGTCAGTGGTTCAGATTCAGATACTTCTTTCCCAGCAGCAGCTGGAATATCTGACACAGTTTGTTTGGTAGAACAACTGGCTTCACCTTTGACTTCACTTGAAGCACTTCTGGATACCTCTGGATACGAGTCGTCGCTGCTAGTGCTGTCTGTTTCATGTGCCTGTACCTGTACGTTGGATTGCAGCGCAAAATACGTTGACAACTTTGGAATTTTCTCAAGTTCCTTCTTGGCATCTTTTGCTGCCTTTCGTTTACTGGCTCCGCTCTTATACATTCTCTTAGACATCACAAAGCACGCTTCTGCGTTGGAAAAGATAAAAAACTAAACAACTAAATTAATAACATTTATCCACCGACCGCCATTATGAACGCAAATACACATTCTTTGAATGGGTCCAACTAAAATTTGAAACTGACTGACAGATAACTGATGTAGCCAATAGCATTATGATGTATCATAATGACTTCACGGTTTTGTCAGTAAAACCGACATGGATTGTGCAATAGCGTCAATAAATGTCACTTACCTAGTTATACCTTACATTTTTTTGCCACTTTTAGGGGCCCCCTTCCTTGCGGGGCCCCCTCCGGTCGGAGGGTACGGAGGGCGCTCGCTACGCCTCTGCCTAATACTATGGGTTTCAAACTGCATTGGAGCCTCTTGTCACTCCTACAATGCAAATAAATAATAGAATAAACCCATACTGTAGTGACCACCTCCTTTTTTGTCATTGAGAAATAAGTGCTCGTGTTAGTTCTCAATTTTTTTAATTTGTGTGACAATTCATGTTAATAGTATGTTAGATTAAATATTAGTACACATTATCCATCACTATTACAAATCTCTTGCAGTATTTTCTAATGATAGTTTTCCTCATATCTCCCATCAAAAACAAAATTAACTGTGCAACCCTTTCATACCAAATTATGTCAGCAATCTACAGCCTGTTGGAATTTTCATTCTTATCTCTTATTCCTTCTCTGTTCTTTTCAGATTTTGCTGTGAAATGAACAGCTCAGTATATTGTAAAGTCAAGCACAGTTGAACATTCGTGTTCAGATTATCATAAAGAGTCTACGAAACCTGTAACAAACTCATTGCTACAGATTTCCTAACAGATTTAACAAAACCCTCCTTCTAAATTGGTGTGCCTGTAATTGAGAAGTGAATAATGTTTTTCATAAACCACTCCCTCCTGTGATGAAAAAAGGAGATAGGCCATTATACTTAGTGGGCTCAATTCTGCTCCCAGGAATATAGAAGCAGCTCCAATAGGAGCACCAACTTCAATTTGGAGTTGCACCCATGTTTTAAAAGGTAGAACTGTGCCAGGGTCTAGCATAAGGAAAAACAGGATTATGTGGAGTTTTGTCCTTTGTTACCTGTAGGGCCCTCCTAAAATACCTTTGTTGGTTTACTCTTGAAATTACATGCTCTCTAACACAATTAAATTGAATCTGGTTAAAACAGAAATCCAGTTAAGAGGATTTCATCACAAACATAGTTTGACTGAACTAAACTTCAGATGAATCAGACAGCAGTAATTTAGAAAATATGCTCACAGCTGAAGACAGCTGGAAAGGGCAAAGCATTCCTACAGGATATAGGACAAGCGTAGCAGGAGGTAATGCTTTGTAATAGAGGGCTTCTTGGTTCTCTGCAGGATTATGCTCCTGTAAAATTCCTCACTGCAGGTCCTGTAGGGAAATTGTACTTTTCAGTTGTCTCCTCAAATAATAATAATTCCAGACAAACTCCTTTGTCACATATCTCTTTTTACAGCATAGATCATTTTTTTTTGCTATATGGTCCTTGTCTCCCATCCTACCTGGCAACAGCCATTACAGATAGGTAGAATTATGGTTCTACCAGTCAGGAAGCAAAGATCTGTGAAGTAGAGATGGTACATAGGACGCAGAACTTCATCTTAGTTCTTTGCCTTCCCCATGCTTGAATCACAAAGCAGCAGCCACCCCGCTCCCTGCTAATCCTATCTTCCTCTTTCTTTTCCCTTATAGGAAACCAGAGTGAAAGATGCAAGAAGAAAAACAAAGGAGACCCAAGCAGCATTAAGTGGGTCCCTATTCTTTCCATGTCTGCGCTATCCAGGGTCCTAGCTACGGGAAGACAGCTGCAGAAGGGAGACAACATTCCTTCTATGCTCTATTCTGGGGCAAGTTACTGCTTTGTTCTCTTTTTAGAAGAGAAAACTTCACCCTTACGACTACTCCCCAGTGTAATCCCATTACAGTGTTATGCACTGTAAGTAGTTGTGCACACTTATAGTTGATAATCCGAAGACAATTGGTGTGGAGGCACAGCTGTCACTGAGGATCAAATATGACTAGCAGAGCCTTTATTACTGGTGATGTGGTGAAAGATGGAAATAAATCAGTTTGCTAGTCAGATGTATACTGAGTATGGGGGGGAAGAGATATATTTCTGTTGTAAAATGAGGAACTCTGGAATGCAAATCAGTAATCATTGAATGACACTTTTTTATGATAGAACTACACTTTAAGACCATGGACTCTTGAATCTCACCATCAAGTCCCTAATGTCTTTTGTATACATTAGAAAATGATTACTCCATACATGGCCTCAATTCCAACATGGACCTCAGCCTGCCCAACACTCCTCAGGCAGGTTCTGGACATAGATGCTTGGCTTTGTCAGGAGCTTTCCATAAATTATGTAACATTAGGGGGTAGGTCTTGAAAACCATCAAAAATGTGTTATATAATTTATAGATTGTCCCTCACCTGGAAATGACTTCACCTATATTCCTAGTTGGAAATACTTCCACATTTCATGTGTCTGGAAACCCTGAAACCTCAGTGCCTCCCCTCCTCCCCCCCAAAAAGTGGCTTCCTGCTTTGCTCTGACATCTTGGGTGTGGCTTCTGATGAATCAAAACCAGAAGTTCATTGATTCCTCCCCCACACATGGGAATATACTTTTCCCCACGTGGCTTTAAACTGTACTTTTCCAACATGCAAGGTGGATGACAAGTTCTTGTCATTCTATGTTATCATGGACTTGGTCATTGTTTTCAAGTCACCTAAGGTTTTATTGTTCAGAGTTGTCTAGTCATATCATGTGTATATCTGGTGTTTTGTTCTGGGCAGTGTGAATGTGAGTGAGTGTGAATATACTAAGGATCCTATTTTGTGCATTTGTAAAGAGCCCATCAGGTCAGTGACGTATTTAGGGGAGATGCTAGAGCTAATGAGTATCAATGTAAAAGCATTAGATAATTGACTTAAAAGGTTGTTTTTACACAAATAAGGACATGATATTTAAGCCACCATCCCTTACTGTTCTAAATTATCTGTTCAGTGTATGCAAGACGAGATTCAAAAAAATCTGAGCAGCTGCAAATCTAGCTAGAATTTGCAGTTCTAATTCTTTTTTTAAATAGAAGCAAGTGATTTAGCAATCACTGTGGATCAATATTTACTTTGCTAAGAAATTTAATTTCTACTCTTGTCATAAACAGATAGCTAAGGGTTAATGTCTCTTTCACCTGAAGCACCTGACCAGAGGACCAATCAGGAAACTGGATTTTTTCAACTTTGGGTGGAGGGAATTTTGTGTCTGGGGTCTTTGTTTTCTGGCTGCCTGCTTTCTCTGAGCTTTGGAGGAGTAGTTTCTACTTTCTAGTCTTCTGTTTCTAAGTATAAGGACAAAGAGATCAGATAGTAAGTTATATGGTTTCTTTTCTTTGGTATTTGCATGAATATAAGTGCTGGAGTGCTTTAATTTGTATTCTTTTTGAATAAGGCTGTTTATTCAATATTCTTTTAAGCAATCGACCCTGTGTTGTGTCATCTTAATACAGAGAGAACATTTGTATGTATTTTTTCTTTCTTTTTATATAAAGCTTTCTTTTAAGACCTGATGGAGTTTTTCTCTACTTCAGGGAATTTAAGTCTGTACTCACCAGGGAATTGGTGGGAGGAAGAAATCAGGGGAAATCTGTGTGCGTTGGATTTGCTAGCCTGACTTTGCATTTCCTCTGGGGGAATAGGAAAGTCCTTTTTGTTTCCAGGACCGGGAACGGAGAGGGGGAGTCACTCTGTGTAGTTTCACAGAGCTTGTGTCTGTGTATCTCTCCAGGAGCACCTGGAGGGGGGAAGGGAAAAAGGATTATTTCCCTTTGTTGTGAGACTCAAGGGATTTGGGTCTTGGGGTCCCCAGGGAAGGTTTCTCAGGGGGATCAGAGTGCCCCAAAACACTCTAATTTTTTGGGTGGTGGCAGCAAGTACCAGGTCCAAGCTGGTAACTAAGCTTGGAGGTTTTCATGCTAACCCCCATATTTTGGACGCTAAGGTCCAAATCTGGGATTAAGGTTATAACAACTCTAAAATGCAGTTGTTTGATTTTGGCCATCTCTTCTCAAATTGAGCAGGGAAGTAAGGGATTTCCATTGAATTAAGGAAGATAGAGTTATAACTGATAAATATAGGTGGGAGAAAACATTTTTGTTTTCCCTATCTGGCCTTCAGCTACAGTTTTGGATTCATGTTAGTACACTAGACAGATTTTTAAAAAAATCAAATTGTAATACATAATAATTTAATGAAGGTGCAGGAAGGTTTGTTATGACTTTCTGTGTAAATGCTGGCAACTTTACTCAGTCTCTATGTATTAGCTGTTGTAGCTAAGTGAGTGAATCTGCATAAAACACGAGTACACATTAGTTTGCATCCCAAAGTAGGAAGAGAAACCAGAGGGGAATATAAACTTTTTTAATGGTGACACAGAGACAACAAGGTTTTGTTATGACAGAAGCTTGCAACATTCTTGGAGTACTAGCACTCTGCCTCTTGGTGTATCTGATATATATCAAGAGAATACAATGTCGAATGGAGTCAGAATTAAAAAGAAAAAATAAAGAAAAAAATATTCTCTTGAATAGCTTCCTACGTTTTATTATAGTGCAGCCCCTGCCCACAGTTTGTAAACTTCTGGGTATGGGTTGCTCACTTATGCTCAGCATGTACAATCAAAGCTGTAAACTAGAAGAAAAATGTAAGGGGATTTGCGTAAAGTTGAGCAGCAAGTCTAAGCTGAGGAGCTGAGGGCACAAATATGATAAATTAAGAGTGATTAGGGTTAGACTGACAAATGCAGAACAGGCTCAGTCAGACCAGCTGCTTTCTCTCTCTCTCTATCCGTCCCCGCACATTTATTTCTTGTTCAAAGATGAGAAAAGTTTTTCTTTTAATTTCAAGGAAGTTATGGTTGTTTCTGGGTTCCCCTCTTCCCTATAGGTACTGAGTATGACAACACACCAGCCTGTACCTTAACAAAGTCTTATCTGTTGTCAGTGATGCAGAACATATTGCTTCAAATGCATATACTTCTAGGGATGACCCCTCCACACTGACATGAAATAAAGAATTTACTTCCTTTGGCATGTCTGGAAGATAAATATGTGAAGCAAGGGTAATGCATGAAGTGCAAAAAAAAAAAAATAGCAGCATTCTGGTTATACATTTCATATGTTTTCTAGTAATAAAGCATGGAAATGGCTAGGGGAGGCTAATGTCTCCAACAGATGGCATGATACCATTACCCACATTTCAGAGACATTTTTCTAGATGGAAGAAAAGCAGGAGCAACACGAAGAGCACTAGGGGGTCAAAATGTTATCATACTCATTAATATCAATGGAAGGAGGAATGAAAAAGAGTGTTTGCATATCAGTTACTGTGTCAGTGAGGCTAGAGGCCAGGAGAACATTGTGTACTTTAAAAATGGCCACCCGGTTTGTATTTTTCTTTTAAATAGAGAGATCTCCCTTGTTTCCAAGTATGAATGAAAAAGACTTATCAGTAGAATAGTGGATATCTTTGAAACAATGTGATGTAAAGGATCTTGAAGGTATGCACAGAGCTATCAATAAATTTTGTAATGCATAAGGGGGTGTATGTGTCCTTAACTCGGACAAGGAGTAAGGGGCTCTTGGGGAAAAAAATCACCCAGAAAATGTGTTATGTAATTTATGGAAAAACCTTAACTGAATTGTCCTTTAACCAAGAAATTCTGACGAGTGCAAAACATGCAAGATACCGCTTGGAAAGTTTCCCATGCAAGAAAAGCAAAGCAAATGCTCCTAGGCTTTGTGTATACTAAAAAGTTGTACTTCTTTAACTATATCATAACTATATGTAGAGTGGTGGAACACCCCTGCTCTCTCTCTCCCCGGTATGGACACAGTTATATCAGTATAAAAGTGTTTTAGAGCAGCTAAGCTATTCCCATATAGGAAGAAGAATAAGTTATACTAGTATAAAGCGCCTTTATATTGACATAACTGCATCCACACGAGGGGCTGTGCCAGTATATCATTACAAGAGTCACACCCCCTAACTGAAATAGATATAGTGGTACAAAAACACTGTAGACTATGCCTTACAATAGTAGATGACCACTATAAACAATACAGAATCCAGACATAGCCTCGTGGATCTGATTGCCAGCCTGCTGAGACAAACAGTTGACCATGCCCAATTCAGTCTCTAGCCCTTTCCTCACAGCTTGGTTTGTTCTTTAACACACAAACATACAAAAAGTCTGTGTGTATATTGGGGGTGGGAAGGGGACTAGGACAATAGCAACTGTCTTGTTTTTCAGCTAAGTTTGGGAAGCCCTCTAGACTCCAATAGCTTAATGTACTGGACTTTCCTCCAGCCTAGGTGAGGTTCTCAGGGCTTTCCTGCCCTCTCACAACCTTCTGCATCACCCATAAGAGTAAGCATTCCTAGCCCTCTCCTGTTGTCCACAAGCCTTGTGACACCACGGCCTTCATTTATATCCTCTGGCTGGAAATCAGACCCAATTACTATATGCTTTTCTGCTGGGTCAGATGATTCCCAACACTTGCCTGCTGGTCTTCCCTCCAAAACAGGGCCAGCTACTACGCAGGCCTCCTGGCCCTTAAAGGGGCAGACTGCCCTGTTACATCATACAGAAGTCAAAGATAAACTAGTGGGATTTGCTTGGTTTTTTTTGTTTTTGTTTTCCCCTCCAATTGTTAAATGATCATCAGCATCCATGGGGAATCTTATCCTTTAAGTAATTTACTAACCAATGTGGATTTATACAATTATACTGGTCTCTGTGGTGTCCTGGGGATACATAGCCTTTCCAGATTCCTAGCAAGGATAGTAGGATAACCAAAGAAAAGACTGCCCTCCAAGAAATGCATCCAGTGTTTACATTGCACTCATGCTGACATAATTGGAGTTCTAGGTACAGAGTTTTGCTGACCTTAATGGTCCTCTATGCGTGCCTCAGATTCCATGTTAATAGATTCTGATGCAAGATCTGTACTACAAACTTGGGCCACAGATCTTGCATCAGAATCTATTAACATGGAATCTGAGGCACCCATAGAGGTCCATTAAGGTCAACAAAACACTGTAAATGTGCAAAGGACCATGCTAGCTCATCCAAATTGAAACTGACAATACAGCCTGCAGTGGGGACTGGGATCCTGCAGACCTGCTGCCATAATAGCAGAAATGAGATTAAAAAAAAATCAAGAAACAATGCAGGAGCAGGTGGGAGTGGGAATTGCAGGACAGGATTTAAAAAAAAAAATCTAGTCCTTCTGCATCACAGACAACGATATGAATGGTCTGGCCACCAGCTGCCACTCTCTCGCCATCCAGCTCTGAAGGCAACACCACCGCCACCAGCAGCAGCTCAGAAGGGTGGCAGTGGGGGCTTTCCCGGCCTGGGCCTGGAGATGGCAGAGAATGGGAGCTTCCCATCCCCTTTGCATGATGATGCAGGGTCTCTCCAGCCATTTGCATGGAGGGTTAAAGGTTTCTAATCTCTTTGGGTGGGGAAGGAGGGGATGCAGGGGCTGCTCGTCAACTTGTAGGGGTGCATAAGGACTTTGATCCCCCTGCATGGGTGAGTTGGGAGGGTTGGGGGTTCCTAAAAACATATGTGGATCCTATTTTTGTCATGATTCCAAACTGCCACAGTCATGACCATTACATACACTACAGTAGGTGCCCTCTACAATTTGTACACTTGTCTGGAGATTCAGGATTGTGTGGGTCATGCTCATACCCGAGTGGAGAAACTAATACATATGTTTTGCTTGTGGAGGCATCACTGTAAATTATATATGGAATTTACAGAAGTGAAAACTGACCACCGCTCATACAAATCAGAAAACCTAACATGAAAGAAGGACACATTAACTGAAATGTTTTGGTACGGGAGAGCAATATATCAATTATGTGTATAAGGACTTCTTTTAGAAATAAAACTCCCATTAAAATAAGTGAGTAAGGACTGAGTACAGACTATAGGACTGAAATCTATATATACAATTTTACTGTTATTCTTGCCTCCCCTGTTCTTGTACTAATTAATTTCCTTTTGGCTTGCTTTTCCTTGTTCTCTTTCCTCTTTATATTATTGTCTAATTTAGTGGCAGTAATATTTACTGAATATTATAGCACCTTTGTACTGTTTCTGAAGAAATATGCGTATTTTCTTTTATAAAAAAATCTACAAAGATAAAAGTTACATAAAGCAAACTGAAATACTGCAAACAATTTGCAAGTGACAGCCCTTTCATCCGTACCTTCTGCTGACATTAAGTACCAGCGCTGTCTCAGCTTGATCCAATTACTGTACTGTGTACATTATCACACTGCCCATTTTTTCCCCTTCCCTGTCCTCAGATCTGAGCCTCATTAAGGTAAAATCTGACAGGTTCAGTCAATGCTAAATTAAAACTCCCAAGTTATTTTTCTGTTTGGATACAATTTTAGGTCCTGTGAACTTTCATTCAAATAAAAGGGGATGTGTCAGCATAAAAACCAGTCTTGTATTATTCTTATTCCTTAATGCATTTGTACAGTTGACAACAATGTTGCTCTTCATATTATTTCCTAGAGAATTTTCCCCACTATGAGGACAAAGTAATTCCCTTGCAAAAGTCTTCCCATGACCAGGTAATAAATTGCAACAATATTTTCTGATGCACTGATTTTTTTTTTAAATAATTTCTGTCATTCTGACATGTCATAAATAGCAGTGGCTGATAATACAGTCACTTGTAGTGAAAATTCAGCTGTCTTTCCCTTGGTAAACTTGACTCACATTGAACTTGACAAGGCTCCTGTTGCTTACTAATCATTCTCCTCTTGGACTTGTAATGTACTGTATGAGTTGCCTCTCACATATGACAGGAAACAGGCTGCAGATGTGTTTTCCTTGTGAACAGTCCCTTTTTTAAAGACAATAAAGAGTGTTCTAGTGAAGAAAAGTCTGGCTCAGAAAGTTTCAGCTCTGTGCCTCCAAATAACAGAGCAAATGCTTGTAAGTGGTTCACATTTTAATCTATGATTCACACGTACACTTATGACTTAAGAGTGAGAGTTAACCTTTTAGCAGGCTCTTTCTCCTTCACTCATATGGTGAAGCTCATTTCACTGCATCTACTTGCCACTTCAGGGATTCTTGTTAATGTTTCCCTTTCATGCTTTCTTAGATAGACTGTAGATATCCTCACCAACTGAGACGAATGGTTTATGAACAGAGCCATCACCCACTCTCCCCAGCACATTGTCAGCAGCTCACAGGATATTTAGCTTTGGCTTGCTGGTAACCCAGTGTAGTGTGAGAGATTCCCAGGTACGCTACTAGCCCTGCATCTTTGTTCTTTCATCTCAACATATATTTTCTCCCATATTTTTCATGGCTTCAAAACACTTGTGTCATTACCGGTGATATAAAACACTGAGTTTTGCTTTTCATGATTGTTGTGAAATGGGTAATGTTCACAGGGTGGGCGAGGAGGGAAGGTAGAGTCAGACCAAAATCAAGATATGGGAAAAAAATCATATGATTTCTTACGTTTGGAGACATTTACTAAAACTCCAATGAATTGTACTTACCTAAATTCATGGGAAAGAAAGTAGTAGGGCGGGTAATGGGAAAATCAGAAAACAGTCTGTAGCATGCAGTGAGGAAAGTAAGTGAAAAAAACAAAAGGAATGCCAACACCACCAAAAAGAACTACTTCCTCCCAGGAACCAGAGCACCACCAGCTACTTGCTTGATCTAATCCCAACATTAGATGTTCAAAGGCACAAAGGACATTTAGGGCCCTAGCTCTCTCTCATGAACCTTCAGTGAGAATCAGGGGCCTCACTGTCCTTTATGCCTTTGAAATCTCCCCCTAGTAAATACAGAAGTAGTAGGGAGAATGAAAAGGGAGACCTGAAACATGGTGCTAGCTTTGTTGCCTCAGCTTCCTTTCCCTCCCCCACCCACTTGATTGTTTCACCCACCTATTATAGCTGGTCTTTTTATACTATAAGCTCTTTGGGACAAGCACTGTCTATATTACAGGTCTGTCTGTTGTGCCTACCACCATGGGACCCTGTGACAGGGTGCGACTCATCACTGCGGTGCCTCCTCGTGGCCGATACAGAAATTAGCTCTGATAGCCAGTGTGCCTTGCTCTGGAGGTGCTCTATGCATTGCCTCTTCCCCTGGACCCATGTCCCTCCAAGGACTGCAGTGCCCTCTGGCTGTGCCACACTCTATGCTCCCCCTTCCGGGGGACATCTCCACAGTCCCTATTCAGCGACTTTGCTCAGTGGAAATCACAGTCTACTGTCTAGCCACTTCCCCAGGGGCAAGTGGGAGGGACCTGGGTCCACCCACTATTCCAGGTCCCAGCCCAGGGACTCTGTGGAAGATCACTGCTTGCGGTGCTCCCTCCGACTCCTCAGTAGATTTCCCCAGGCCACTTCCTCATGGCCCTAGCACTCTCTTTGTCCTTGCCTCAGGGTCTCAGCCTGCAGATCCCTGTGGCCTGCCAGGAGCTGCGTTTAGCTTCCCGGGTCTCTGCCTGCAGCACTGCTCTGTCTAGGATGTTTGCTGCCTTCAGCCTGCAAGGTAGCCAGTCCTCCTCCCTCCTCAATCTCCAGGGAGTGACTGAAGCAGCTCTGCTCTGCAGCCCTTTTTATACGGGCCTGCCCAGCCCTGATTGGCTGCTCCTTGAAGCCTCTCTCTGATTGGCTGCCTCCCACTCAGCCTCGCTAGGGCTGTATTAACCCCTTAGAGCCTAGTGTGGGGCAGGTGCCCCACCATAGACCCCCAACCTGGCTGAGGCCTCTACATGCTATTATACTGCTAAGATTTAATAAGAAACCAATCATTGCTAGAAACAAACGGACATGGATAACACTCGAGCATATGGACCCCTCCTAGGGAGGAATGATGTTGCAGTCACCACCAAGACATCTTTTCCTATAAGCAAAGCTATTTAGTAACAACCAAGAGAAATCAAGTCTGGGCCTTTCCCGCACATTAGGTTTCGCTGTAAAACAAATGGCTAAGCAAACTGGCAGCACAGGTGATGTGTAATGTCAGCTACAGACAGCACCCAACACTAAATCAAACTTCAGCTTTGAGTGCACCATGCTGTGATGTTGTCTGGTAGACTAAAACACCACATAACTTCTACAATAGTCACAAATGAACTATTACAGTTAACTGAGTCACTGAAGGGTATAGCCACAGTGAGTAAAATCAGGCTCAGGGCACAGGTGTCCATTTTTTAGAATAGTAGTCTCTTGGAATTAGAAGTGTGGAGATAACTCATTTGAATCTTTGACAGTGGCTTCAGCCTCAGTGGAAAACTGATCAGAATAAATAATATTTTGGTGTGGGCAGCTAAAATAATCAGAGCTCAGTGGTGAACATGCCCTTCTTTGACCCAGGCATTATAGCATTCATCACTGTCTCAGGTGTCCTTCGCCATTTCCAGTGAGGAGACCACATTACAAAAACCCACCAGGGCCACTGGCATTCCTTTTTGCAAGCTAAGCAGAGAGGTAATGGTTTGAAGGGTGGTTCCTCTTCATCAGATTTTAGGCCTACTGGCAGTATAGTGTGGAGAAGCTTGGGCCACAGCTGCCTTTGTGTACTTGTGCTATTAATAAATAAAAGGATTCAGCCCTCAGCATAACCAACCAGCACCTCCCACAGGCATTAAGTTCACTTTGTAAAGGAAAACAATTACAAATGATACCCGCACGAGGAAATAAGGAAACAGATCAACAGAGCCAGACGTGTACCCAGAAGCCTCCTACTGCAAGACAAACCCAAGAAAGAAACCAACAGGACTCCACTGGCTATCACATACAGCCCCCAGCTAAAACCCCTCCAACGCATCATCAAGGATCTACAACCCATCCTGGACAATGATCCCACACTTTCACAGGCCTTGGGTGGCAGGCCAGTCCTTGCCCACAGACAACCTGAAACATATTCTCACCAGTAACTGCACACCGCACCATAATAACTCTAGCTCAGGAACCAATCCATGCAACAAACCTCGATGCCAACTCTGCCCACATATCTACACCAGCGACACCATCACAGGACCTAACCAGATCTGCCACATCATCACTGGTTCATTCACCTGCACATCCACCAATGTAATATACGCCATCATATGCCAGCAATGCCCCTCTGCTATGTACATCGGCCAAACTGGACAGTCTCTACGGAAAAGGAGAAATGGACACAAATCAGACATTAGGAATGGCAATATACAAAAACCTGTAGGAGAGCACTTCAACCTCCCTGGCCACACTATAGCAGACCTTAAAGTGGCCATCCTGCAGCAAAAAAACTTCAGGACCAGACTTCAAAGAGAAACTGCTGAGCTTCAGTTCATCTGCAAATTTGACACCATCAGCTCAGGATTGAACAAAGACTGTGAATGGCTTGCCAACTACAGAACCAGTTTCTCCTCTCTTGGTTTTCACACCTCAACTGCTAAAACAGGGCCTCATCCTCCCTGATTGAACTGACCTCGTTATCTCTAGCTTGCTCGCTAGCATATATATACCTGCCCCTGGATATTTCCACTACATGCATCTGAGGAAGTGGGTATTCACCCACGAAAGCTCATGCTCCAAAACGTCTGTTAGTCTATTAGGTGCCACAGGATTCTTTGCTGCTTTTACAGATCCAGACTAACACGGCTACCCCTCTGATAATTACAAATGAGATGCAGGTCAAGCCCCTTTGGGTCTGTAGTGTGTTCTTCCCCAGGCCAGAATCTCGGAACCAATCCCACAGTGAGACACTTGACCATAGGGAGACCATGAAGTCTGTGGAAAAACATTGGGCTAAAAAGAGGGGAGTTAATTACCCAGATGGAGAATCAACTTCTTTTATTTTCAGGACTGTTTTTCAGCTGTGGCCACATTCCTCACTACCAGACCTTTCGTGCAAAGGAAGAGGTTCTCTCTCTTTGTTGCTAATCATCGAACATGCAGTTAACAGCCTTACCCTTGAGAATCTGTCTGTAGCATTCTAGGTCAGCATCACCCTGTGAGAAGAGCAGAGATGGTCTCTTTGAATGTGGGATCTAAAAAAAAAAAAAAAAAATAGTGAGCATGTGTACGCTGATTCTTTTTTGTACTTTATGCAGGGGTCATCTTTCATTGTGACTAACATGATGTCCAGTAAAGGCCTTGTAACTACATCAGCTACTTTAAAATGTCCCTGCATGAAGCAAAGGAAAGGGATGATCTCATTCACTTTGCACACCACTTCTATAGATGACTTTAAAAAGGAGTTTCATGATGGCACACAGACTTCCCCAAGTCTCTGCTGAGCCAGGTAAGCACCTATAGTCCTGCAGTGTCACTTAATCACATCTTTGTATCCAGAATCAGAGATGAATAGAGCAACAACATTCTACCTGGCTAATACTGTACCTGCTGTTTGAGGCAGAGGCAGGTTGTTTTGCATTTGCAGTTTTCACAAGGTATGACTGGTGTAAGGGAATGTAAAAAGAAGAGATATGGAAATCCCAAAGTTCACATCAAACTTTCCCCTGTATTGATCCTCATAGTACAGAAGAGTCAGAACTTGGTTGAAATTAATGTAATTTGCATCCACAAGTCCAAGCAGACAGTTGCCACTGCCTGATGAGCTCACAAAATGATTGTGATATCATAGTAGGGAGTGCATCTAACCACGTTCACCTTAGAAGTTTTGGTTCAGGCCCTTTTTGCTTGCACTAAAACTACAAAATTTTGATCTTGTTCTGAGCTCAGGGTATGCAATCTAGTATCCTATTTCTGATTCAGATCTCGAGTTAGAACTGGCAGCATGCTGTGTGCATGCAATGTTTCCCCCTACCATTATATTTGGTAAAGAATATACGGATCTCAAATACAAAAAAGTGTTTATTCACTCAGATTGTAGGGTTTTGGTGGAGGGACTCTCTTTGTTATGTGTGATCACTGTGCCTAGCACAATGGGGCAGCAGCCTCTAAGCATTACCCCAGTAATAAATGTGAATTGTCCATTCTTGAAGGCAGACTACTGGCAGATTCAATTTGCAGATTTATATTTTAATCCAGCATCTAAAGGACTAGTTATTTGTTTCTATTTCATGTGGATAATTAGAATACCAAGTGCCTGGGTTATTAAACTAATGTTCCAGCTTGCACCTGTGTCTAAAGGCAGAAGAGGGAGCTGTGTTGAAAAGCCTGCTATCTTCTAGACTGGCTAGATTGTTCTGTTGAGTGCTAAACTCCAGGGATTCTTCTTCCTTGACATAAAGGCTGAGAATTTGTTAAGACAATGCAAGGTGGCAATTATTCCACACACAACACATGCAATACGTTTATTACTTTCTCAGAGGAGACAAGCTCCAAGAACGTAATATTCAGTTCTCTCCCCAAACTCTACAATTATATTCACAAAATGTGCTAAAAGCATGCTGCAAGCACCTTTGCACCGAAGAGTTCAATCCACCCTCCACTGAAGTCAACAGGAGTTTGTTTGGCCTCTTATGAATAAAGAATATTAAAATGGCTTCTGCTGTATTTTATTCTCCTTGCAAATGTTTCTTTGATTCTTATGGGACCATCTGCTTCTCTGCCCTGCCTTTTTTATTCCATAGGATTTCTTTCCTTCTTTGTCTTCCTACGGCCCTTAAAGTTGCCTACACTTACCCTTCTACTCAGCTACAGCTACTTTTCTACTCTCATCCTTCAAAAATAGAAGATAAAACAATTCATTTTATAGTTGGGAGAACAGGGCAAAACAAATAATATTGAAAATTTGTTCCAATTTGAAAGCAATTTTCAATTTGAGTGTTTTTCTGTTTGCCTTCACACATTTGAGCACTCATCCCATAGGGGAGCAAGTTTCTTATGAAAACCACATTTTTAGCTCTAATGCTAAATTTTGAATTCTACAATAAGAGAACAAAGTGTAAATTTAAAACTTAACATTCTAATATTCCATTTGAAATTCACTCTGTTGGCAAGTTACATAAATCTTTCAACCAGCAGCATTGCCACCTGACTTATGAAAGTAACTCATCTGGAACAAATTTTGAATATTTGCAATTCATGAACAATGAACAAGAATTTGCTGAAGGATATGCAATCTGGTTTTGGACAGTTTTTTGAACAAAATAGTCCTGCTAAACCAGTAGCGATATGAAGATGTGGCTAACAGCTGTTTTCTGTATGCCTCCTGCACTTCCCTTTGAGATCCATCGTTGGTTCCTACTACTGCCTCTCAGTGTGGTCCGAGGGTTCACTTTCTGGATTGGTCATAGACTACCATAGTGATGGTTCAAGATGGCAATGGTTTCGAGAAAGCTATTGCCAGGCCTTACGTAGGTGATAAACCAAGCAAATCACGCCTATTCCTGCCTCAGCACAGGGCGTCTTTCAGACATGTAACTCCTGGTTTCTAGCACCACTACCTTTCCCGTCACCATCTTTTGTGAAGAGTTGGGCAACTGGAGATAATACATTTACCGCTTTTATATAGAAGTGGAAGATTGTTTTCTAGTCTTTTCCCTCTTTAACTAAACCCAGGATTTTGTAATATATCTGAGTAGTATGCATTTTAACTCAATTTTGTCCTTACTTTAGGTTCAACATCTAGGAGACAGATTTCTCCCCAACCCCCCAGAGCTGTAGGTGTATGCCAGAATCCCTAGGTTAACTTCATTTATAGTTTGAGTGTTACACTTGCTTTTTCAGCTAGCAATAATACTATATACTCTTCCTCAATTAGCTACAATTATCATCTTTGTCACCAGTCTACTGTAGTCAAATCTGAGTAATTTGGTTTAGTTTCTTTAAAAAATAAGTAATAAAAAAAATCGAATGGAGTTTTTCTTAAGGTTCATACTGAGTTCAGTTATTCTGCATTTCTTACCATGAGAGAGACATTTCTTTTGATGTTTTGAAGTCATGATTGTTGTGTATCAAGACAGACAGGCTATCTGGATTCCATGTGGTGGATTGGATTATTCCACTGACTTTTGCCTACAATAAAAAACTCTTATGTAGCTCAGGATATGCTGTAAGAGGGTTTTTTTAAATAGATTTCATATTGTGTCACAAGTTCCATATTGAGTAGAAAAAAAAATGAAGCTAATTGTTCACTTCTTCCAGGATATCCTGAAAGATCATTGACCTCTGCAGAGATGTTCCTTAGCAGGAAACTAACTAATTAAACTGAAGAAATGCATTTATCTTTCAAGATTGTCACTATATTTTCTTTAATTAACACCATATATTAGTCTGAACATAAACTATTGACTTTAATTAAAAAATTAAAATTGGCTCCAATTTTATTTTGTTAACTCCACTAAATGAAAATCAAGACAGACTGTCAAGACATAGAAGACATTTACACTATTACAAAAACCCAAACAAACAAGAGAGGTAGTATCTGCCTCACAAATGTTATTCAGACTTCAATGGGATTGATGGTAGGGTGTGGCCCACAGACTGTAGTAGTGGTCATTGCCAGAAAGTGATAGGTTTATGAACCCCACAAAATTGCTTGGCAACTTCTTTATTAATTTAGACTATTATTGTCTAATCTCCTATGTACTGTAAATTTAGAGGACAATGTTTGAACTCCCCAAACAATTAAAAGATATGAGAAACCAACAAGTCCTAATACAACAGGAATGTTAATCAATACACTAAATGAAGCGTTGTAGTGCCAATGATGCATGAAAATGTATTATTGTTGGACAGATTACAAGAAGGGTTTTTTCTACATGCTGTGATCTGAACAAAGCCATATTTTCTACTGTATTTCTCTCAAAATATCTGTAAATATCAGACTATACAATGAACCCTTCCAAAAGGGCAGCCTTCAAAAAATAAGACAGTTCAATTAAAACCTATTTTGCAAAAAATATGCATAAAAGAAAGGAGCTATGATGCTTTAAAGGAATGCCTCACAAAGGGAAGTTCTGAGTTGTATGTGTGCAGCAGGGTGACTTGTTCAATACTTGTAAATACCACATCTGAAACCTTCAACCTGGCATAAAACAGAGCACCTCTGACAACTCAGTTTAAATGACTAAACAAGGTGGATAATTAATTCTAGACATTCACTGGTGTTCCAGGAAGCAGAATCTAGCACGCCAGTGCCTAATTCATACTATGCTGTATTGCTTTGTGGATATTTTGAAAATTACTTCCTTCTTGAAGTTTGCGTAAGCTCTTTCTAAACAGTTTTGTTGAATGTTAATGCAAAATTTTAAAACCATCTCTGAATTCTAAAAGCATGTGGCATAGGTAGCATTCTGCATGAGCAATTTAGCTTTATTAAACAGCATGACATAGACTAAGTGA
Organism: Gopherus evgoodei; assembly: GCF_007399415.2. Classification (NCBI taxonomy): domain Eukaryota; kingdom Metazoa; phylum Chordata; order Testudines; family Testudinidae; genus Gopherus; species Gopherus evgoodei. The sequence continues at coordinate 76,548,530 of NC_044329.1, forward strand.
GCTAAGATAAGCTTTGTACAGTATGTTGCAGCAGAGGAAGCAGCAGCAGCTGGCAGTCAGTCTAGATCCTGATTGCTGAGAGCTGAGCAGATAGGTAGCAAGGGAAAGAAGAAAAACAAAAACAAAAGAGAGCCACTCTTCTGTCCTCACTATCTTAGCAGCCACGCTAGACTCCCCGTTGCATGTATGATATTAACAAAGGAATTTTTCAAGGCTGCAGAGGTTTCAGGATAACACTTCTCAGGAAGTACTTTTGTATTTCTCCATTTTCATTCAACCACTTACGAGCTATAATTGGCAACTTGGTTTTTACTTGTACAGTGTTATGTTGCCTAGGAAGAGCACTAACACTTATTGGAAAAGTCAGTATTTGTTCCTTTTCAGTTTATAGGACAAATAGAACATGGTAACCCAAGGAGTTAGAACAGCTAGAGACAAGCCCTAATTTTTTGGCTAATGTAAAAATTTCCATTAGCTGCCCTGATCAAAGGAAGTGAGGTGGTTAGTTTGCTCTATTAATCTGATTTGTCCCCAAACAAACTCTGCTCATGAATTTTAGAAGTACTGAATTAGAGGAATCTGGTTTTAAGAGACAGGCACAGGGGCTGGGAACAGTCATAATAACGTCATGTTATGTTTCAGGGGGAAAACAGCATTATTCTTCCTGAGTATTTCCTTTCACTTTAAATCTGAGGCTGCCTCTAAGGTCATTGTAAGAATTTAAGATACACCATTCTGGAAACTAAATTAGCCCTCATTTACTAGGAAGTTGAATGCAACCAGACTAATGGTGGTGCAAGTATAATTGGTTCCCAACATGTGTCAGTGTGTATACTCCTCAAGCCATGGAAATGATGCATTATGGGACTAATTTTTAAATGTTAATGGATATTGGACATTTGCCAGACACCCAGCTGTGCACAAAACATTGAGATGGTAAATAGCTCTTGATCTGTTTAGAAACAAATTATAATGGCTGTTTGGATTCCACATGACTGAAGGCATGGTAACCAGCATGGACTCATAGACTTGACCCTATTAACTGTACTAAGGGGAAAATGTTCTGATTTTAAAATCAAAATAAGACAGAATAAGGTTATTATGTTGCCATTTAAATTATTTCAGACTGTTATTAAACAAAAACCCAACAACCCACAGCATCTGTTAATACTGCCTTGATTAGCTAAGCCCATTTAAGGGAGCTTTTCGTGTTTGTTTTGTTTGGCAAGAGGTCAAAAAGAAGATTCCTTCATCACTCAATTAACTTAATTCTAAAGCTGCATTCTGAATGAAAAACTCACCTGCGCTTAGAGAAAAATCTCTCCTGCAGTACATTAGTCATAAATCTGGCTGAGGATCACCAGGGCACAGCCCTCCTTTCATTTGATGTGTAGTTCTTATATTTTTAATTGCAAGTCAATGAATATCAGCATTTGCAGTAAATTCTCTACTGGATTTGTCTTACTAATTGTGTTCACTTGGTCAGCAAAGCCTGACAGAAAATTTTTAACACTTTGACTAGGTGCTTTTAATTTATCTACCATACTGTTAAAAGTCAGACCCATTGTAAAACAATGTGAAGAGTGTCACTACTTTATAGGGTTTTTTTTTTTAATGTGCTTCTAGGAATAGGATTGTGTTGAAGTGCCATTTACAGAAATAAACAAGAACGAAAACAAAGATCTAAATATTACCCAGTTGGTCTTACTAGTTTTTTGGAGACATGTGAAAGATTTTCCTAGGAGGCACGAATTTGTTCCTTCTAGAACAGCAGTGTAGCCAGAAAAGAGTTCTCTCCCTCCTCCCCACATTATAAACCCACTTTTGAAATGAGCTGTAAAGAAACAATAGAGAACCCTAAAACATTCTGGGCTTGAAAGCTCTGAGATGCAATCTTAATATTAGTGTAAAAGATTTCTGGGGCATGTCCCTCAGAAATGCTTTTTCAAACGTGGATCTGTGAAATAAGTTAGTGGTCTCGATCCAGTTCATAGTGAGAAAACATCCACATTATAAAATGCAGCACCATATTGGGTACCCTGTTGACCTCACCGCAGGAATACCAAGGATTGAATGAGGGAGGAGACTAGACTATCATCTCACTCAAGAATGGTCCCTACAAGTCAGGGCTCAGGACCATCATCAGGATGGTGGGGGGGGAGATCCCCCCGCCTCTGCCTGTGCTGAGGTTCTATGGGGAAGGGTTCTTCTGTATCCAACACTGTCAATCCAGCACCTTACAAGGGAGCTAAATTTACACATAAATAAAAAATGGGGCACCTTGGAATCAAATTCAGTATAGTTGAACAAAGAAAAAGGAATCCAAAGCCATCTGTAAAAGTAAGTTACACTGACCTTGTGCATTAATAGGAACAGGAAAGCCATCTGACACCTCTGTTGTTTGCCACCTGGTTCATCCACTCCTGCAGTCTGCATAAATGGAGATCACAGGGAGACATCAGCAAGCGGTTAGCCTGTAGCAAGCACAACAGAAGAGAGCCCCGTTGTGTCTATATGCATGTATGTAATTTTATATATGACAATATTGCAACTCTAAAGCATTGAAAATATGACTCAGGCCCTCAAATATTAGAAGATTAAAAAAACCTCATGATTTTTAAACTAAATGTATTTTGGAGTCTTTATTTGCCTTCGGGTTTCTGAGTGATTTAGGGGTCATGTTTTCTAGCTTTTCTCCACAACTTTGAAGGCAAGAAACTCAGGTCAGTTTATTTTGGAATAATCAGGAATAGTAAATCAAATGCTCTTATTCCAGAATAAGGGGGCCTTGTTTCTGTTTAGCTTAAAACACACTTTGGAAGTAGATTAAACTAATTCAGAGAAAGGCACTCATTCCAGAATAAGAGTATCTTATTCCAGAGTAACGTTCATGTTTAGACAAGCTCTTCCTTTTTTTTTTTTGAATGAAAAGTCGAGGTACTCCCGATATCACACCACTCCAAGAACGGCCTTTAAGAAAACCAAATACTGGAAAGATTTATGGATTAAATTATGAGAGTTAGCTCCATTGCCTATTGTTTCATATAGTACATATGATCAATCATAAAGCAGGGAGTATAGGAACTAGCGGTGATTGTATGAAGCAGCGCTCCCAAAAAACGACATGTTGCACAGCACTACCAATGACCATGGATATTAATTAAGTCATTCTAAAATGATACCAAGGTTAAATTTCATGATCAGGAATTGTACCTTATATTTATACTGTAATTGTCTCAATACAAGGTAATTGAACTTTTTTCTTAATTGAGTGCCTTCTGCTAATTTTTGTACAACATTTAAATGATTCAAAGTTTTAGATATATTAAGTTTATAGGCTATGACAACAGGAAACCCCTAAAATTGTTCAGACTGCTTCTCAAAGCACTTTTCTTAGTTCTTTAGTCCAGAAGCTTGTTATGTAGAGTAAACACAGAACATCTAGGATACACTATAAATTGCCTGCTCCATTAAAAAAAAAAAAAAAAAAGCATAATGCTACACCATACCATAAAAGAAATGTCTTGAAGAAATTCAAATAGCTTAGGAAAGATCAAGGTTCCCATACAGTAAGTATAGATAATGCAGCTCATGAGATAGGCAACATTCAATAAATCAGGAGACAGGTCCACCAAAAATCATGAATTTGGCTTTAAAATCACAAGATTTAAATATAGTGCATCTGAGGTTCATTTGCCTTCTGGTTTTTGAGACGTTTAAGAGGGTTCATGTTTTGAAGCTTCTGTACAAGGAAAAGGGCTAGAATGAGAGCAGAGATTTTCACATAATTTGATTCTAACAATTGGGACTTTAAGGGGGGAAAAACCCCTCACTAAATATCTTCTGATTTGTAATTAGAAAACACACAATAACAAAACCAACAAACCACTACAAATATTGGCAGCAGTGGCATTTGCTGTGTTTTTCACAATTATCAGTTACTCATTGGTTTTAGTGTTTCTTGTCCATAAAAAATGAGCTCCCCCAACATCAGCAAGGGAGATGTTTAGTCAAACTGCTGTGTGGCAGGGGGGATTGAGGAAAACATGAGCAGGGCCCCTTCCGCTATATCTGTGCATGGAGGAGGGGATTTTCTCTGCCTCCCATTGACCAGCTAGCAGGCGGAGGGAGGGAAATGAAGGAATCAGTTGGTTAGCAAGCTTTCTCCTCCCCCATTTAAACCTGCCCAGGCATTCAGAAGCTTTGTGATTGCAATAAGGTTAGACATGGCTATGGCTGACACCAGCAGGTGGTATTGGGGATGCCCAGAGATATCTGGCTGATCAGCAAGGGCTCCACTTAAGAACTGGCTGTAAGTCACCCCCAGAGGCAGAGTAACAGCACAGAGAGCTGAGGGCTAGCAGCCCAGGCGGAAATAGTGTTCCCCTTGGCTGAGGTCTCTCCTTGTCCAAGCGTGGGTGACTGGGCCTGGGGTGAAGTTGGGCGGGGGGGTTCCACAGGGTGGTTGATACTCTGGTCAAGTGCACCTTTATACTTCACCCCAGAACTGCAAGGGGCAGAAAAGAAAAGTGGGGAAGAAATGGGGACTTTCCTAGGGGAAAAGTCTATAGACTGGGACCTTGTGGGGATGCTCTGAACTGGGATGTCTATAGGATCCCCCTTCAATATATTAGAATGGGCTCTGAAGGGGAATGATTCTTGGATAACCTGCCAAGTTCGCTTCCCTGCTCTTCCTTCAGAGCTGAAAGCAGCACAGAAGGAGAAGTGGGGGAGAGTTAGGGTCTTTCCCAGGGCTGAAGTCAATGACAACTAGGGGTAACCAGTAGGTTCCTCCTTAGGGAACTTTAGGAGAGAACACTTTTCAGATACAGGAGCTGACCGTGGCTAAGGGACCTCAGAGATTAGATTTGGCAGGAAATAGCAACCATGTAGTTTGGGCTTGGAGGTGTGACCAAGCTAAGTGCTGGTGTCCTCAGTGGCGAGTACCTAATGCAGATAAAAAGCTAAAAAGTAACAGCTCCCACAGGTACAGGAGACCCAGGATTTTGCTGGTGGACCTTGTGCCTCTACAGAGAAGGGGAGACCCAAAGCCTTCACAGACCATTATTCGACTTAGTACTATTTACTCTCTCATGGAAAGCATTCAGAACTGAGCTGAGGCAGAGGGGTCAGCTGAAGAGGGTCTACCCAAGCTATTGGTTAAATAGCAAGCACCCTGTAATACTGCATTGGTCCCACTTAAACGTTTGGTATTTGAGAGAAGGTGGGCATATATCAATCCCCATCCCCAGCAATAATGAAGTTGGGGTCTGCTGCTTCAATCTATCCCTGTATCTGTTTTTTCATTCCTGTATGTCTTGATCAATATAGTGTATTATTTCCTTTAGCCCATCTGGAATCAATACATTATCTCTCACACACTTTGTGTTATACCATGTTCCTTCAGAGCTGCTAATAGACTAACGATAGATACTTTTAATTCCTGGTAAAGAATCACTTTTTAATGCTGAAAGTGTGACTATAAGTAAAAAGACAGGACCAAATTCTGCTCTCAATTACAGAAGTGTACAGCTGGAATAACTCCATTGATATCAGTGAAATTACTCTGGATTTTCACCAGCAGGAGAGCAGAATTTCACAACAGTAGTCAGTCTCTGAATGGATGTATCCAAAGTGTATTTTTACAGACGTGCAGCAACTTTTCTAAAGTATTCTGCCAAATCTTTTACTAGCATAACTTGTTTCCATTTCTCTGTAGTGTAATGAGAAATCATAATGAAAACCAAATACAAGCTAGTATAGAAAAGGTGCATATTACAGTGATTCTAATAAGTGCAATGACAACCAATAATACTGTTAGTTTCCCTGAAACTGGCCTGCATAAGCTCCCTGTAATACGTTCTGCTATAGGGCAGATTTTTGTTGGACAAAAACCTGGAAACAGCTTGATTTGAAGAAAAGAAGAAACATGACTAATGCTTGTCTCTTGCTTTTAAATCACCAGAAAGTTCTCTTTTCAGCCAGTTATCAGTTGCTGTTGAAGTACCTTGATGACTGCAGTTAGCATTAGGATGAGTCACCAGACCCTGGCTGCTTTTTTTAAACCACTTTGTCCATTTGCTGAACATGAATGGGAAATTTTGCTTTGAAAGCAGACACACCAGAAATGAAAATTAGAATAAAAAGAAACAAAACTCTCAAAACCCCAAGCACAATGTGTCAAGGTATTAAAAATTCTGACAATCTGCAGCCATCAGCTTTGAAAAATAAGCACAAGTCTTTCTATCATATTTCACTTACTGCTTTTACCTTGCCCTGCATTCAGTAATTGGAAATATCAGGGTAAGACAGTGAGATAGGACATTTATAAAAGCAGAGACAAGAACTTACAAGTACTACAGCATGGGAACAACTGATTCATTTATATGCATTGCTGCTGTGTGATATAGCTAAGTAGCCTTAACTATGTAGGTTGTATACTACATCTATTTCAAGTAAAGTTATATGTTGAAGTTTGGTTTCTTTTAAATAAGCTAATAAATGTAGAAAGCTTACAATATAATATCCCATGCATTAGTGAGCTATTATGTTTTCTGTTCCCTAGCACAGGGAGATGTTTCCCTGTAACGATCTGTCTTATGAATGACCTGAGGAAATAATTTCAGGTTTCTTCAAAACATATCCATTTGTTTCTTATTGGTGAATTCAATTTCATTAAAAGTTATGGTGTGAGCAGCAGTGTCATTTGCAGTATTGTGTGGCCAAAGGGTGTATCATTACTTCTAGTTTACCATTAAAAATAATATTTAAGTGATTCAATATGTAGTTGCAATATTCTTTTTTTTTAAATGACGCACTATTTGCAGGCTGCCAGTTCAACAGGAATCTTCTCTTTTGGGTAAAGTAGTGGAAGGCGGTTAAAAAAAAGTGTACATTTGTTTCATTAAGAATATTTTCTTGAACATTTGAGTTTGCATTGCACATTCTTCCCTGTGGAGAAAAAAATGTTATCATAGCTTAAAGATATTTATATCAAAGTAGCATTTTGTTTACATTTTGAACTTAATATTAAATGTATATATGAACTAATAAGAAAATGTCTCTAAGCTACAAGCAAACATACATAAAAATATGACTTACAATTGATATATACGAAATAACTGTCCATTACATGAGAGGATGAGGTATGTCTTATTCTGAGGTTCCAACAACTTGTGTCTGTAGATTACAGGTATACAGTCCTGTTGCTACGGAGACTGGCTTGAGTGAGCAGGAAGTATTCTGATAAAGTTTTATTCTTGCGAAGAATAATGGGACATAGCCATGAAGCAGTACACATGGCATTTTTAATGTTTCAGATACATGTTCTGTACACAATGGACTTATAGTAATCAGACATCAAATTCTGGCATCTTCAAAAGGCAACTTCTGAACTGGGTTATGTCATTGGGCTATGTTGTGATAGCTGAAATTCCCTCTCTACCAAACTGTCATGAAGTGGATCCACTGTCCAAGAGCATAACATGTAGCAGCACTCACTAAGCCCAAAGAGAACTGCTGAGGAGAAGCTGATGCAATATAAAATAGTTTTCCTCTTTCTAGTCCATCTTTAGCTCTCTTCCCTCAGTGCTTCCCCCACAGCCCACTGGTCTCCCAGGGCAGCTATCAAACTGCCCTCTCATGTGTCTCATACACTAAGCATCCCCAGCACCGGTTCACCCCTTTCACTTGACTTTCTCTCAATAAGCTCTTCATGTTTCTACACACTTTGGGGGGAATGGGGTGGGGAGAAAGAATAGAGGACAAAAGGGAAGGAAAAAAGTTGGTTTTAGGCAAAACAGTGGGATAGAATTTTTGTTGATTTATATAGGAAGAGACTGATACCACAGTGATAAGGGCCATATAAGTACATACATGGGCAGTCTTGACTGCTGCTGCCCACTGACTGATGTCCACTGTGCTACATCATTATGAAGGAGGTTCAAAGACCTAGGAAGGAAAGAACTGTGTCCATCTAAGGGTAAAAAATACTGGAAGGGAGTGGTAGCCTGGGACTTAGGGGTGTAGGAGTTTTTTGGAAAGCTCCTAAAGTTTTGGTGAGTCCAAGCCCCATTTACCCTCAATAAACTTTTGTTCATTGCTATTGATTAGGTCTAATCTTCAGGGAAGATTCAGCAACATAATTTTATACTACAACATACTCCCTGCCCTAGTTTATAAATATTAAGGTCCTGCTTGCTATTCTTAGATTTTGCACAATGTTTGCAAAGCATGGACAATTGAGTCGGTTGACTGGGGGCCAAATTCTGGTCACCCTTACTCACTTTGAGCAGCATTTCACTCAAAAGTAGCCACCTTGAAATGAATGTGGCTACTTGCACATATTAAATACTACTCAACAGGACTAAGGGTAAGTCTACACTGAGCGGGAAGGTGTGATTTCCAGCTTGTCATGGTATAATTCCCCACTCTGAACCTTAGCGTCCAAAAGATGGGGTACCAGCATGAATTCCTCTAAGCTCAATTACCAGCTTAGTACTTGTAGCGCTGCCACCAACCAGGAATTCCAGTGCCTGGTACACTCTGGTCCCCCCAAAACCTTGCCGGGGAAACCCAAGACCCAGTCCCTCTGGATCTTAACACAAGGAAAGTAAACCCTTTCCCTCACCATTGCCTCTCCCAGGCTTCCCCTCCCTGGGTTACCCTGGATGATCACTGTGATTCAAACTCCTTGAATCTTAAAACAGAGAGGAAAATCCACCTTCCCCCCTCCTTCTCTCTCCCCCTCCCAGACTCTCCCTGAGAGAGAAAGTAATCCTAACACAGAGAGAAAATTAACCTCTCTCTCTTCTCCCTTACCTCCTTTCTCCCCATCAATTCCCTGGTGAATCCAGACCCAGTCCCCTGGGGTCTCACCAGAATAAAAAAACAAACAAGAAAAGCTTTTAATTAAAGAAAGAAAAAAACAGTAAAAAATTATCTTTGTAAATTTAAGATGGAATATGTTACAGGGTCTTTCATCTATAGACACTGGGAATACCCTCCCAGCCTAAGTATACAAGTACAAATTAAAATCGTTTCAGCAAAATACACACTTGAACTCCTCCCAGACAAATACACATTTGCAAATAAAGAAAACAAACATAAGTCCAACTCACCTTATCTACCTAGTACTTACTATTCTGGACCTATAAGAGCCTATAGCAAAGAGATTGGAGAGAAACCTGGTTGCACATCTGGTCACTCTCAGAACCCAGAGAGAACAACCACCAAAATCTAACAGCACACACAAAAACTTCCCTCCCTCAAGATTTGACAGTATCCTGTCCCCTGATTGATCCTCTGGTCAGGTGACAGCCAGGCTCACTGATCTTGTTAACCCTTCACAGGCAAAAGAGATATGAAGTACTTCTGTTCTATTAACTCTTACTTATCTGTTTATGACGCAGCTGGAGGACACATACTCACACTAACTCTGCTGGAGCTAGCACGCTAAAAAGAGAAGTGTTACCACAGTGGCGTGAGGGGCTGGAAAGTTAACTGCCCCAAGTACATACCATCTGAGTTGCTAGGATTACCTCCTCAAGATGGAAATTATGCCTTCAGCTCAATGTGTAGACATACCCTAAGGATGGCAGAAGTGGACTTTGGGCTAATAAGAGTCTCACTGGATTATATCTTTGCTTCCTTAAATAACCAGTAAGCCTAATTTTTTTGTGCACTTCTGTATTGTATCTGTTTGTTGGAGAAGGAGCAGAAAAAAAACAAAACCCTTTTTCTAGCATAATCTGCCTCTACTACTTTATTTTACAAAATAAGTGGATTCTTTCCTCCCAGTTTCCTTCCCAAACTGCACACCTACAATATATGCAGGGAAACAAAGAAAGAATGATGAAAAATAATTATTGACAGTTTTACTGAAAATTCAAGTACTATCTTGGGGGGAACCTTTCATTAAAATAAAAATACCTGAAATACTGTCAGTCAGCATGAAAATGAAGATGTCATTACTAAATAGGAAATTTCCCTCAGCTTTCAATAATTAATACATTATTTACACTTGCACATTCCCATTTCCCAGCTTTTGAGATTTCATTACACTCTGATCCTTTGCTCAGCAGCAAATTTAACATCTTTGTGACCTTCTGCCTAACACCATACACCTATCTAATATGTGCATTTATTAAAGCAGCAAGCGCCAGCTAGTGTGTGTGTGTTGGGGAGCGGGGGGGAAGGAATGGCAAATGCCAGTGCTTTCCATGACTGGAGGAGAAACAGATTGTTCTTAAGAAATGATCAATTAACAAACCAACTCTATAATGCTGTTCTTGGGAGCCCAGATATTTGCATGTTATAGGGAAGTGTTTCTAATTAGAACCCAGTGGAATTGGAAATAAGTTTACAGTAACCATATAACAAAGCAGTTAATAAGAAAACTTGTTACAGATACACCAACTTGTCTAGTTGAAGTTGATACATTAAAATAATTGAAATATCACTTTCATCACAATCTAGAGAAATTACACATTATACATTCCCAGTAGAAACATTGTCATGTTTCTAAGAGACTGCAAGATACCATTTACTCACGATATAATAAAATTTGTTTAAAAAATTAATTATAATAGTATGCAAAAATGTCAGAATAAAACTAGTATATGCTGGAATTGTATGCTGTAAGCAAGCATAGTTATAATCTCCATAACATGGTTACATGGGCAGGACGTTGCTTTCTGAAGTCAGTACAAATTTTCATATTAGAGATCATATTTTCCAAAATGCAAATATTATAGATTGTCAATGCCCGCCTGGGGACAGACACTGGCTGCTTTTGAACAGGTGGGAGCTTTGCCACCAGTGAAAGGACAGCCAGAAACTTATTTTTTGTGCTTGAGTTTGTGTTTTCTGGGTACCTCTCTGCTGGGATCCTTTCCATGGAATTCAGTGGGTTTTGGAATAAGCCCTGAGTGACACTGGAAAGTATCGGGCTTGCCAGGGGCACTGAACACCTCAAGATGGTGATACGGCATTTGTTTAAACATTGAGGTATTCTATATCTTTGTGCAAAAAAAAAAAATAGAATAGAAATGCTATAATTGTCTTTAGTCCTGGACGTTGTTGGGGGCAATTTCTATTGAACCCTGTTTCTACAGAAAGCTACTGCTTTCATCTCTGTGCAATATGACTTCTCAGAAAGGGTCATTACTTTATTATCTACACAAGCACACAAATTAATTCCGAGTTTGCCCAGGCTTCAAACACACCCAGTTAACATTGGGCACGATCAATGGTTTAACATGGTATCACAGTTCAGGGTTAGCTGTACTTCTGACATCTATCTTCGTGGGCACCCCTCCATAGGTGCCCAGTGCCTGCACTTCTCAGAGTGGAATCCCACGATTCACCCCATATTTAGAATGAGTCTCCAGGCCACAGCACCCTTGTTTATGAACTGTATTTTCTTAGCAATCAATTGGGTTTGGCATCTGCCAGAGACTTCCCTTAGGGAACAACCATCAGTGGGAAAATTCAGTGATAGCTTCTTCAGAAGAAAGTGTGATTTGTTTGTCCATAGGAACATAGCAGTCAGAGAGCAAGTTAAAAACACCACATAGGCCTACATTCACATTGTATTAAAGCTTAGCATTTCCTTGAAGACTTAGGCAAGTTCAACTTATCCCAGATTCTCCTGCTCCTGCAGACTCGCATCTCTGCTCCTGCAGACCCTGCATCTCCCCATCTCTTCATCAGGGCTATTCTTTTAACAGTTTCCAGGTTTTGTTTAAGGTTCCTGTCTGAAGGGCCCTCGTGCTTTCCCAGCTAGGGGGTTTTGCCCAACTTGGAGAGAGACAAAACCTCCAAGAATTGAAGTCGTTCTTGTCAGTTAAGAACCAGTGACTGAGCTATTTAAAGCTACCAACCAGTTTCTGCAGACATGCAAACCCACCTAAAGATCAACTCTTACCTTAGTTATCCTTTAGCAAGCAACACAATAACCATCAGAGAGGGTCATATAAGTGAAAAAAAATTAGATACCTTCCAAATTCTTCATAGAATATCAGGGTTGGAAGGGATCTCAGGAAGTCATCTAGTCCAACCCCCTGCTCAAAGCAGGACCCATCCCGAGCTAAATCATCCCAGGCAGGACTTTGTCAAGCCTCACCTTAAAAACCTCTAAGGAAAGAGATTCCACCACCTCCCTAGGTAATCCATTCCAGTGCTTCATCACCCTCCTAGTGAAAAAGTTTTTCCTAATATCCAACCAAAACCTCCCCCACTGCAACTTGAGACCATTACTCCTTGTTCTGTAATCTGGTACCACTGAGAACAGTCTAGATTCATCCTCTTCGGAACCCCCTTTCAGGTAGTTGAAAGCAGCTATCAAATCCCCCCCTCATTCTTCTCTTCTGCAGACTAAATAATCCCAGTTCCCTCAGCCTCTCCTCATAAGTCATGTGCTCCAGTCCCCTAATCCTTTTTGTTGCCCTCCACTGGACTTTCTCCAATTTTTCCACATTCTTTTTGTAGCGTGGGGCCCAAAACTGGACACAATACTCCAGATGAGGCCTCACCAATGTCGAATAGAGGGGAATGATCACATCCCTTGATCTGCTGGCAATGCCCCTACTGATACAGCCCAAAATGTGATTAGCCTTCTTGGCATCAAGGGCACACTGTTGACTCATATCCAGCTTCTTGTCCACTGTAACCTCTAGGTCCTTTTCTGCAGAACTGCTGCCTAGCCACTCAGTCCCTGGTCTGTAGCAGTGCATACATAGGCATTAACATAGGACTCTCATAGGCACGTAACAGAATGGCTTTTGCATCAACAGGCTTTAGTAATACCACTGCCATGAGAACACTACATCTCATTTGCATAAAGCTTCCATTCCAGTAACGTGACATCTGTCTTTACAGTCCTGCTGCCCACATTTACATCAGATGAGCCATGGCTGGCACATGATGCAGATGCTGTTGTACACTCAGTAACCCTGGAGGCATTCTGCTGTCTCACCCCTCCACATCTGCCTTACCACAGCTATGCCACATCCGGGGCCTAAAATGCTGTAAAGAATTATTAATATTCAAACATGAGTTTAAGCATTATTTTGTACTCTGAAAATTAGCAGTATTCTTTGCAGATATGTTGTAGGATGAACTCTTGCATTCCAATTTTTAGCCTGGCACATATTGTAGTGGTTGAATTATACCTTCTTGCTATAGAGGAAGCACTGGCAGTAGAAGAAAAAGCAGGGCTATATCCACTGTATCATAAAAGTTAATCATTTCTGGAACACTTTTGTAGAGTGGAATTCCAGGCTGGGGACTGATTTCAAATTGGTGTGTGCCCAAAATTTGTTGAAGTGCCAGCATCACAGTAAGAGCTATCCTGAGTTTCTCAGCAGTTACGTGAATTTAGTGATTATGAGAAGTGCTGGATTGATGACACCTGACTATGATTATTCTTTTAGTCACACAACTGGTACAACAGGGAATCAGAGTGCAGGTTTTCCTGCACTGCCCCATTTATGTGCCTTCATTCAGACATTAATGGGCCACCTCTAGAAAGTAAGAAGGTAGCTCGGTCTCTGCTTATTCACTTCTTGTTCTCGCTGAGATGCCCAACAGGGATTTTAATTAGTGCCACCTATGGGTTTTATGCCATAGATATGCAGACTGAAGAGAGCTGTGCTGATTGCAGGGATTACAGTAAGGGGGAAGTCTAACTCCTCCTCTGCTGCAGAGAACACACATATAACTCTCTATTATCTCTATTTCTCAACTGGTGAATTGAGGACTCAGACAAGGCAATTTGAAATGGGAGAAGTAGACAGAGATGATTACTCAGTAAGGGAGTTTCTTGGGTTCTCAGCCTTCCTGCTAGTAGGTGAAGCAGGAGCTATACCTGGGGAAAGCAGATGATGAGGTGTGGCCTATTTGCCTCTATTACAGCAAGATCATCCCCTCACCAACTTCCATTCCCTCCAGAGTATATTTGCCTGCAATAGGAAATTGGAAAGCCTGAGATTTTAAAATTGGCTCCTTCCCACACTCCTATCACCAAAATTTATAGTTGCAATCTGGACAAAGAAGAAATGGACCAAAGACAAATGAAAGGTTTTTTAATCAGGAAAAACACAATCCCCCCCTAAATTTGAAAGCTTGAATTGTTTAGACAGATGGGTCCTACTATACCTTGTTCTTGTATTCTATGCAATATCACTCTTGCAGCTGCAGCACTCAGATCTTAGAGGAGGGCTCAAAGATCCAAGATGTCCCACAAATACTTGGTTCTTGGCCTGTCATAAATGGATAGGTAAGAGTTAATAGAACAGAAGTATTTCATATCTCTTTTGCCTGCAAAGGGTTAACAAGATCAGTGAGCCTGGCTGTTACCTGACCAGAGGACCAATCAGGGGACAGGATACTTTCAAATCTTGAGGGAGAAAAGTTTTTGTGTGTGCTGTTAAATTTTGGTTGTTGTTCACTCTGGGGGCTCAGAGGGACCAGACGTGCAACCACCTTTCTCTCCAATCTCTCTGATACAGGCTCTTAGAAGTTCAGAATAGTAAGTATTAGGTAGATAAGGCGAGCTAGGCTTATGTTTGTTTTCTTTATTTGCAAATGTGTATTTGGCTGGGAGGAGTTCAAATGTGTATTTTGCTGAAAGGATTTTCATTTGTACTTGTATACTTAGGCTGCGAGGGTATTCCCAGTGTCTATAGATGAAAGACCCTGTACCTATTCCATTTTAAATTTACAAAGATAATTTTTACTGTTTTTCTCTCTTTAATTAAAAGTTTCTTGTTTAAGAACCTGATTGTTTTTTTATTCTGGTGAGACCCCAGCGGATGGGGTCTGGATTCACCAGGGAATTGGTGGGGAGAAAGGAGGTAAGGGGGAAGAGAGAGAGGCTAATTTCTCTCTGTGTTAGGATTACTGTCTCTCTCAGGGAGAGTCTGGGAGGGGGAGAGAGAAGGAGGGGGGAAGGTGCATTTTCCTCTCTGTTTTAAGGTTCAAGGAGTTTGAATCACAGTGATCTTCCAGGGTAACCCAGGGAGGGGAAGCCTGGGAGAGGCAATGGTGGGGGAAAGGGTTTACTTTCCTTGTATTAAGATCGAGAGGGTCTGGGTCTTGGGTTTCCCCGGGCAAGGTCTTGGGGGGACCAGAGTGTACCAGGCACTGGAATTCCTGGTTGGTGGCAGTGCTACAGGTTCTAAGCTGGTAATTAAGCTTAGAGGAATTCATGCTGGTACCCCATCTTTTGGACGCTAAGGTTCAGAGTGGGGAATTATACCAGGACATGGCCTAAACCCTGAGGTTAGACAAGTATGCTCCTGGGTGGCTGGGTGTGGGGTAAGAGAACTTTATCTAAAGGCAATTGGGAGAATAGAGGGGACACCCTATAAACTCCTTTCCTTTCATTTCACAAGCTCTGTCAATTCCCCCTCCTCTCCTTAGCAGGTAAAAAGTCAAAGGTGGTGCCACATCAGGGTGACTGGAGAAGGATGCTTGTGTGGTTAAGGGATTGGACTGAAGCTTTAGAGATGTGTGTTCAACACCCAACTGTACCACAGTTTTACTACATTACCTTGAGCAAGTTGCTGTATCTCTGTGACTCAGTTCCCCATCTATAAGCTGAGACCAACAATACTCTACTTCAGAAGTGGCGATGTGAGGAGGAATTCATTGTTTGCAAGACACTCAGACACTATGGTTATAAGGGACATACAAGTCAGTGTACAGCTAGAATGGATAGGGTGCAGGAGTAGTTAAAACAAAGTCAGTCATAGAAGAACACAGAAAGTGAAAATGAGAAGGAATGGAAGAGCCAGACAAGAAACAGTACTGTTGCATGACCCTGCAGTCTTTCCTGCTGTGCTAGCTTACAAGAAGAGTCTCTGGAATAATGACAAAGATTACTTTCTGGGTCAGCGGTCTTCCCCCTCTGGGGCTGTCTCTGGATGACAGAAACACAGACCCAACCAGCACAGTAATTGTGTTACACTAGCTATAAAAAAAATGCTTACCAAGTTGTTACATAGAAAATGTGATGCCAAAATATTCCAGTGAAATGCAATTTAATTTAAGTACAGATCTGAGCAGATAGGATTCCAAAGCAGGATGGCTTGAGATGGGAGCTGTACCCAGTCTACGGTACTTATCTAGCCCCGGTATCACTGTAATATCTGAGTGCATCACAATCTTTAATGTATTTATCCTCACAACTCCCCTATTCTGTAAGGCAGGACTATTACACAGAAGGGGAAACTGAGGCATAGAGGCTAGGTGAGTTGCCAAAATTTACATTGGAAGCCTGTGGTGGAGAAAGGAATGTCTAGAAAGCCCTAGGCTAGTGCCTTAACCCAGTGGTGGGCAAACTGCAGCCCACGGGCCACCAGACCA
The DNA here is from genome assembly GCF_007399415.2 of Gopherus evgoodei. Lineage (NCBI taxonomy): Eukaryota > Metazoa > Chordata > Testudines > Testudinidae > Gopherus > Gopherus evgoodei. The sequence continues at coordinate 76,564,898 of NC_044329.1, forward strand.
TTTGTTTACATTTACACAGCTGCCCACTGCTTCCAGTGGCCACGGTTTGCCGTTCCTGGCCAATGGGAGCTGCGGGAAGCCATGCAAATGTAAACAAACAGTCTGGCGGCCTGCCAGCAGCTTGCCCTGAGGGGCCATGTGTGGCTTGCAGGTTGCTCACCACTGTCTTAACCACTGAACCATTCTTCCTCTCCTGAAACAGAACAAAAATCACACAAGCAGGAGCCTAATATTCTTACAGATAAAAGAGGGGAGAACCTGCTTTAGTTTTATATGGTAGCGTCTGCTAGTTTTGATGGCTTTGGCACATGTTTATTGACATTTTAACAAACTACAGCTGTGGAAAGCTACAGTTTAGGTCCTTTTCTTTTGCCTGTGTGGGGGGCCAGGGGGACGGGGGGAAGCAGAAATCAGAATGTGAAATGTGAACAATGTGTAAAGACCTCATGACTCACCTTCAAAAGTGGATTTTATTTAAGTCATCATTGGAGACCTTACACTTGTCTATACTTTTATCAAACAATATCAAGGCAGCAATTAGGAATGTGTCACTTTTTTTTTCAATACCCTAATAATCTCAAATAACTTTTCAATAGATGTACTGAAACATTGTTCAGTATTAAATGTTATGCACAAATACGTACCTAATGGAAAATTTTTAAAGATGTTGCAGCAGTCCAAGTTTTCATTTTCTTGATTATGACATTTGCATAATGTATAAATTCAAACATTACTGCTATTAAATAATGCATAAATATTCCCCCATGCTGAAATACATCTATTTCCTCTCCATGAATTATTTTGAATGCATCATTTAGTTGTTCTATTTTAAAATGTAGTTAAAACTCTGTATATATCAGTATTATGACAAAGAAGTGTCATCCTCAGTAGTTGGATAACACTCCAAACTGTAAATGAAGTATACATTATTTAATGTGCTATATTTTCCCCTCTTTAGGGGGCATTATCTTCTGCATACAACACTTAGCATTTCAGAAGTGTCAGAAAGGAATGCAGATTCATATTTAATCACATGATCATCTGGCAGGTCTTAGGGGGAAACTAACATTTCCTTTAGAGAACTGTAAGGAATATAAACTCGGTCACATATTTTGGAAGTTTTCTTGGATTCTGTGTATAAGAGAAACAGATACATTCATAAGGGCTGGTTGTATGAGTTGTAGGTGTATCTCTGAGAAGCGGTAAACACCATCAACACCAAGTAGCTTGCAACCTCCCCATCAGGACCAAGCCCTTTTATTTTAGTTTATAAAATGTGCCCATCCAACAAGCTGTTAGCTAAAAGTCAAATAAGCACAAATTAAAAAAAAATACAAAACACCACAGCTTTACAAAAAGCTGTACACCACAGTACACAAAAAACTTATGAGGAGAAACTTTGAGATGAAGATGATGCAGAACCTAGAATAAGCACTACACAGCTGGATACACACACGTCACTTTGTTTCCTCTCCCTCTTCCCTACGTACTGCTATTCTTGGTACAGTAAAATGCATTTTTAAAATGCTAATAAACTGATCCAATGGTAAAACACATTTTGCTTGCACTTAGCGATTCTGCATATGCTTGGAAGCGTTCTGAAATGGATCTGGTAAACTTAAAAACAGCTATTTGTGAAGGACAGCAGATGTGTCACTTGGGCTGTAAATTGAATATACCTGTTAAAACAAAATGGACTGAAAATGTGTCAGTTTCTGGCACACAAAACTTTCTAAAAATACTCACTAAAGAACTAAGTTTTACCTGAACAAAAATGCATAAGCTGTTCAATCTTCCAAAGATTTTAGTCAATGGAGCCATCAATGTATAGTTAGCAAATCTCCTAGTTTTACTCAGTGTTGTGTTGCCATTTTGGCAGACAAATCAACACTGAAAAGGGGTTCCAGATGACTGGACACATGGCACCTAACCTAGGTCTTCCACTAAATGCTGAGCCATTTTTAAAGTTCATCTTTCTTCCTGGATGTCGATTCTTTTTCCTTTAATGTCAACATCAATAGGACTTCCAAATGACTCCATTATCGGGCTCTATCGCAGTACTACAAAGCATGATTTAATACTGGAAATTCTTTGGAAGCTGAAAGTCTTTTGAATTAACTCATAGACTCATAGGTCAGAAGGGACCAATCTGATCATCTAGTCTGATCTCCTGCACAAGGCAGGCCACAGAACCCCACCCATCCAATTTTATAACAACCCCTGTCCCAGGACCGAGTTATTGAAATCCTCAAAATTGGTTTGAAGACCTCAAGTTGCAGAGAAACCACCAGCAAGCGGCTCATGCCCCATGCTGCAGGGGAAGGCGAAAAACCTCCAGGGCCCCTGCCAATCCGCCCTGGAGGAAAATTCCTTCCCGACCCCAAATATGGCAATCAGCTAAACCCTGAGCATGTGGGCAAGAGTCACCAGCCAGCACCCAAGAAGGAATTCTCTGCAGTAACTCAGTTCCCATTCCATCCAACATCTCCCCGCAGACCATTGAGCAGACCTGTCTGGTGGTAATCCAAGATCAATTGCCCAAATTAACAATCCTATCATAACATCCCCTCCATATACTTATCAAGCTTTGTCTTAAAGCCAGGAAAGTCTTTTGCCCCCACTACTTCCCTCGGAAGGCTGTTCCAGAACTTCACTCCCCTATTGGTTAGAAACCTTCGTCTAATTTCAAGTCTAAACTTCCTAATATCCAGTTTATACCCATTCGTCCTGGTGCCTACATTAGTACTAAACTTAAATAATTCCTCTCCCTCCCTAACGTTAACCCCCCTGATATATTTATATAGAGCAAGCATATCCCCCCGCAGCCTTCTTTTGGCCAGGATAAACAAGCCAAGCTCTTTGAGTCTCCTTTCATAAGGCAGTTTTTCCATTCCTCGGATCATCCTTGTAGCCCGTCTCTGAACCTGTTCCAGTTTGAATTCATCCTTCTTGAACATGGGACACCAGAACTGCACACAGTATTCCAGATGGGGTCTCACCAACGCCTTGTATAACGGTACTAACACCTCCTTATCCTTGCAGGATATACCCCGCCTGATGCATCCCAAAATCGCATTTGCTTTTTTAACAGCCGTATCACATTGGCGACTCATAGTCATCCTGCTATCAACCAGTACCCCAAGGTCCTTCTCCTCCTCCATCGCCTCCAACTGATGCGCCCCCAACGTATATCCAAAATTCTTATTGTTAATTCCTAAATGCATAACCTTGCACTTTTCACTATTTTATTTCATCCTATTTCTATTACTCCAGTTTACAAGGTGGTTCAGAACTTCCTGAATAGTATCCCTGTCCTTCTCCATGTTATCAATACCCCCCAGCTTCATGTCATCCGCAAACTTTATTAGCACATTCCCGCTCTTTGTGCCAAGGTCAGTAATAAAAAGGTTAAATAAGATCGGTCCCAAAACCGATCCTTGAGGGACTCCACTAGTGACCTCCTTCCAGCCTGACAATTCATCTTTCAATACGACCCTCTGGAGTCTCCCCTTTAACCAGTTCCTTATCCACCTTACAACTTTCATATTCATTCCCATCTTTTCCAATTTGACTAACAGTTCCCCGTGCGGAACCGTGTCGAACGCCTAACTGAAATCTAGGTAAATTATATCTACCGCATTTCCTTTATCTAAGTAATCCGTCATCTTCTCAAAGAAGGAGATCAGATTGGTTTGACACGATCTACCTTTAGTAAATCCGTGTTGCAATTCGTCCCAATTACCATTGACCTCTATGTCCTTAATTACTTTCTCCCTTAAAATTTTTTCCAAGACCTTGCATACTACAGACGTCAAGCTAACAGGCCTGTAATTACCCGGATCACTTTTATTCCCTTTCTTAAAAATAGGAACATTAGCAATCCTCCAGTCATACGGCACAACCCCCGAGTTTATCGAATGCTTAAAAATTCTCGCTAACGGGCTCGCAATTTCACGCGCCAGTTCCTTTAATATCCTCAGATGGAGATTGTCCGGGCCCTCCGACTTCGTCCCATCGAGCTGTTCAAGTACGGCCTCTACCTCAGTTGCGGTAATATCCACTTCCATATCCACATTCCCGTTTATCATCCCTCCATCATCGCAAGGTTCCTCACTAGTCTTATTAAAAACTGAAGCAAAGTACTTGTTTAGATGTTGGGCCATGCCTAGGTTATCCTTAACCTCCATTCCATCCTCAGTGTATAGCGGCCCCACTTCTTCTTTCTTTGTTTTCTTCTTATTTATGTGGCTGTAGAACCTTTTACTATTGGTTTTGATTCCCTTTGCAAGATCCAGTTCAATGCGGCTTTTAGCCTTCCTCACTTTATCCCTACATGTTCTGACCTCACCAAGGTAGCTTTCCTTACTGATCCTGCCTTTCTTCCACTCCCTGTAAGCTTTCTGCTTTTGTCTAATCCCCTCTCTGAGTTGCTTGCTCATCCAGTTTGGCCTACAACTCCTGCCCATGGTTTTTTCCCCCTTTCTTGGGATGCAGGCTTCCGACAGTCTCCGCAGCTGCGACTTAAAGTAATTCCAGGCCTCCTCTGCATTTAAATCCACTAATTCCTCTGTCCAATCCACTTCCCTAACTAATTTCCTTAACTCTTTAAAATTAGCCCTTGAGAAGTCAAAAACCCTAATCCCAGATCTACATTTGTTTATCCTTCCATCTAATTTGAACTGAATCAGCTCATGATCACTTGAACCAAGGTTGTCCCCTACCACCATTTCTTCTATGAGGTCCTCACTGCTCACCAAAACCAAATCTAAAATGGCATCTCCTCTCGTAGGTACTTCAACCACTTGATGAAGAAATCCATCCGCTATCACATCCAGAAAAATCTGACCCCTATTATTCTTGCAAGTACTCGTCCTCCAGTCTATATCTGGGAAGTTGAAGTCCCCCATGATCACACATTTCCCCTTTGTGTTTACTTCATTAAAGACATTAAACAGGTCTCTATCCATATCCCAATCAGATCCCGGCAGTCTGTAGCACACGCCAAGCGCTATCTCAGGGGAAGCTCTAGTTGCTTTTTTACCCAGTGTGATTTTTGCCCAGACAGACTCTATCTTATCCATTCCATCGCTTCTTATTTCGCTACAGTTAATTTCATCATTGATGTACAAGGCTACTCCACCACCTTTGCCTTTCTTCCTGTCTTTTCTAAACAGCACATAGCCTTCAATAACCGTGCTCCAGTCATGAGTACTATTCCACCAGGTTTCAGTTATCCCTAGAATATCCGGTTTCACTTCCTGCACCAGTAACTCCAGTTCCTCCATCTTGTTACCTAGGCTCCTCGCATTAGTGTACAGACCTTTTAATTTTCGGCGTTTGGCGTCAGTGACATTCTTTCCCCCGTCGTGCAGAGACCTTTTACCACCAGCATCACCCGTTACTCTGGTTTCTACTCCACTATTCCTCCTTGGATCAATTCTTGGGACCGCAAGGGTATCCCCTCTCACTTTGTTTACTTTCCTCTCCAGGTTCTATTCCGGCGTGGAGATCTCCCGAACATCTCCCAACCATCTCCCCCAACTTCCTAGTTTAAAGCTCTCTTGATGAGGTCGGCGAGCCTCCATCCTAGAATTCTATTTCCCTCCTTGCTTAGATGAAGTCCATCCTGAGCAAACAGTCGTCTATCCGTAAACGCTTCCCAGTGACCGTACATCCCAAAGCCCTCCTTATAACACCACTCCCTAAGCCATCTGTTGATCGCCACAATCTTGTCACTCCTTCGTCGCCCCACTCTAGGAACTGGCAGAATCCCACTGAAGATCACCTGAGCCTTGATGTCTTTGAGCCTCTTCCCCAGTCTGGCATAGTCCTCCTTGATACAGTTCAGCGAGTAACTAGCCGTATCATTCGTTCCCACATGAAGGATAATCAACGGATTCTTTCCCGCTCCCACTAAGATCGTATTCAGCCTCAGGTCCACATCCTGTATCTTAGCCCCTGGTAGACAGCACACCCTTCTGTTCTCTAGTTACAGGCCTATCTACTCTTCTCAGTAAAGAGTCTCCAATCACGTAGACTTGTCTTTTCCTGGCGACAGTGCGATTCTGTGGCCTATCCCCCACAGCAGGTGGTCGCAATTCCTTTCGATTTGTATTCGCCCTTACAGTCCTCCTAGGGCTCATACTTGGTGTCGCCTCCATTGACTCCTCCCCTCCTTCTGCAGGACTAGCTGCTCACCTCTTCTTCCTTGCCCTTTGTCCTTCAGCAGCCTGCTGTGCTTCATCTTCATTTCCCAACTCAGCAAACCTGTTCCTGAGTTCTATTTCTCCATCACTGGCCCGTCTTTTCCTCTGCCTGGTTCTCCTAGTCACATGCTTCCACCCTCCACTTTCCTCACCCAGCAGCCCCTCCTCAGAGTCCTTTGGTCCTGCTTCTATCTGCTCGTCTGAGCTTGTCCCCTGTGCCTCATCATGTCTGTGTTCCATCATCTGCTCAAATCCCCTTCTAAACTCAGCCAGAGTTTCCACTTGCATCTCCAGTCCCCTTACCTTTTCCTCCAGCAGCTCTATCAGGCGGCACTTCATGCAGATGAAACTCCTTTCAGGTGCTCCCTCTAGGACCATGTACATGCCGCAGCTACCGCATCCGGTCATCCTCAGTGTGTCTGCACCTGCTACCTCCGCCTCCATCGTAGCGCTCCAACTCTGTGCCTGGCAATCCACGCCTCACACCACACTGCAGGCCACCAACAAGGGTTGGGCTGCTGGCAGACCCCTGCCTTTTCCCTAGTCTGCCTTCCTGGTTCCTCTGCCTTGGTCCCCCCTGTACCCTCCCCCTGGAAACTCCCACTGAAACTCCCCTGTTAGCCGCTCTGTTTGCCGCCTCCTGTGCCGCTGCAGCTGACTGTCAAGCACAACTTTCAGCAATTTTCTTAGCCATGAAGAAAGGATGGGGCAGGTAAAAAAAGAAAGTGCCTTTGTTTAACACAAACAAATTGGGACAATATAAAACTCACTTCATTACCTTGTTGTGGTTATTTTGCCATGAACAGAGGTGGCATGGCTGATAACAGTGACAGAAGAGAGTTATGTTTCAACTCCACCTTCCGTGGGTTCCTCTATTTGATTTCTGCCTTTAATACTGATAAGAAGTGACAGTAGTTGGATAAAACAATCAAAACTGGAGTTGAAGAGCTTATAAACCTTCTGACACTGCAATAAACTAGAAGCCAATACAAACCTAAAAAGACATATCCATTTTGACTCCGAATAGCTGCATAGGGCAATGACGACACCCACTCGGAGATAGATGTTACTTCCTGAGCTATTTTACTCTCATTTCATAAATTTTAAATAAAAAATAAATGCTAAATTCTACAAGGAGAGCTAAAACCTTTTATAATCTTTTAGATAGTTGCTGCCATCCTCAAGAGAGCTGTATGCCTGCTGCTAAATGTCTACAAATCAATATTTAATATTTTGAAACATGAAGTCTTAATTATCCATTTCCCCTTTAAGCATCAGATCTGCACTCAGTGAAAATAAAACCATTTGTTGGCTGATGGATTGATTGCTGCTTATTAACGCTTTTCTCAGTAGGTCAGATAGAAAGGCTTCTTATGAAGTCTTTTATGCCCTAATTTAAAAGATCAGAACTCACTAAATGTTAAGTTGAAAATAGGTGAGCATCTTCCCCAATCTCATTCATTTTGAAAATGAAGCTAAACCTAAAATTATCATCAACCTTTAATTGATATTGTGGAACCAGAACATATTTTTCATTTTCAAACTTAAATGCTAGTTTGTGTCAGATTCTGTATGTTGCTGAGTCCCATCTCCCTTGTGCCTTTGAGAAATCTCATTAGATGCCTGAATGCATCTGTAGGTACCTAACTACCTTTGCAAACCCAGCCCTGTGTGCTTCTGAGAAGTGCCCTATATTCCCATTGATTTTATTTGAAGTTGATGTTACTTCAAAGCAAGCAGTCAGGACCCTACAATATTGGGTTCTTTGGCCCTGATGCACAAAGTGACTTAAGCAGTGCAATACTCTGCATTGCAATGCCTAACTGTTAGGTGCCTAACCACCCAGTAGAATCCACAAACCCTGAGTTAGGCTCCTAGGCTCCCTATACAATGCATGGGGCCAGAGGCACCTCAGGATTGGATTCACAAGAATTAGCATGGTAGGCAAGGAGTTGCCTACGTTAGCCAACAGGAGATACTGGTGAGAGGCGCGTGTCCTAAACCCCACACCTCTCAGGGAGTTACGCACACCTTAATCCCAACCAGAAGGAAGCACCTATTTGTGCTCACAATCAACAGCTGGGACACCTCTCCTGGAGTCAGGCACCAAAAACTGTTTTTTTTTCCCCCCAAGAATGACCTCAGTGCACACCTAACCAGGGACACCCAGAGAGGGGAGCAGGTGGGGTAATTTGCCCCAGGCCCCAGGCTCCGCAGCGGCTCCCGCCCTAGCCCAACCCTGCCTCTGCCCCTCACCCGGAGCCTCAACAGATCCAGCAGTGTCCCTGAACAGCAGTGCACTGTGGCTCCGGCGGGACTCCTGAGCTCCCAGCCCCGCCCCCTTACCATGTGGTTCTGAGCGGGGCAGAGCTCAGGAGCCCCGCCGGAGCCATGCCGCACCGCTGTTCAGGGACACTGTTGGATACAACGCGCTAAGGCTCTGGGTGAGCGGGGCACCAGGAGTAAGAGGCCGGGGCCGGGGAGGGGCTGGCTAAGGGGCAGGAAGTCCTGGGGACAGTCAGGGCATAGGGAGGGGGCAGAGGTGGGGGGGCAGTCAGGGGACAGGGAATGGGGGGGTTGGATTGTGGGTGTTCCGGGGGTTTGTCAAGACTCAGTGGGGGGGTGGATAGGGGTCGGGGCTGTCAGGGGACAGGGAGCAGGGGTGGGGTCCCGGGGTGGTGGTGGTGGGTCTCTTGGGGATGGTGAGGGGGCAAGGAACAGGATAGGTCAGAGATTCTGAGGGGGGTGGGCAGTTGGGGGGCAGGAAGTAGGGGGGTCAGATAGGGGGCAGGGTCAGGCTGTTTGGGAGGCACAGCCTTCCCTACTCTAAAGCTCATTCAGCAGTTTGAGGCTTGCAGAAGAGCCAATCTGTTAGCTTTTCCATTAGGGCTACCATCCGTTTTACTTCTCAAATGCCAAATTATAGTCTATATTTAATTTCAGTGCCATAGGGAGATTCATGTCAGGGGAGAGTAGCTTCATTTAAAATTAGCCACTGGAGGAGGGATCACATGAGAAGAGCAATATCCTACACCACCTACCTCCTTCCCAACCCTACCAAGGGAGACTCCTCCTCCCCCGCCTCCCCTGCATTCCCTGAGGCTTCAGAGGATTTAATTCAGTGGTTCTCAAACTTTTTTGTCCTGGTGACCCCATTCACATAGCAAACCTCTGAGTGCGACTCCCCCTCCATATACTGAAAACACTTTTTTGTATATTTAACACTATTATAAATGCTGGAGGCAAAGCAGGGTTTGAAGTGGAGGTTGACAGCTCGCAACCCCCAGTAATAACCCTGTGACCCCCTGAGGGGTCCCAACCCCCAGTTTGAGAACCCCTGGGTTAATTTAATTTTAGCACCCTGTGTCCATTCACATGCATGTGCTATTTTGAGCATGTCAGTTTTCACAACATAGGCTCATCCCAGATTCTGGAACAAGCTCAAATGCTCAGTTCGTGAAGTATATACATAAGCTATACTAAAGACAAACCCACAGTAACCGTCTCCAGTTTGTGAGGGACCCCATGGAGCCAGTCTCTAGGAAACAGATAAATGCATGGAGGCTAAGTCCATTAATGGCTATCAGCCAGGATGGGTAACGAATGGTGGCCCTAGCCTCTGTTTGTCAGACGGTGGAGATGGATAGCAAGGGAGAGATCACTTGATCATTACCTGTAGGTTCACTCTCTCTGGGGCACTTGGCATTGGCCATTGTTGGTAGACAGGATACTGGGCTGGATGGACCTTTGGTTTGACCCAGTATGGCTGTTCTTATGTTCTAACCTAAATGAACCCAAAGTTATGGAGACAGATATGAGGCAAGAAAGCCAGCAGAGTATGAGAAACCTGGAAAAATCTCTGACTGAATGGGCTCAGGCATTTGGTCACAAGCTGAGGTGGTTCAAAAGTTTTGGATCTTTTTAAGCAGAATTTTTTAGTGTTTCTTTAAACAATCAAACACAGCAAGCAGCAAACATTTGGTCGCACACTTCTGAAACCCCAAACCATATTCAGGTTTTGGTAGACTAATTTCAGCTTTTTAATTAAAAAAAACCACAACAAATTTTGAAGGAAAGCAGACATTGTCCGTGATTTTTTTTTGCTTTTTAAAAACCCCTAGTTTTCGATCCAAAAATAGTTTTGATGGAAAATATTTGTCCAGCCCTTTTAATGAGCTTTAGTGCCTTTTAGCACTAGCTGATGCTGAGAACCAGCTATACCTTGTAAAGAAGTTTTCTTAAAGCTGGATTTGTGCCGAGATGCGGAAGGTTTATTTTTCCCAGGGCTGCCTCTGGCAGGGGGCAAGTGGGGCAATTTGCCTGGGCCTTGCAGGGGCCCCCATGAAAATATAGTATTGCAATTTTTTTTATGGAAGGGGCCCCCAAAATTGCTTTGCCCCAGGCCCCCTGAATCCTCTGGGCAGCCCTGCACCTAACTCCACACAACACATTGTTGAGGGGAAAGGAGCCTCCCTTATAACCTTCGCCTCAGGGGTTACGTACTCACCCAGGATGTGGGAGACCCCAGGTCAATTCCCATTTCTGATTATGAGAAGAGATTTGAACAGGGTTTCTCATTTCTTAGGTGAGTGAGTGCCCTAACCAGTGAGCTAGTGATCAATTCTCAGTCATTCTCTAGCCCAATTAATATTGAATAAAAAGTGAAACAACTTTAATAGGAGAGACTGAGACCCTTGCATCAAAATATCACAGTCTAACCGTTAGGGCACTCACGCAAGAGTTAGGAAATCCACATTAGGCAAAGGCAGGAATTGAACTGAGGTCTCCCACAATGCAGATGAGTGTGCTAAGCCCTTGGCCAAAAGATTATAGGGGATAGCTCCTCCCACCTGGCTGTTTTTTGTGGACACCTACCAGATTGGGCTCTTCAAGCAAGATAGGTGAGGCAATGCCTATCTTGACCTGGTTCGAAGATCACACTGGGGCTTAAGCATCAAATAAGTGTCTGGACACCTACCTGAGGCAACAGTGAGCACACCCAGAGACAGAAAATTAGGCATGTAGTGAAATTTTACAGCACAGATGTATGTATTTACATTGCTAGACAGAAGCTGAGCGGAGTGAGACACAGAGGTCCTTCGGTGGTTCACTGCTCAGTCAGCAACTCATCAGGCCTGATGCACTTATTACACCTAACTCATTGCTCTCATAGTATTTAACTACAAATAGTATCATATGAAGTATCAGATGAAAGCTGGTGACACCAGTACATTCATCATGCTATGACAGTAATGACATATGCTGGAAATATGTTCCTAAAATTTGTTTTGGGGGAAAAAGTTGATAAATAATTTTGTTCTAGACAAAGGAATGTAGATTTGCCCATTTGCCAGTGTCTGTAGGGTATATTGAGCATGGTGACAATGGGCAATTTATTTGCATCTGATGTAAACTCTAGTATTCAGGATGAGAAAACAGCTTGGTGTCAGTACACTGATGGACACCACACAGTCTGAATGCCAAGGACCACCCTGACTCTTGACAGAAAGACAATTAACTTTGGGAAATATAAGGAGAAGCAAAAGGGTTTCTTATCCATCACTGAGGAAGAAAAGGTCAGTATTCTTTGAATGGTGGATCCCCAACCATGTGGGTTAGCAACACTGAGGAGAGAAAACTACTTTAGGCAAAGCTTGGAGGCATGTTATACTTGTTTGTTTGTAACCATTTTCTGTTTCTATTATCTCTGCATAGTATCACTTCAATATCTGTTCTTGTTTTATTAAAGATTCTGCTCAGTGCTGTTATACTAAAGTTAGCTGGGCATCCTCAGCTCAGTCCTGAGACTGCACACAGTCTCTTTGGAGACAGCAGACTTGGTATTTCTGTGGGCATCCAGTGGCAAGGGCTGGATGCTGCAAGCAGATACTTCTGGAGAGTCTGGGAATCAGCGTCACCAAGAATGTCCAGCAAAGTAAGGAAAAGACTGGCAGACTCCTGAGGAGTTGGTTGGCCTGACAAATGGGAGCATCAGGGAGCTGCAATACAGTTTAGCAGCAACAAATTTCTCACGCACTGAGGCAGAGGAGTAACAAGATGACTTACAGTTCTGGATGACCCAAAAAAGCATCACACACAGGTTTAGTGGATCACAGTAGTGTCTAAAAGGGATTTAGGCACCTAAAGCCCAGACTGTGGATTGAGCCTTTAAGATCATGATATGAAGATAAATGCATATTATGAATAGACATGAAGATCTAAATACCACCTATCTTCCCAAGTGATCCAAAACTCAATGAAATGAATGGGAATCTCTCAAAGTATATATGTTTTGATCCTGGGAGAAGCCTCTCCTTAAGATTTTTTTTTCTGATTTTAACTTCATTTTAGAATAGTACTAATATTTACATATTCAATGACCAAATAATCACAACATGAAATGGTCTTGTCTAATCATGACCACTAGTCATTTGTAGTATCAGTCATAGTATTCAGTCTCTGATTCTCTTAAAACTGATACAATTTATTTTCAAGCAGAATAAATTCTTTTGAAGGAACATGTGTGTGTGTGTGTGTGTGTGTCTATTTCGTACTGACTGTATACAAAAGCTTGTTTGAATTCTGTTGTGTGAATAGCTCCTGAGCAGATCTGAATCTGTTTGAAATTCAGAAGTCTGAGCATGAGATGACATAGGCACCATTAAGGAGGCTTTGAATTGCTGGGAAAAGGAGAGGTCTGGACACATCCAAGCAACTGAGTTAGGAGAATGATTTTGGGAAAGGGATCATTATCTGAAGTGTTGAAAATGTACTGATACTCTAAATTCAAAGTACACATCAGGCTGGTTAAAATGAGAACCATTTGGATCCTTTCACTAAACTCAGGCCTTCAGGGGTATGAAAAGGTTAAGTTAAAGACTCTCTTTTCTCCTCAAGTTTACTCATCTCCATTATTCTAATTCCATCTCGCCCCTCATTCATTCTGACTCTTTCCTGCTTTAAGGATATGAATGCATCAGTGTAAGCAGGGTACTGGTTTATTGTGTTGACCTGCATTACAGATTTTGTAATAGAAACCTGTTAAGCACATAATGACATTCAGCTGACAGCATACCTCCATTTAAGGCAAGAAGGAATTAACCTGACGTTGTAGAAAAGGCAGTTCAAATTAAAAGAAGCAGTCACATCCTGGGTTTCAAAAGAAGGTCCTAATCTGGCAAAGCGCTTAACTACACATGTAATTTATTTGTAGTCAGTGGGACTATCATGTGCTTAAAAATTAATCACTTGCTTTGCTGGGTTAAGACCTATATCTACACAAACCTACCTAGAAACGGATCCCGTAATGAGGAATTGATGATCCAACTGTAGAAAGTGGATTTGCCATTAGCATGCCCCCTCATGACTGGTGTGATGGAGCAGCTCCTTCTGCTCTAGCAGCCCCTGCCAACAGCTACTCTGATCCCACAGTGCTCTTGTCACAACTTAGCCAGGTCACACTTTGGTGCCTCAGAAGAGGTGGGACTAAAGTCCAATAAAAAGAAGGGTCTTAATCTTCTGTCCAGGTTGCTGATTAAGATTCTGTGCCCAGTGGTCCTACACCATTTTCTCAGTGATTCCAGAAATCCATATCCCCCTCTGTGGGAGCTTCATGCCACCTTACCAATGACTGGTAAGAGAATCCAGAGCCACTGTCTGTACTAGATTCTAGTCCAGGGGCCCTAGGACATTCACGTTTTATTTCACCAACCCCTTGCTTCCCAATCCCTGGACTTCATACCAAACCTGTCAGTTGGCCTCTCCCACAGCCTCTAAATTCTCCCTTCTTTCAGTATCAGGGCTTGCAAGGCTCTCTCTCAGAATTCCCACAGCAAAAAGTCCAAAACAAGAGTACAAAGTAACCCTGATTCTACCTTCCTCAGGCCTGAAGAAGCACTGTGAAAGCTTGTCTTTTACACCAACAGAAGTTGGCCCAATAAAAGATATTACCTCATCCATCTTATCTCTTTAATATTCTGGGACCAGCATGGCTGCAACAACACTGCATACCCCTCAGACTTAACAGCTCATCCCTCTAAGTCTCCCTTACACAGTTCCTCAGCTGAACACTGCTCAAGGGTCTCTCAGGAAGTTAAGATCTTGCTCTTGTACCAGAGCTGACCAGCTGACCCTTCTCTTGTACCAGAGCTGACCAGCTGACCCTTCTCCATATCTCTCAGCTTCTCCCTAGCCTTCTCTTCTCACAAAAAAAAAAAAAAAAAAAAAAAAAAAAAAAAAAGGATTCCAGGGCCAACTTCCCCCAGTATATTTATTCCCTAGTACCCAGAGAGTGACTGCAGAATTCTTTACTTACTCACTTTCAGCACCTTCTTTCTGCTTCAGGGTTCCTTTCTTTACATAAGCCACACATTCCCTCCCCTCCAGGATTATTCTTTAATTGGACATGGCCAACTCTCCAGGAGCAACCAGGGCAGTTTATTGGCCTCTCAGGCCCACATTAACCTTTTCATTCCCTGGGTAGTGTACATATCCCATTACACCAACCATACTCTTAACTCCCAACTTGGGCTGCTAATGCTCAAAGGGTCTTCAAAAGATCTGTAAGGGAGGGGTAGGACCTTATGCAGGTAGTGCCTACAGAACACAGTTTCTTCACAGTAGTCACGTAGCATAGGCCTTTTCCAAAAAGGGATAATTTCTTTAGTAGTTTTCTTGATGTATACATCATTATTATTAATCACATTTACATAGTAGTGCCTAAGGACCATTCAAGGGTGGGGCCCCATTGAGCTAAGCACTGTATAGAGACAGATAGTCGCTGCCCCGGAGAGCTTACAATCAACACAGACAAGGCAGAGGGTGGGGGTAGAATAACAAAGCAGAGGGAATAGTGTGATGGCAGAAAATGTCAAATTCCATGATTTGGGGGGTGGGGGTGGGAAGAAGTGGCATCAGCTAAATGGACAGAAAGGGGAAAGGAGATCAGAGGAGACAGGACAAGAGTTGATGTAGAGTGAAGCTAAAGTGAAGAGACTGAGGGAGAAGGGGGAGGGTTGGACCAGACAGCCAATCAGCCCAGGGCAAAGGAAGTCAGAACTTTCTACAGTTTTTACTGGAATGTCCAGACATCCCTGCTTTGGCTGTTTTTGTTCCTATTTGCTGGAGTCTCTGGCTGGCTCCTATCTAGTTTTCCCCGAAGGCCATATGGTGTGGAAGGGAGGGAGACACCACCTGAATCCCAGTATCTGCAGAATGTGGAGGGCTCCCCTGCCCAGATCTGGATGCAAAGGGTAAAAGGTGGTCCCAGCTCATTTTACCCCCTCCCCACCTAGTGCAGCAGTACCAGCTTTTAGCTCTGTATCTCTCCCTCATTATAATTCGAGGAGTTGTGTGGTTCCAACAGCATCAGACAAGTGAAGACTGTCCAAAGTGTAACCCTTTGGGAGATTTATACCTTTAGCAAGTCAGCTTTCTACCATACTTGACCTTCTAAGTACTTTTTCTCCTCCAACTCTTTCCCTAGTACTAAAAGAACCATATTATATAATGCAGCAAGATCCTCCACCTCATATAAATCAGTATGGTTCCACTGACACTGAGGCATGTTGATTTATACAGATTGAAGATCTGCCCCCAAATTTCTTCACACAACTCAGTTTAGTGCCAGAAAAAATTCTTTGGAAGAATATTTTTTCTTGTAACTAGGTCCTGAGTGGATGGTGGACACACTGAACTTTACAAGCCAGATGGTCTGCTAATTAAAAGGACTAGGAGGATTAGGAACTAAGCAGGATTTAGACAGCTCATATATCGTCAGCCACTAACCATCTGTACCTAACTCTAATATATGGTAAGGTTTAAACCTGAATTTTTGACACAACAAATACAGATATGTACAGTGCACACAGCCATGCAGTTTGTTTTATATTTGGTAATATATTCATTGAGGACTTGAATCCTGCACCATTCAGGTCAATAAGAGATTATCTCTCATTGAGATGAATGGTAGCAGGATCAAGCCCTTAATATAACATGTCTTCTACACTAAGCCAGAAATATGTTGATTTGAAAAATTGCTTCGACAAGTTGAAAAATGATCTGGAACTTCTCCTAGTTTTATTTTGTTTGAATTTTTCATACTCTGTATTGACAGTTCCTAGATCTGCCACATGCTGTGACTGGTGATCCTTCCAGTGCTTATGTACTTTGCTGTCTACAGCCCTGTTGACCTCAGATTTATTAGCTATTTTGTCAACCCTGCTAACTTCCCAAGAGAACTCATTACCATGTAAAGATACAGCCATGGAAAAAATAACTACAAAAAACACAGAATGAAAACTCTAATAGTAGCATTATATATATACATACACACGCGCACGCACGCATACACATGCACACACACCCCGATGCATATACAGTATACACATATGGAGACCCGCTCACCCATGGCTTTAAATTAAATCTAAAATATATTTTGGTAACCTTGGTTTTCATTTTACCTGTCAGAATATTTTATTCTCTCTTATCTTGGTTTTTTACTTTTGGAGAAAGAGTGGAGTGGACTATGAACAGAGCAGCCCGTTAATAGTATTAGAACTGGGCAAATAGTGGATTTTTCATGTTGCTGACAATTAACAAAAACATGGGAGGAAAGTTGGTTTTGGTCAAAGCATAAAACAACATTTTCAGCAAATCAGGGAGTAAATAAATTGTTTTGGGTCAATGTGTTTCCATTTTTACAAGTTGAAATGTTTTGTTTTGATCCTGATCATTTTTAAACATTTGATATATGTTATTAAAATGGACATTTTAATCAAAGTAATTTTGAACCAAAAATGTTCTGTTTCAAAAATGTTAAAAATCAGTGTTTTGTTTCATGGAAGGGTTTTTGTTTGGTTTTTTTAACTGAAAAATTGGCAAAACCAACAAATTAATGAAAATGTTTCAGTACTGCCTAGTCTGAACCTTTTGCCAAAAAAGTCTCAGCCAAAAAGTTACACCTAACTCTATCAATAATAAAAGAAACAGACTGCTTTAAATTATTGGATTTGAGCTATGAAGTGTGTTAGTTGGTCCTCAGCTTGGCCTATAAACTTGCATCTAGGATGCATGCACATGCTAAAACGTCTCATTTTGCATATGCACATGCTGGTTGAACATGTACAGTTGGGGGTGGGTGTCATGCCATGCAAACACACACGTTTTTGAAAAGCATTTTTGACAATGTGCCCTAAATGTCAACTGAGATTGGAAGTCAAAACAGCAGAAGACCATCTATGCAACATTCACTCAGGTTCAAACACAGTAGAGTTTATAGGCTCACAGGTGAAGCAAGCAATGAGACTTTTTGACAGATAATGAACATATGCATTTTCACTATGAAGGTCAGACATTTATTTTTCAGAGACATGTTTCTGTAGGTGGGATACATTTGAAAAGTAGTCACTCCGCTCAAGGGCCTTCAAAACTTTACTCTCTTCCCGTATGATTTACTCTAGGGTTAGTTCATTAAAAATAATACAATATTAGTTGTCTCAAGAATGCTCAGGTTATTTTAAACAAAGCTTCTTTCTGTTTTGCTGGCTATATTTCTATGACATTTCAAAGAGCAGGGAAGTGGTTTTAGTATTATCTTGTGAAATAATTGTGAGAGCACAAAGAAAGTGATGTGCAATATTACAGGTGGGTGGCAGCAGTGGTGAAGAACATCAACATTTCACATGCCAAAAAATTCAGAAAGCTACCTTTGAATCTGTGACTTTAAACACTAGATCAAGCTATATTGTCAACAAGCAGAAGTATCCTTTCATTCAACCTAAGATGCAATAAAAACCTTTCATATAATTTGCACTAAGGTAAAGAGTTTGAGAGATTTTTAAGCAGCAAGTTATGAAAAGTATATATGAAAGCTTAGCACAAGTACAGTATATGATGGGATAGCAAAGTAGTCCATTTTACTTACTGCAGAATATAGTGTTATTATCGAGAGCATGAAGGGGTAAGAAGAAAATGGAAATTTTAAGAAGTTTGACAAGTAGTTGACATGGATTTTAAATATTAGTCCTAGTGGATCTTTTTGAGCTGTACACTGTTTAGCTCAATGAAGTGCTTTTTAAAGACTGGAAGAAATAATTTGCAAAACAGGAGGTGTTGCATTATAAAATCAAGAATTTAATCACTTGTTCAAAGGTCCAGAAGGAGGTGAGAGACAGATCAGTTGAAAATCTCTGGGCAGAGATAAGAGGGAAAATAGGAATGTTGTCATGACAGGGGTCTACTACAGACCACTAAATAAGGAAAAGGAGATGGATGAGGTACTTCTACAACAAACAACAGAAATATCCAAAGACACAAGACATGGTAGTAATGGGAGACTTTAACTACCCAGATATCGCTTGGAAAATAAGGAAAAACACAAAATTTCTTGTAATGTATTGGGGCAACTTTTTGTTTCAGAAGGTGGAGAAAGTAACCAGGGAGACAGCCATTTTTAAATTCAATTCTGACCAACAGAGAGGAATTGGTTGCAAATCTCCAGGTGGAAGGCAATTTAGGTGAAAATGATCATGAACTGATTGATTTAATGATTCTAAGCAAAGGAAGAATAAGAACAATGGACTTCAAAGAAACAGACTTTAACAAACTCAGAGAGCTGGTACGTATGGATCCATGAGAAGAAAATTTAAGGGATAAAAAGATTTCAAGAGAGCTGGCAGTTTCTCCAGGAGACAATATTAAAAAGACAACTGCAAACTATTACAATGTGAAGGAAAGACAGGAAGAATAGTAAGAGGCCAATATGGCTCCATAAGGAGCTCTTTAATAACCTGAAAATAAAAAATGAATCCTACAAGAAGAAGTGAAAATATGGACAAATTGATCAACAAGTAGGGAAAATCAGAAACGCTAAGGCACAAAATGAATTACACCTAGCAAGGGACATAAGGCAATAAGAAGAGGTTCTTTAGGTATATCAGGAGCAAGAGAAAGACAAAGGAAAGTGTAGGTCTTCTACTTAGGGGGATAGGAGAGCAAATAACTGATGACATCAAAAAGGCTGATATGTTTCATGCCTATTTTGGTTCAGTCTGAACTAAAAAGGTTGTTAACAACTAGAGAGAAAGAAGAGGTTAAAGAATATATAGATATGTTAGATTACTCAAGTTGGTAGGGCCTGATGAAATTCATACTAAGGTACTGAAAGAACTATTGAAGCTATCTTCAGAGGACTGGTGAGGTTCCAGAGGACTGGAGAAGGGCAAACGTTGTACCTATCTTTAAAAAGGGGACCAAAAAGAGGACTGCAGGAATTATATATCACCCTGTTTTAACCAGAAGATATTCAATTATTTGAAACTCAAAAGAGAATCCTACAAAAAGCAGAAACTAGGACAAATTACTAAGAACAAATATAAACAAACAACTCAAGTATGTAGGGACAAAATTGAAAGGCAAAGGCACAAAATGAGATTGAATTAGCTAGAGACAAAGGGTAACAAGAAAACACACTACAAATACATTAGAAGCAAGAAGAAAACCAAGGACAGGGTAGGACCATTACTCAATGAAGTGGTGGGTGGGGGAGAGACTAACAGAAAACGTGGAAATGGCAGAAGTGCTAAATGACTTCTTTGGTTCAGTTTTCACCAAAAGGTTGGTAGCAATTAGACATCTAACACAATGAACACCAGTTCATGAAGTAACATCTGAGGCTAAAATAGGGAAAGAATAAGTTTAAAATTACTTTGATAAGTTAGAGGTCTTCAAGTCAAAAGGGCCTGATGAAATACATTCTCTGATACTCAAGGAACTGACTGAGAAAATCTCTTGGTGATGACCTTCAAAAACTCATGGAAGATGGCAAGTTTCCAGAGGACTGGAAGAGGGCAAATGTAATGCCAATCTATAAAAGGGGGAATAAGAACAGCCCAGGAAATTACAGACTAGTCATTTTAACTTCAGTATCCAGAAAGATAGTGAAGCAAATAATCAAGCAATCAATTTTCAAACACCTAGTAGATAAGATAAGTGACAGTTAAATGGATTTGTCAAGAACAAATCATGTCAAACCAACAATAGCTTTCTTTTACAGAGTAACAAGACTTGTGGATGGGGTGAAGCAGTAGATGTGGTATATCTTGATTTTAGTAAGACTTCTGATACCATCTCGCATGACCTTCTCAAACAAACTAAGGAAATATAACTGAGATGGTGCTACTATAAGGTGGGTGCAAAGCCAGTTGGAAAACCATTCCTAGAGAGTAGTTATCAGTGGTTCACAGTCAAGCTGGAAGGGACTATCAAGTGGGGTCCCATAGGGATCATTTCTAGGTCCAGTTCTGTTCAATATCTTCATAACGATTTAGATAATGGCATAGAGTATATTTATAAAGTTTGCAGATGATACCAAGCTGGGAGGGGTTGCAAGAATAGGATTAATATTCAAAATGATCTGGACAAACTGGAGAAATTGTCTGAAGTAAATTCAATGACATTCAATAAGGACAAATGCAAAGCACTCCACTCAGAAAGGATCATTGGGGCACATACAAAATGGGGAATGACTGCCTAGGAAGGAGTACTGTGAAAAAGTATCTGAGGGTCATAGTGGATCACAAGCTAAATATAAGTGAACTGTGAAATGCTGTTGCAAAAAAATCCAAACATCAGCAGGAGCGTTGTGAGCAAGACACAAGAAGTAATTTTTCCATTCTACTCTGCACTGATAAGGCCTCAGCTGACTTATTGTTTCCAGTTTTAAGTGCCACATTTCAAGAAAGATGTGGACAAATTGGAGAAAGTCCAGAGGAGAGCAACAAAAATGATTAAAGGTCTAGAAAACATGACCTATGAGGGAAGATTTAAAAATTGGGTTAAGTATGGAGAAGAGGAGACAGAGATGACATAACAGTTTTCAAGTACACAAACAGTTATTACAAGAAGGAGGATGAAAAATTGATCTACTTTACCTCTGAGGATAGGAGGTAATGCGAGCAGGGAGATTTAGGTTATACATTAGGAAAAACTCCCTGTCAGGGTGGTTAAGCACTGCAACAAATTGCTTGTGAAGGCTGTGGAATCTCTGTCACTGGAGGTTTGTAAGAACAGGTTAGTTATTACGTAGTTCAGCCTTGAGTGCAGGGGACTGGACTAGATTGCCTACTGATGTCCTTTCCAGCCCTATGCTTCTATAAGGCTAATTAATCTCTGGAATAGGCTTTCAAGAGAGGTTGTGGAATCCCCATCATGGACGGCTTTTAGGACAGGTATTAGTCTTACCTGTTTAAGGAGGATGTAGGTTTACTTTGTACTGTCTCAGCACATGGGGGGCTGGATGTGATGATCTCTTGAGGTCCCTGCCTTTCTATGATTCTATGCTTGTGTAACCCATATGGTTGCACTGTAGCAGTTTAAAGTCTAAAGCGGGAACTGAAACAGTAGGAAGGAGACAGATTTTTGTTGAATCCTCTGTGTCTCTGTACCATGTGCAGAGAGCAAGCTGGAGCACTTAAAAGGTCCCAGAGTTATCTAGAGGAAGAAATGTGCTTATTGGGCATACTCAGGAACTGTCTCAGAAGCATCAAGGGCAAGCAGCTTATTAAGTTCCACACCTCCATTATCTGAGCTCAGTCAGAAAAGGTTATAAATACAGGCATTGGTGACAGCCTTGTGGTCTCATTGACTGAACAATGCAGGACTAAGATGTGACTTGTGAGAGCCGCATCAGAGAGCCTTTGCTACTATGGATCCAGATTATCTTACTGGAAGCTGAGGAGCTGGCCAGCTATTGACTCCAGCATTGGAATAGCTGCGTCTGAGAGATCTCTGAACTGCTTTGCTGAGATGTTTGGCGGGACTGGAATTCTCCTCTGACTTCAAGGAGTCCAAGTGACAGACAAAACACTTTGATGCCACGCTGCAGAGATTGACATCATCCATGCCAGGGATCAGCAACATTTGGCATGCTGTCTGTCAGGGGAATCTGCTGGTGGGCCGGGATTGTTTGTTTACCTGCAGCGTCCGTAGGTTCAGCCGATCGCAGTTCCCACTGGCTGTGGTTTGCCATTCCAGGCCAATGGGGGATGTGGGAAGCGGCATGGGCAGAGGGACATACTGGCCACCGCTTCCCACAACCCTCATTGGTCTGGAATGGGGGACCACGGCCAGTGGGAGCTGCGATCGACTGAACCTGCGGACACTGCAGGTAAACAAACTGTCCCGGCCCTGCAGCGGATTTCCCTGAGGGGCCGCGTCCCAAAGATTGACGATGCCTAATCTATGTGAACAGACTGGAGTGAGTGAGTGAGAGAGAGAAAGAGTGTGTGTGTGTGTGTGTGTACATGCATGCGCACATACACACTTACAGTAAGATATACCTCATGCTGAAAGCTATGTAACAGCAACAAGCAGGGTAATCTGTGTGGAAACACACCAATAGAGTTACCATATAATAGCTGTTTAAGAAAAGTTTTCACAAGTATGCCAAACACTAGTTGCAGATTTTATATATAAACATGTACATGTTATTTCTTAATAAATTGTATGGCGCTCTTGGCAGTTCAACTATATAATCCTTTTTAAAAAAGGAAATTAGAGTCATAAACAGATTGACCTCTAGACTGTGCTTCTGCAGAGAAGTAGGCCAGGCTATGGGGAAAAGGGAAGTGTATTAGAATTATACATAAATATAGCCCCCGCTCCCCCATTAACCCATTATACATGCTCCATCTGTGATGCACAGCATCAATTTTGAATATACAAAGAACTATATGTAGTTTGACCTGTATACTTCCATTAAAGAGCCCTACTCTGATTAGATGATTTCACCTCATTGGTTGCTAGGTAACGAGATTTTAAAAAAATCAAAAATTGTGCATGCTAATTTTGAACATTATCTCTATGGTCACTGTTGATTATCATGAGAATTCACTTTTCACTAAAAAAAGTGCACCAATCTAGTTTCTGTCAATGTATTCCTAATAATTTACTATATTTGACATTTGCAGCTGTAGACTTACAATTGCTTACTCTTTGCTATTGGGTTTATTGATTGTAATGGCACTCATTTTGTGCAGATAAATGAAATGTGGCTTAGCCTACTTCTGTTTATTAAGACACAGCCACATAGAAATTTCATTTAATTTTTAAGAAGCTCAAATATTGTTTTCCTCCAATCTTTGCTGCTTACGTACAGCATATGAAACTCTGAAGAAAATTATTAAGCATTCACTTTCTGCTCACTAGAGGCACTTTCATCAATACTATTGCTTCTGGAATGTTTTTTGCTAATATCTGTGATTTGTAGTGTATGCACATACACAAACTATGTTTAGATGAAGTTAGTTGATATTTTCCTTAAGTGCATATTTTGAACTAAGCTCAACAGACTCAAGAGAATGAAAGTAAGACAAAAGCAAAATATGGCTATTTATTCTAATAGAACAGTCAAGATATCTACCCGGAGGTTCAGTCTGATCTAATTAATTGTACAGGTAACAAAGTTGCTAAATGTGTCCCCCCTCTAGTGTGGGATCAGAAGATGAAAATCTTGTGCTACTACCAGTTAATTGAGTAAGTCAAGGCTGCAGTCAATAGTTCCATACCTGCAGAGCACTATGATCATGGAGTCATTACAAAGGTATGCATCACTTATACATTTGAACTCTTGTGGATATTCCCGATTGTCACACACTCTTTTTGGGGGAAGCAATTCCTCAGCATCTAAGTGGGCCATATCTACAGATAGTCAAGAGTTATTCACCAAATGTTTATGAAAATTGCTGTTTCAAAAAACGGGTAAAGAAATAGAACAGACAAGCTACACAGTGCATTAGTCCACATCAATTGGCTGTAAATTCAGTGCTCACTAGTGTGTCACATGCTAACTGGCCTGTGTGGATGCTGTTGGCATGCGCTAAAAGTTCCCTAGTGCATGTTAATGTAGTCCGAAGGGACTAGAGTTTATATTGACTATGGCTATGTTAATGCCCATTAAGGAACTTTTGTTGCATGCCAGCAGGTTTCACATGGGCCAGTTAGTGCATGACACACTGGTACAGATTAGAATTTACCCCCTACTTTTGCAAACTAACACATTGCATAGATAAACCCACAGTCAAAGTTGTTGCTTTCAACAGTTGCCAAGAAGCCCTCTGGTTATTCATTGTTAATTGGTGGATTTCTTCTAGGAAGCATGGTAGACATGTGCCTTGAAAACGTGGGACGGAAGAGAAAGTATTGTCTTGCAGACTAGTTCAGGGAAGATCTTCCATGCAATTCCTTATACATTGAAACATGTGCAGAGATGTTTGTGGGAAAAGTGAGCAAATGGAAGAGATATCATTGGTGGTGTGGTAGGGAGGCAACGACCAAGGGGATAAGCGACAAGAGCAGATAAGTAAGGAAGGGCAGAGTTGTGAAGGTCCTTGAAGGTGAAGATGAGAAGTTTTGTTCTGATATTGGGGAAAAAACATCCCCTGCAGCACCCCGGGGATGGATTCAAATCAGAGGATGACTTGGTCAAAGTGACAGGCATCTGCTGCATTGTGAGCGAAGTGATGGGGTCTGACATGTGACAAGGAGGCCAGAGAGGAGGTTGCAATAATCAGGACAAGTAGTAATGAGAGCTTGCATGAGAATTTTAGCATTGCAGACAGAAATTATTAGTTATTAGAAATATTCTTATTAAAGAAGATGGGAAGAGCCAGAGAGAGGGGAGCAAGGTCAAAGATAATCCTAGGTTAGTGGCTTGAGTGGCAACATGCCTGGTGGTGTTGTCAACAATGACAGAGGAGGCAAGAATGGATGAGGGTTTGGAAGGAAACACCAAAGTCTAGCCATGTTAAATTGAGTTGATTGCAAGACATCCTTGCTTAGATGCCAGACAGACAGGATAATATGCAAGTAGGCAGATGAGAAGTGGAGAGGCAGATTTGTGAGCATAGAAATGGTTGCTGAAGCCATGTGAAATGAGAAAGAGGAAGGGGGCAGTCCTGTGGAACCAACATGGGGAATGGATGAAGCACTGCTGTAGGGAACCCTGTTTCCAATCACTCATCACATCACAAGTTGAGACTGTAAAGTATTTAGGACAGGACCTGTGACTATTTGTTCTGCCAAGCAGCTAGCACACTTTTGGGTACTCTGAAAATAACAAATCAACACTAATGTCAGTAACAGCCTGTGTTGAAAAAAATCTGCACAATATCAAATGCCCCAAAGTATCTCCTCTAACACACGAGCACATAGTCAGTATTTTAATACCCACATGACATAACCACCGGGAATGTCCTTATGACAATGTCTTTTTGGAAAGTGATATCTCAAAAATGAGGATTCAGATAGTGATCTTTTAGGATTAGAAATATTAATTTCCTGGCATGGTTGTTCTGCACTGTAGTGTAGCTAGTATCTTTGGGGTTTACTTGTAGATATTGGTGGCTTAAAAAAGTCACATGGCTTAGAAATATTAGCTTCACAAGTTGTACATGAGGGCAATGAGATTTTGCAGAAAGAACATTTGAATTTAGGCTACCAATGCAGACCAGCACTCCAGCTAAAATTTAGATAATTGCACTGTGACAGTACCTCTCATAAGGCTTTATGGAAATATGCTTAGAATGTGTTTTATGCTTCTTATGCCATGTAACATCTCTCTGTAAAGGTTATGATCTACTGAGTGTATTAATCCTATTTGTATGCATGTATCATTTTTTTATTCAAAGTTATGAATGTTATAAATGCTGGCTGTGTACTGGCTTGATTTCTAAATAACCTTAGTAGAGTATTTGGTCAGTTCCTGGAGAAAGGAACGTTGAAATTAAGTACCTAATAAGAAACACTTAAAGGACAATGGATCTTGGAATGCTCCAATCCACATAGGAAGTCTACTTGAGGATGTTCAAGGTAGCATGTAAACAATGGATGCTACCTGTAAAAACTGTGAGTCATACATGGACATGTGACTTTCCCAGGTGACTCCTAAACTCCATCTTGGATCTAGACTTTGCATAGGAGTGAGGAGGGGGTCTCCACCCACAAGAAAAAGTCTATTTAAACCCTGGGGAGACCCCTCCATTTGGTCTTCAGCTGGTTAAAGAGAGAACATCTCCATCCCCCAGGATACTTAAAAGAAACTGGAACAAGGGACAGTGTGCAAAATGGTTTGAGTGATTGCTGGACCCAGGCTAAAAGGAGATTAGTCTGTAAAAGCAGGGGGGGCTCTAGGGATTTTGCTGCCCCAAGCACGGCAGGCAGGCTGCCTCCGGCAGTTTTTCTGCATAGGGTCCGCTGGTCCCGCGGTTTCAGTGAACCTCTCACAGGCAAGCCACAGGAGGCAGACTGCCTGCCGCCCTCACGGCGCTGGCAGAGCGCCCCCCATGGCTTGCCGCCCCAAGCACGCACTTGGAGTGCTGGGGCCTAGCGCCACTCCTGTGTAAAAGGGAGTATTCTGGAACTGGTGAGGATCTTATCTGTATTCAGTTTGATTAGACATAGATTTGCACATTTTATTTTATTTTGCTTGGTAACTAACTTTGTTCTATCTGTTACTACTTGGAACCACTTAAATCCTACTTTCTGTATTTAATAAAATCACTTTTTACTTATTAACTCAGAGTATGTATTAATACCTAAGGGAGCAAACAACTGTGCATATCTTTCTATCGGTGTTATAAAGGGCGAACAATTTATGAGTTTACCCTGTATAAGCTTTATACAGGGTAAAACAGATTTATTTGGGTTTAGACCGCATTGGGAGTTGGGCATCTGAGTGTTAAAGACAAGCACACTTCTGTTAGCGGCTTTCAGGTAAACCTGCAGCTTTGGGGCAAGTAATTCAGACCCTGGGTCTGTGTTGGAGCAGACGGGAGTGTCTGGCTCAGCAAGACAGGGTGCTGGAGTCCTGAGCTGGCAGGGAAAGCAGGGGTAGAAGTAGTCTGGGCACATCAAGTGGCAGCTCCCGTGCGGGTTCTGTGATCCAACCTGTTACATGCACCTTGATTCTTTTTCACACAGTTATACGAGTTAAGGCCAAGAATGACTAGGGATTTTCAGCTTTAATTTGGAACGTCCTTATTTTGTTTTTTGGATTCAAGATATTAATTTAAAACAGACTTTTTATGCCTGAGTATCCTTTTCATTGTGGTTGCTGACATCTGAAAGTAGGTAGACAAACCTGATGCATAAAGTTATGTTAACAGGCAGTTAGCCGCAGCTAAAGATCAGATTTTAGCTGACAACACTGAACTTACCCAGCCCATCCTGGAGAGTCTCCTCACTAATAGTAGCAATTTAAAAATAAAAAGGTGGGTCTCTTCACAGTCATTGTTTTAACTCAGCAGCAATGGCTATCTCCTCCAAGGAAATGACTGGCTAGTGGAGTGGAGCACTTAGATGTTGAACTATTACCTTTAAACAAGAATTTTCTAGCTAGACTCAGTTATTATTTGAGGCTTGTACACTTAAAAAAAACCCTACAAACCAAATAAAGAATGCCATGAGCAGGGATTCCTTTGTGTACTAAAAGACCCAATATCACAAGCTACCAACACAAACCTATTTTGATATAATTTTTTTTCAGCGATGTGCTATAGGTCCTTGAAGCCTCTTTCACAGTACACTACCATAAACTACTAACTTGAAAAGAAGCTCTAAAATAGAATGGAAAAGAAAATACCACAAGAGAACATTGTAATACTGATATTATATAAAAACCTATGCTGGAAAGGGATACTGTTATATATTTATCCTTAATACCAGTTGCTGTATGTATCTGTAAAGATTCCTCTTTCTTTAATTTACTTTCTCAGTGATCAGTCTAACTACAGTGAATAAGAAAGAGACTGTTAAACAACAAGAAACACTTTGAAAATGCCTTGCAATAGTTATTCAAGTTGGTGCAAAGACCTTGAGATCCATCTAGGATTTACCAGCAGTTTGGAAATGAATATTGTCCATCTCCTGTCATCTGTGTAAGGACACAATAAAGAAGCCATCCATCCTCTTTTGCCAATCAATAGGTCTCTAGTCTCAAGCTATAAATGAACAGCACAATAAAGTAAATGTTTGACAGGGAAGATGTATGGGTTAGCACTATTGCATGATCTACGTTTTAAAGGAGAAAACACTAAAACAATACCTGTCATTCAGATATTGATTACCAGAAAAAAAATGTTCTTATAAGTAACAAGTTATAGAATGTCTTCTTTTTCCAAGTCCTAGGAATTATTTTGATTCAGAATCCATGGAAATATGAGAATGATGAGATTATGTCAAATTTTATATTTACACACCCAGCTCTGCTTGTTCTTCCAACACTATTACAATCCTTTATAATTAAAAGGGAAGAATATAGATAATGGTCTTGAAAAGGATGTGTCTTGTTATAGCTACGGAGACTAACAGCCCAGTCCATCTGCCACTGAATTCAATGGAAAGATGAAAAGAATTGCTTTACAACCCACCGCAAATGCTAAGATTGACTATGGTATCGATTTAAGTCACCATGAGCCTTTAAAAAGGTTTAGCAAAGGCCTAAAATAACAAGCTGTTTTAAAAGTGTAAAACCTGCCACTAGTGTACTTTAGACACCCTTTCAGATAATGCTGAAGACCATTCATTTGGAATGATCAGCTGTCCACTGTGCCAACCTATGCAGGTAGTTTTAGCCATACTGTATTAGTTCAATGGGAGAAGTTTGACTATGTATATTAAAAAATGAAAGTTATTCTTGTCATTGTTAAATTAGTAATACTGAGGAACGTGAACTGGTGTTCACTGGCCAACATTTTAACTTGTGTGTCTAAATTTAGGCATCTAAACCCATAAAGACTTCAACAAGAGTTGTGAGTGTTCATTGTTACACAAGTGTTCTCTAAACGACATGTGTTGATTCATACATAAATCACTGATCAATAGATAAGGTGCCAGTAGATGCATGGCATAGTTTCAGGGTTCTGGATCACCAATAAAACTCGTGCACTGCAGATGGCTTCCTTTAGCACTCTTTACATGAAATGCCGAACACTCAGCACTTCTGAAAATTCAGGCTACTTGAGAGCTGTAATATGGATCTCTCTCTCTTACTAGGCAACTATGGAAAATTCTGGCCAATGTGTCTTTCACTGGGCATCTATTTCAAGTCCAAATTAACCCATTACTTCATCCACAAAAGAGAACTATTACCAATAGTACAGCATAGGGATGTTTATAGTAAATAAAATCTTTATTATGAAACACATTTCATAGTTTCCATATGGTAAAGGAGTCTTTTTTTGCCACATGAACTTTCACAACGCTGTGCTGAACAAAATAACTGCAATTTTCCATTAAGCACATGGTAATAGTGGGTGGAACTGGCAGATGGGGAGTGCATGATCAGCCCACTCAACTTTCTATTTACCTGCCAAAATGAGGCTACAGAATAAAAGCCTACCCTTATTTTCATTTTATTTTTTTGAAGAAAGTGGCAAAGATAAAACTCCTAAATGCAATGGGAGATGCATTTGTAAATGAAACTTGATACGAGGTCAGCCTGATATTTATTTTAAAAATGGGAGTTGTTTCATACATTACTTAAATAATGAAGTTTAGAGGGAGGGAATGTTCCATGTGATTTAAAGTTTATTAAAAATATATATTATTTAACACCCCTCTACATCACTATTAAGTAACTGATCTGTGGGAAGTAAGTAATTTTATAACACTTCCCACACAGATAAAAGGATTATAATCTCCTACCTCTATTAGAAGGGATGAGCTCTAAGGGCCCTCCTCCCCCACGTTTGTCCACAAAGTCCTTATCCTAAAGGAAAGCATAGAAGGTCACATTATTCCAGACTATCTAAAAATAGCCCGTTTGATAAAAACCTATCAGCCTGGTAGCAAAATTACGAGACACAAACATGTCTGCCTATGAAATGAGTCCACCAGTCATACTTGGTAATTAAACAACTCCACACTTTGCTGGCAGCCTGCAAGGAAAGGATAAAACATATCCCTGCGCCTCCTGAAATTCCACAATGGCAGGGAGTGAGGGGGGACATCAAACAAAAAACTGAATTTCAAAAAGGAAGGGAAGAGAGCTTAAGTTTATTAGGCCAGATTTTCCACAGCCTAGCACTTATGTTGGTCATTTTTGCTTGTGCCCAGTGAATGCAAAGTGAGTGTAAAATGCTGCCAAATTAGAAGTCTCTCACTTAAACCAGAGGAGCATGTCACATTGAAATAATATGCAAAGTGCAAGACAATGGAAAAAATCAGTCCTCTTTTTTTCCCTGGTCTTAATCTAGCAGAGCAGGGACTTGAACCCAGCTGTCACACATCCCAGGTGAGTGTCATGACCACTAGGCTATTGGGTATTCTGGAAAGGCTAGTCACACACACATACTCTCCCTTCCTCTTTCTCAACAAATCAACATTTTCTGATGAAAACCCAGTGTATTCAGAAAATTCACAACCAGCTTTAATCACAACCCCTAGTGTTCTTGTGATACTACATGTCTACACACAAATCTGCTACTAACACCACAGGTGGGACTGCCCTTACTCTCCATCAGATTTTTCCTGGGTGGACCAGGATGACCTGACTATCACAAAAATGAAAGGCAGTAAAGAGTGTAGAAGGAAGCCAAAGAGTGTAGAAGTTCTTAAAACAAAGCTGTACCAGTATTTATTTCACCAGAGTTTTGCACCCTTTTTGCTTTCAGACCCAAATCCTATCAAGTCCTAACTGAGAAGCATAGAGCATACAGTGATTTCTCCTTTCAAGAACCCAAAGTTCAAGCCTTTAAAGAGAGGCAGGACCAGGACCCAAACATTTCCTGATTGAGTACCTTTCTCTCCAGGACATGTCCCATTCTCCAGGACTCTTTTCTACCCTGCTCCTGGGCTCTATTTCAGCTTTCCTGGGTTACTTGTCAGTCTCCACACTTCTAGCTTTCAAAAGGCCCTCCACAAGGAAACACACCCTTCCTGGAATTGACTGACTGCTGTGGGGTGAGTGTAGCCTGACTTATGTAGACCCCAGACCACTTTCATTCTCTGCAGCCTTTAAGAAGGATTAGTGGTTAATTGGAACCAGCTGGAGCAAACCCTGTTCTAAGTGTAGGCAGGGGAATGGTCCTGCTATTGTGGGGAACTTTCCTGGTGTATACACGACCTTGGTGAAGTGGGCTAGTGAAAGGATCTGAGTCCTCACTCCCACTTCCTTTACCCAGAGGCCTGCCTGACCTCAAGGGCTCCCCTTCCACTCTTCTGTGTGGCAAAGTCCTTGTAACCCAAACAAGGCTGGGCCCAGGATTCCTGGGGGGCTCAGCCCCCAGCCTTGTTGTGGTCACTTAGGGCAGGAGCTAGGAGGGGTGCTCTTTTTGC
Organism: Gopherus evgoodei; assembly: GCF_007399415.2. NCBI lineage: Eukaryota > Metazoa > Chordata > Testudines > Testudinidae > Gopherus > Gopherus evgoodei. The sequence continues at coordinate 76,596,436 of NC_044329.1, forward strand.
ACTGGATGCTTCCTTGACCCACTGATCATTACATACAGTTCAAAGCAAATACAATGTATTAAACAGCAATCAATTAAAAAAACTAAGAAAAAATGGGAAAGGTTAAAGGAAAACGCATCACCTCCCTCTGGCATGGGGACATCATAACCAGCATCTCTGGAATGTAAGAGAAGTTCAGTCTGTTCCTAACAAGGCCCAGGCCTCCTTCTCAGGCTCTGGCTGTGCTGCAGGGATGCTGCGGGTTGGACACTTGCTCTGGCAGTGGCCACATGCCCTCAGGCTCTAGGTGGCAGGATCTTTCTTCCCAGTGTCTCCGCTGCTCCGTCAGGGTTACGACTCCCCTCCAAGTCTGGCCCGCAAGGCCACTTGGCTGGGGGTGTCTCCCTGCATTGGGCCCACTGCCCAGGGTCCCCTTCACTCTCCTCAGCTGCTCACCGCACCCGGCTCCGGACTGCTCCAGCTCCACTCTGCCTCAGCACAGCTGTTGCTCTGCCTCCAGCTCCCTGGGCTGCTTCTCTGGCCCCTCTGGCTCTGGTTACTGCCGCTCCACTCCCAGCACAGGTCTGCTCACTGGGCTGCTTTTCTAGCCCCTCTGGCTGGCACAGCTCTTCTCCCCAGCTCAGCTTGGGCCCCTGCTTTCTCCTTAGCTCAACCCCACACTCTCTGACCCAGGCAATTCCAGCTCACACAGAGGATGGGACCCCCCTTGGCTACTGACTCTGTGATTAGCCTGCCTGCCCTGTCAATCAGGCTGACCTGGAGCATTGGCCTCTCCCCATTGTTTCTGGGGACTGTCAGTCTCAAGGCCCTGATTTCCCATCAATCCTTCTCCTCTCTCTTTGCACTGTGAGTTAACCCACCAAAAAAACCCACTGAATTTTAGTTAGGGGACAACAGTCCTTACATAAATCCACTAATCTGCTTCACAGAGGAAGAAGGGGTGGGAGAGTGTTTTTCTCCACACACACTGATCAAGCCTCACCATTGTATCATCCTTAATGTTTCACTCTGCATCATTGCAGTACCAGTAAGAGAGCATTATTCTGGATCCACTAGAGCCAAAAAACCCTGATGTAGAAGCTGCAACCATGTAATTAAGCCTTCTTATGCAATCCCACAATTCACTTGCCCATCCTTCAATGATAGATTTGACAGCTCTGTCACCTGTGAAACTGGCTGCATCAGGCTGCGAGCAGATGAGCCTTGATCTTGATTCTACCTGTCCACTAAACCCATCTGTCCAGGGTGAGCCAGAGAAAAAGTGAGGGGAGACTCAGCTCTGCCCAGTTCTCCTATAGGGCTGCCTCTGCAACCCTCTACGCAATTTCCAGAACAGCAAAGAATACAGAAATAGCATGAACCCAACAACTAGGCCTATACACCACCTGAAGTGTGTACAGGATACATTGGTGATTAGGTGGTAGATTTCACCCATCATCCTTCCTCACACAAGAGTCCTACTGAATCCCAAGCCAGAGCAATTACTCAACTGAGTAAGAATTACCAAGCTCAGGCCCTAATTTCTTTAGTACTTTATGGATTCACTAAAACAGTTCTTTAGTGCTGCTTTATGTGGCTTGTGCTGCTTTATGTGGACTTGGATAGCACAAACACAGGATTGAGATTTTTAATGACTCTTGTCCTAAGTGCTTAGCCTGGAAACAAATCCGATGATATCAAACACTGCAGAATTAATGCCTTTGGCTTTGTTTTTGGCAACTTTAATTTTTAAACAGTATCGGGCTCCATCCCTGGATAAACTTCTGCCTGTCATCTTCCAGGAATGTACTGCTCACGAGTCGTGCATGCACAGCCATTTACAGCCACATTCAGAATGCAGCCAGGCTTTTGTTCTGAATGCCATTTTAGGGCTCTAACAGTTTGGTTGGCTTCTTCACTTGGAGCACTTTCAGCTTCCTCCCTGCTCTGCAGTGTAGTAGCGAGGGTTTTGATTCACCCTGACAAGCTCACAGGTGCAGTTCGTTTATCAGAGTCCACATTTCTCAAGGATAGTTCATTGCAGCCATCCTTGTGGGCTCTTTTTTTTGCTCAGTCACCCTTTCCTTCATTCTACCTTAGAATGGCATCATTGTAACTTGCACGTATGACTGGGCCAGTGCTAGCCAGTTGTGAATGTGCCTTGTGCTGGCCAGCTGCACAGGAGTGAATGCCACCCTATGCATTCAAGTAAGGGTGTGAAGGATCAGATCTTTAGTGCTCAGAGAAGAGTTGTTAAGGATTTAATGAAGAATTTCTAAGCCGGCTAAGGACACAGTTCTGTAGAATCAAAAGCCTGACTTAATGATCAAAACTCAGACCTATTTTGAGAGAGAAGGTTGCTTATCTAACTGTTCATGTAAAGCATTTTGAAGACCCAAACAGTGGTTTGGGACAGGTGGGGGTTCTAAACACCAGCACAGATGCACCAATGTTGCATGGCTGCAAAATTTTTGCATAGACATGCTTCACTAGTGTAAGAAGTGATTTGCATGGGTATGACTTACCCCAGTTTGAAATCAGTGCAGCACAATTACACTAGGGGTTGTACCAGTATAGTTACATCAGTGGCTAATATCCCAGAGAAAACTAGCCTAGAATAATGAATACTCCGATAAACTAGAATATATCAAAGAAATGTATTTAAATCTATCACTATGTTTGCGAACATAATTACTACAAATCTGTATTCCAAAAACAGCATGGTGTGTACATAACCACACCGCCACTGTTGATTAATATTCAGTAATAACAATAGTTCAGTTACAATTTATTTGTTCATTTTGAATAAAAGCATTAATTCAGATATGTTGATATGTAAAGGGATAATATGTATTCAGAATGAACTAATAAAACTTTAAAGACTGATTCTACTCTAAAAAGTGAATAAAAAACTAGAGTTCCATGTTCATTGTCCTTCCATTATTTCTATATCAAATTTACTCAATTTAAAAATAAAACTTTTTTTTAAAACCTACCATGCCTGAAAACGCAGTCTGAGCTGTGAGAGTCAAGCTGGGTTTCTATCTTTCTTGTAGATCGTTAGTCATAAAGGTTCTGTAGATTGAACTCTGCCTTTAATTACACCTGTGCATCCCTAATATCTCCTTTGAGTTTGAAGAGGTCAAGCTAATTAAACTGTGAGCTCTTTACACATGGATTGTTGAAGACCTTCCATCAAGATTGCGTGGAGATTGTTAGCAGAAGAGCCTCAACTTCAGCCGGGAGGAGGAATTTGTTGGATCTTCATGGTTTTACAAGATCATGTAAATCACCACAGATCATGTCAGACCTTGAATTTTATCGTCCATATGCAAAGTTAGAACTCACATGAGCACAACCATTATCTACAGCCTGAGCCAGATCCCTCTGAAATCAGTGGAAATAGATCCTATATTGGATCGCACCTCTACTGAATGGGGATGATTTAGTGGACTTAGGGGTGTTTCCACCTATTCTTAACAAACTTACTGATGAAAAACAGGAGTGCACATTCTCTCATTGCAGATGGATTGCAGCTTAGAATCGTATCACATAAAACGTATATTAATGTCTCTAGAAGTGCTGAACACTGCTAGCAGGATATGAACCAACCAACCTGGGAGTATCAACTGAATTGTCACAACAGTAAACAAAAATGCTATTCTAAAACTGAGTTTTGAGATGTCAATAAAAAAGGGAAATTCCTGATTTAGAGGAAGAGTCCTGAAATAACTCACCTCAGCAAATTGCAGCCAAAATTATTTGGAAGAGAGGGTTCAATAAATCTCAAAACTGTTCTGAAGCGAAAAATACTCTAAATTAGCTTCTATTCAAGATTAAGGCAGTCTGGGGTCCTGTGCACACCATGATGCAAGGTCTCCCTGTGGCTCTGCTGCCAACCACAGAGGTGGGGCAGTGGCACTGGGCCCCTTTCTTCTCCTCACCCCTAAAAAACAGCCAGGAAGTCTTCCATTACTTACTCCAGCCAGGTGTATCAGCTGTAGCGTGCATATGGGTGGGACCTTTGCACTTCTCCTACAGTCACATACACACAATCCCAGGGCACTGGGTCTTGATTTTAACACCCCATTGAGGTCAACAGAGAAGTTCAACCCCTTGAGACCTACTGTTCCAGGCCCTCTGCCGACTCAAGCAAGGGTCACAGCACTGATTAGTCAGATTTTCATGATAAGCATGAAGGCTAGAAACTTGTATTTTTGGTTGATTTGTTTTTAAATGAAAGCTGGGAGTCTGATGTAATCAAATAGACTCCATGAGCTGGGCCCTAGGCATCAGTCTGCAGAGCCTGAATTTTAATTCAGTCCTGCTTTTGTTTACTCATTGCCAGAGACTTTGCAGGACTGTGTCCCTTGGTGCTGAAAGCAGGATCATATTTTTTTTTATTTCTTTAATAATATGGTAATTTCGTAATAGCTTCTTTAGGAATTCCACGGGATTGATGCTAATTTTAAGCTAAAGAGGTACTATCTAGATTTGAATTCAGTTTGATAATTAGGTTGCTTTCATTTCAGAATATTAATAGTTCTCTCAGATTCTCTCTTTATAAATTTTGGGCTAGATCTTGCAACCTTTATGCATATGTGACTCATTGACTGCCAGAAGAAAGAGAGGGTAGTTACCTGTTACTGTTGTCCTTTGAGAAACTCTTCTGTGCATTCATCTATGGACAGTTTCCTGGCCATGGGACCCTAAAAGCTCACCCCAGCTAGCACTAAGGAAACCTTGGATCATACCTGGAATGGTGTGACTCCAGATGAAGAGCATAAGGGAATGCTCAGGGCTGAAAGAGATGGTCTTCAAAGGAGAGGCCAGGATTTTCACTGGCTGGGGACCTGGTACCCAAACAAGTGGATGTAAATGGGATTTTAGGGGTTCTCAGTGGGGAGATTCCTTCAGATGTTGGCACCAAGAGGCTTGGCACTGGTATTTCTGTGCCAGCACTGAAGACATTATCCTGCTGGTTTTGGCCCTGCAGCTTCCCACACCAAGTCAGGTGCAGGTGGTAATGTGTTTCTCCCTCTTCTTTTTAAGAAGCTCAGCACCAGAGTGCTTCTGTTTTTTCCTTGCTTCTGCCCTGGAGGAAGAGGACAGAAGAAGCTCTTGGAGACCTGAAGTTGGGGCAATGACAGGGTAGTCAAAGAAGTCTCCTGAGCAGGAGTCACAGAAGTGGATGTGGGGTAGCTGCCAAAGTACACAACACCAGAGAGTTACTTAAAGACACAGGAACTGGCCTGAGCACCAACACCTCAATAGGTGCCATAGAAAATGATGGGCAATGGCAGGCAGAAGCAACCTCAGTCTTAGAACAAGGAGACCCAGGTAAATATTACTGCCAAACCCAAAACTAGCATATGGCAGGCCATTCCAGAGAGGGTGTGGAACTCAGGCCTGCAGGTGAATTGTCTGTCCTGAGATAGGCTTGCCATCTGAGCTGTCATGCCCAGACAGTCCATAGCATGAAAAACCTGCATTGTGTGGAAGACCATGAGTTGCCTAAGTAGAGTGTGTACATCCAATTCTGGACGCAGAACATGGTGCCAAACTTTTCTTAGGGTCAATGCCTGGCATATTCCCAGTGCCAGGGAAGAACTCTGAAGGTTCTGAGAGAATATGAGAAAAAATAAAATGTCCTACCTAACTATACTACTAAGTATACTAAAACCCAATAAAGATAGAACTGTATAAAAGTAGGAGAGAAAGCTAAACCCCAAACTAGGTGTAACCTAAGCCACAACTAGGGGACACTTGTGCTCTCTGTGGCAGCGGTAAAGAAACTTAAGTAGCTGTGGAGGTGCACTACGATAAACAGACCAAGGCATTTGATGTAATATGCAATGTGAGAGCATTCATGCATTTGCCAAGAGACCTGGCTTTGAAAGAGGGTTCCACCTGCCCGCTGCCACAAGGCACAACCCTACAGTAGAAATGCACAGAGGCCACAGCTGTTCAGGATCAGGCCCAATGTGGTGTTCTTGTTATTAGATATGAGTTTATACATATTGGGCTGCTTATTTGTCAGTTGTTTGGAACACATTTTTTAATTAAAATAGAAATCTCAGGTAAACTTACCTTGTCCTGTGACTAAGTTAAATTCAACAAGATACTGACTAAAGGCATTTAAAATACCATGCACTGTACATTTAGTTCTTCTGTGAGAAATCGGCAGTTATACACAACCACAGTTTGAATTATGAAGAACTACAATTGTGATTAATAACTGATATAAAAGATACACTATCTTTGGAAGCCATTTGGGAAAATAATTTAGCCTTGCAGGACACCACTTTGGCATCAAGAGTATCCTAAATTAGTTGATGTTTGAAACTTTAAAGTGCTAAATACTATAGCTGGTCCAATAATACAATTAATGCAAAAATATTTCCATGAGTGTAAATGCTAATTTAAATTAATTTTCTTCAGTCAAGGCAACAGCAGAATGAGCCAGTGCTCTTTATTGACTGCATTTGTAAGGAATTGACTTGTGCTAATGTCATTTTCCCTTTTCCATGCATCAAGAACCAAGTCCTGGAGTTCTCAGTCAAAGCTTACCTTAAGATCATTAGGCATTTTCGCTGAGTAAGGACTAAACAATTTGGCACTCAAAAAGGTGTATTTGCTGCAATCTATTTATGCAAGAGAACATCTGACATATGTAGCCATGCCTGGGCAAGTTTCGGTTGAAATCATGCTTTAGAGGGAGTTTCCGATATGGACAGAATGATATCCCAATTTTTGTTCTACTTCTTTTATGAACATTATATAAATTGAAGAATACTTTATTGTGTTTCTGTGAGTGATTCAGCACTTCATAAAATTGGGCCTATAACTCTCCAATGGCAAGACACAACCCTATTACTGCTCACTGGTAGAACTGGGTAAAATTTTTAGGCTAATTTTTTTTTTTTTGGCAACAAATGCAGATTTGGCAACTTAAAATGTTTCACAAATTCCTGCTGGGTTTGAAAATTGTGTGAACAAAAAAAATTCCAAAGTTGAAACATTTTGTTTTGACATTTCTAAAATAAAATATTTTGATCTTTTTATTCAAAATGGTATTTGTTTAGAAATTTCCTTCTAATTTAGTTAAAAAAAATAAAAAATGCTAAAAATCACTCTAAATCAAAATGAAACGTTCATAAGAATGGCCATACTGGGTTAGATCAAAAGTCCATTTAGTCCAGTATCCTGTCTTACAGCAGTGGCCAATGCCAGGTGCCCCAGAGGGAATGAACAGATCAGGTAATCATCAAGTGATCCATCCCATCACCCATTCCCAGTTTCTGGAAAACAGAGGCTAGGGACACCATCCCTGTCCATCCTGGCTAATAGCCACAGATGGACCTATGCTCCATGAACTTATTTAGTTCTTTTTGAACCCTGTTATAGTCTCGGCCTTCACAACATCCTCTTGCAAGGAGATCCACAGGTTGACTGTTCATTGTTGGAAAAAATACTTCTTTTTGTTTGTTTTAAATCTGCTGCCTATTAAGTTCATTTGGTGACCTCTAGTTCTTATGTTATGAGAAGGAGTAAATAACACTTCCTTATTTATTTTCTCCACACCAGTCAAGATTTTTTAGACCCCAATCATATCCACCCTTAGTCATCTCTTTTCCAAGCTGAAAAGTCCCAGTCTTATTAATCTATCCCCATATGGAAGCCTTTCCAAACCCCTAATAATTTTTGTTGCCCTTTTCTGAACCTTTTCCAATTCCAATATGTTTTTTTGAGATGGGGCAACCACATCTGCATGCAGCATTCAAGATGTAGGTGTGCCATGAATTTATATGGAGATAATATGATATTTTCTGTCCTATTATCTATCCCTTTCTTAATGATTCCCAACATTCTTTCACTTTTTTAACTGCTGCTGCACATTGAGTAGATGTTTTCAGAGAACTATCCACAGTGACCCCAAGATCTCTTTCTTGAGTGGTAACAGCTAATTTAGACCCCATCAGTTTATATGTATAGTTGGGATTATGTTTTCCAATATGCATTACTTGGCATGTATCAACATCAAACCCAAACAATTGTTACACATACACACTTACTTACCTTCTTTTCAGAGTTGCCAATGCACTGTTATTTTTGCAGCTGTACTCACAATCCTAACACTTCACTCTTGTATTAATCCCAATATATATTAAGCACAGAACACAAAGCTGTAAATACTTGTCTTCCATTACTGAATCTCTCATCCCTCTCCAGTGACTTAAGGAACAGTAAATCAGTTTGAACCCAAAGGAAGGTGAATGTTAAGTTAGTAAAATCTGTAAAACAGAGAAGTAACTGCTCTTTTCTTATAAAATTACATGATACTTGAGAGTTCTTTACGAGTCTTATGGGATTCTATTAGGCTTTTTCCTCACAAATCAGGATTTTAGTAGGTTGGGCAGCTGAACCTAAGTGATTCACATTTAATCTTTTCATCCTAAATAACAGACACAGACAAAGTGGGTAGGAAAAAAAAGGCCAAACAGTCAAGAGCTTTTAGACAGGTTTCTTCGTAATGCCTCAACCACTCAGCAGCCCACATTTAATTTAAAAAGTACACCAGACATGCATTGTGTGACAAAAAAGAAAAAAACATCCAGCTTTTAGCCTGTGAAATTAAGAAGGAGAAAGACCTGCAGTCTGATATTTTCAATTAACACCCTATGTTTCCACAACCCATGACCTGCCTAAAATTAATGAAACCTTTTCTGCACGCGGCACCAATTTATAAGAATCAATCCTGAGCATGAGGAAGGCTAGAACCAACAGCTTTCTTTCCTTTCACATTGGCACCTGCTATAAATATCACAAAGATAAAGTAAAAATTAACTAAACAAAACAATAATGAGCATGGAATCACCGTTTCTTTCCTGCATACATAATGATAATCTAGGTCCCTATGAATTTACTGCTGGTTTTTGTTGTGTTTTTTTAAAACACAGTTTCCTTTCTGAATCTGAGACTCCATACCAATGTGGTTGATTATTCTTTTCAGATGATTTCCTTTCCTAAAGTCCTGAGACTTAATTCCTGTTACAGTTCTCTCACTACCCTGAGGAGTGCAGATCCTATTGACCAATATTTCTGCTCAATTCTGATTATAATTGCACAGGCACCTGCATTGAGATTAAACCCCGCACTTCCACGTCTCATGCACAACAATCAGAGAGGGTTATTAAAATAGACTCTCCTCTGATAATCTCTATAGACTCTTTAATCTTACATTCTGTGTTTTTATACCAAAACCTTTCTCCCTGCAGTTTTCTTAGACACAGGGGGAAAAAACATTAATTGAATTGAATGGGAGGTTGATTTGCTGGAGTACATTGGATCCGAGCAAAAGTATATCTTGTATATTGAAAAGCACTTACACTGAACTCTAACAAAATAAGCCCATTTTTATACGGCTCACCTCAAGGGGAAGAATGGGAAATTGCTCTCTTTTTCCCCTACTAGTGTTTCTATTATTGTCCTTAAAAACACAACAGGCCACTGGGACAGGACAACTATGCACCTGAAGTACAGGGAAAGGAACACATTTTATTTTTTCATGCAAATTTTATTCCTAATACGCAACTGTGAAAGGCCCTCTAGTGGAATCAGTACAAATCTTTTATACAACGGGGGCGGTAGGCAAGATTGAGAGAGCACACATAGTACAGTGTGGGGGGGGGCAGTTTGCATACCCACTGTGGAACATAGGTCTTAATGAGCTGTGCAAATTAGTGCACAAAGGAAATACTGGGGAGGAATGAGGAAAGGGTGGAAATGCTGGATTCCTCTCTAGCATGGATCCATCTGTTGTGTCTTTTGTCTTCCTACTCTCCTCACTGGTCAATCAGCCCATGCAAGGAAGAAAAGAGGTGGCAGTGGCAAGAAAATGGGTCTATATAGGCTTTCACAGAGAGGCCAGGGGACACAGCTAACATGGATACCACCACCACTAACCCCAGTTATTTCTTCAGTGGCAGAATATGCACAGAAAAGTGTGTTGTTTTGAATACATTGCCTGGGAAAAGCAGGAAATCAGGGACTGAGAAACTCCTTTGCAGTACAGAGTATGTGATGCTGGCTGGCTCTAATCACATGCTGACCCAAGTCAGGACAGTGTCTATGGACAGGTCCATTCATCTGTGAATGATGCAAATAAGAATTTTTCTCCTTTAGTGAGAAAAGGAAAAGATAACAATGCTACCCTGGTAGCAGCTACTTCCGAGGAAAAGGAAGAGGAGCAGCATAAGGGCTGTAGTAGAGAACAAACACATTGAAGAGAACAGTATGGAGGGATCTTTGAGCATTAACAAACGTGCACTTCATCATGTGCTCCCTCATGGACACCTGTCAGTGAATATCTTATTTTCAAAGACAATACCTGCTGCCTTTTTGCTGATGGCCATTTGACTGAGAGAACCCAGGGAGAGAAGGCAAGAATGAGCCCCTTGTCCAGTGCTTAGAGATTGGTGCTTGGTAGACAATTGTAGAAGACAATCTAGCACTGCCAGTCAGGATGTCAGAACTGTGTCTTGTTCACTCTACAATTTGTTTTAGTTGAATTTGATTTATATGAGCATTGTATTAGTCTGAATTTTAATGCATAAAATATGGAGAGGAGGAAGTGGATTTGTTTACCAATTCATTTATGTACTCTACATTATGAGTTTTATTTGTGCATGATTTCTAATGGACAATCACTGTATATTCCCTTGAACATCTGCACTCAGTTGTGGAATTCTTGCCTAACTTAACAGGCCAGCTCCCGCCTTGGGACTGATGTAAGGAGGCAATTGGGAGCATTGGGAAAAAGAGAGGACTGAGAGATCCAGTACCTGGATAAGTGTGTTCCTGTGAGAGAGTCTGTGGTTCACGGGCGTCAGCATATACAATGTATCCCCTATTCCATTAGACAGCAGTAGCTTTGGTAAAGCTTGGGCACTTGGATCAGGATGGCACTGACCACGTATCTAGTGTGACAGTTCAGTGGCAAGAGGATCATATGTTATCCATTGGTTATGTTTCACTTAGTACCTGCATCTCTCATGAAGGCATTTACAGAAGTCATGTCACCCTCAGCTCTTACGAGTCAATGGACCAGTTAGAATACAGAATACATAAAGGCTACATCTACACTTGGAGCTGGGAGTGTGAGTTCCAGCTTATGTAGATGTACCCATGGTACCTAATGTGCCAAAAATATCAGTGTAGCCAAGGCAGCATGGATGGTGGCTCAGGCTAGCCACCCAAGTATTTACCTGCCCAGCCCTCCAGGGTACCTACTCAGGCAACTAGACCAAGCTGCTCCCCATGCTACACTGATATTTTCAGCATACTAGATTGAGCAGAGCGGGCTCAAGTATGTCTACATGAGCTGGGAATCACACCCCTTGCTCCAGCTGTAGAGGTAGCCATGGTAAGAACTGCCGGTGAAAGGACTAGGCTGTGACTTTAATCAAGAAGAGGAAACAAAAGATTTTTGACAAGAGTGAATAGTGAATTACAAAGAGCAAATACTCAAAGAAACTGTCATGACAGACACTTTGTGAGAAATCCCTGGGTTGAAATCTATCCACAGAAACGTTCTTGCAAAAATTCTGAAGACTGAACACATTCAGTCTTTTCTCAGAACTTGTTCACAGAAAAAGGGTTACATTTGCAGCATAAAATTGTGAGCTACAAAAAGTTCATTCCATTCCATTAATCAGTATCTTTCCCCACACTAAAAATTATTAGCTCTCGCCTTTAAGGTGCTGAGCACTTCTTAAAGCCAATAGGAGTTGAAGGTTTCAGAACTTTTCAGAAGCACTCAGCCACTGGCAGGAAAGGGGGCAATATGCTTGTATCTGAAAATGTAACCTCATTATTTCTCTAGCTAGTAACCTACAAAAAACACTGATCCAGGTGGAATGTCTTGATTAGTAGGATAGTCTGGAACAGCTGCAGTGTGTAAGTATTATGACTGGACCATTTCTACTTGGCAACTACATTAATGATGATGTTACTGACATCACACAGAACTTGTATATTCATATCTCATGGTGTTTTCTCTTTAAGTAAAACTTTCTCATTGTTGGAAGAGCCTGTAAGAGCCACATTACTGTAGTCAGTGGTGCTAAGTGCATTAGGGAAAGCAGCCAACAAAAAGAAATCTTCCTTTACTTTGGCAAGTGACTAGAAACTCATGATTTCAATACACATATACAATTCTGGGAGATGTATAGGTGGAGAGCATGCATTTAGGACCAGAGCAGCGGAACCATACTTATTTATTCCAGCTGAGGGTTTGGCCCAAAACCTTGGGGAAAAAACTTATTTAAATGAGTTTGGGATGACTCACAGAATTAATGAGAGACAGAACAAAGAAAAACCACAGTATAATTAGGATATGCACTGTAATCTTAAATAAGTGAAAGTGTTTGTTCCATTTCCCCCTATGCTGTGATAAGTGCAATATAGCACTTCTTCAATGATGGATGTTCCAAAGAGTAGGAGTATTTTCACATAGATTTTCCTTTAATTGCAGAGGCCATTGCTGTCTTAATGAAAGGCAAATGAGCTGTAAAACCCTGTTTAATTAGTTAAGAGTATTGACAAGAAGGTTTGTGTATTTAAAGAAAACCATGAACGATATGCCATTGTGCAGGCAAAAAATATTACATAGTGTAAGAAATTCTGATAGTAAACATGAGCAATTACTCGGCTGTTTAAATATACATGCATATATTTCCCCTTACACTACTCCTTGATTCAATATTATACACTATTTCCTTTCATCTGCATGAAATGCTGTGAATTAGTAACTAGGCCTCTGGACTTGCAATGAGCTTAGCGTGGAAGACTGCTATGTTCTCACAGAGCCTCATTGACTTTGATGGGGCTCCATGCTGACGCAAGGGCCTTCCCATGAACCAGTGACAGGATTATGGTCTTACTGTACGTCTCATAAAACAGTTTTTCCTAATTTCCATTTTAAATTCCCCCTTTATTGATTTCCAATGTAAATCATCCTTTTCCTTCTTATTTATTGTTTAAATATTTGTATAGTTATCAATCTTCGACCCCACGTGCCAATAAACTGAATAAATTCAGTTTCCATAATCATTCCTTGTAAGTTATATTTTTAAGCCCCCTGTAATGTTTTGGAATGCTGTTCTGTGAAACATTTTGCTTTCCTTCATATTGTTCTACCAGAAGGTATTGATGGCTTATCCATTAGGGGTCATTGATGCATTAGCACCCAGGCCCTCATTAAGGAGTTTGTGTAGGTTAAAGAAATCTTTGTCTGGCAGATAAAGCTGTGAGATTTCTTTGTATTGCAAAAACAGTTGCACAAAAAGAGAGTTGATACCCAGGTTCATCTTTGAAGGCCATGAGACCCCTGAAGAGGAGCTTTGAGCTAAAGGGGATTTTTCCAGCTCAGAAGTTGAGGATGGAAGCAAAAACTATTCATTAAGATTGGTGATACAGAGATTGATGAGAGAGGGGCCCATGACAGCTGCACTTTGGGACAAAGAAATGGTGTCTTGCCTGAGGTTTCTGCACTTGGATGTTGTTGGCTACCACTTCTGTTAAAGGAAACAGGACATGTGTACATTACATAAACAATTTGCACTAAGAAAATACCCTGACTCTGTGCATCTATTTCTGATCCAAACAGGAAACTGACCTGCAAGGTCCCAAAATCTGCTTCTCTTCAGCAAAGGGACAAAAAATATTGTATTTACCAGCATGTATCAGCATTCCAGTTGTAATCTTAACTACACAGCTGAGAAAAGCATGGACATTTCTTGCAATGGAATCATACTATGAATTCATAGTCAGATGATTTACCATTATCCTCAAATCTGTCTCTCTCAACTATTTTCTGAATAGGGCTCCCCTAATCTGTAGCTGTTGCCAATTATTCTCTCGTGAATGTACTACCTTGCCCAGCTTCACATTAAACCTCATTTCAGTTTTGTTCAGTGTCTCTGAAACTACCATATCCCCTCTGTGTTTTTAATAAATCATGTTTGTTTACTAGTTTTTGGTATTTGTAAATCTGATCAATATCAAATTAACCTTCCCTTCAAGGTCACTTAAGACTGTGCTGAGCAATACTGTCCCCTGAACTAAGCCCTTAAGAGCCCTATTTAACAGTCTCACAATTTAATGTACCACCACTGACCATCCTCTTTCCTTTTCAATGATTCATCACTTCTTCTGATAATTCAGACAATACATTCTTCAATACCTCAGTACGTTTTCTGTGTGTTGACAGAAAAGAAAATCCTACCACATCCAAAATCCATCCATCTGCTTGTTGTGAGAAATGGGCTCAGGTAGTTGTGAAAAAAACAAACAACAACATTGTCTTATTTTGTTCTCTCTCTGACAAACCCCAACCCAGCACAGCTTCTAGGATTACAAAGGACTTTATGCTTTCCATCTCCCCCCTTTCCATTTGCAACATTATCAAGTAAAACAACAAAATCTCTCTGTCTTGTAAATACTTATTGTCTTGCTTCTAGAGTATTTTAGGACAATAAAATAAAAACCACACCAACCGCCAGTGCAACATTACAAATCTACATGTGGCATCATATCAATTAGCCAGTGTATTGTACAGCATGTGCAAGTAGCCAACCCCAAACATTGCTCACATGCAAGGAGAGCAGGCCGCAGCTGGCCCACAACATCCTCTAGTACCTTCCCACACATCTCTTCAGGCTATGCATCCACTCTCCTGGCTTGCCTTCCTGCCAGGCCCACACTGCTTCAAGCATCCTCCCTTCCTTTTACCTAAGTCTCCCTTACTCTCAGCCCACACCACCTGGAATCCTCTGTCCCAGGGTCTGTGCTGAAAGGCAGCCCCCTGCCAGCTCAACCTTTTGTGGCAGTTTTCAAGTATGGCCCACCTTGTCCCCATCCATAGAGTCTTCTGGCTGGGGAGAGAGAGAAAGGAGCACCTTAAAGCATAGCCTGCTGTCCACTCCCTGCTGCAGCCATTTAGCTACAGGGCCTAGAAGCCTAAGTTGCTGCAGGACTTCTACCTTGTGCCCAAGAGCATGCAGTGACACGGAGCGCGTGTGTGCAGGGTCACTTATGTGGGAGTGTCTGTGAATGACAAGAAAGCGATACTGGTTGTGAGTAGGCTCTGTGGGGAGAGCAGAAGAAAGCAGCAGAGGGTGGAGGATGGAATAAGCAGCTGGTGGGAGAATTTAAGGATGGTTTGAAGGAAGGGAATGGAAGTGGCAGTGGGTGGTAACACTGTGAAGGGGTCAACTCATTGCTTGCTGCCTCCTTGTGGCCAGGCCTGGCGTGGCAGCTCTCTCTGTCCTGGCTGCTCCACCTCTGTAGTAGTCTGCCTCTACCTCTGACTTGGTCCTCCGGCGAGGTCACTTCCAGGCCTCATCTCTTCCAGGGTAGTGCATACCCAAAAAGGCGGAAAAATTAGCACAAATAGATTTAGTATGAAAGAGGGGGAAAATGTCTCCTTCTCAGGGTGTATCAGGATCAGGCCCTCCCTTCCCTCAGGCAGGCACCTTCAGGCAGTTATTGGAGAAATTTCTGCCTTCCCTTGGCCCTTTCCTCAGGAGCTGAGGGTTAATGGTCTGTTCTCCTTTGGGTCTGCCCCGAAGTGAGCTGTTCTGCTCCTCTTTAACTCCTCCTCCAGTCTGTGGCCCTCTTGCAGGTGCGATGGGACTGAACGCAGAACAGCTCTTTAACCCCTTGTTGTCCAGTGTGGGGTTTGTAAATGCTATCACACAGCCATTAGTTTCAGTCAGGAGTTGGGGTGTCTGTTTCAGAGCAGAAAAATAGGAAAGGTTGTGAGGGAAGGAGAGCAACATTGATGGCAAGTGGAGTGTCTCAGGGAGGAAAGGGAAGCTGCAACTCATGGTAGCAGATGGGTTCTCTCTTGTGAAGGCAGGCAGTAGGTGGAGTTGGGGTGGAGAATAAAAACACTTATATCAATTAGTTTGAAATGGAAAGGGAGCAACTATGGGGAGGGGCTTCTAGGAATCTCTTGGCAGAGGATGAAGGAAAAGGCAGTAGTTTGAGAGAGGGGTTGGGAAGTTATTCTTATTTTCAGAGTATACCTATCCCATTTTAAGGACATCTTTATTTGATGCCTCAACCCTGTAGCCAATAAAAAAGCATGAGATTGGATAAAGGATAGTTTTCAATAATCATGCAAGAGATCATATACTGTCAAACAAATGTACAGTTCTGTACCATGAATAAAATACTTAGGTGAAATGCTTTAAAAATAAGCTTTGTGCTGTATTTATATTTTCTTTATTCTCTTTGAAGTACAGACAATCACCTTACTTGGGGGTGGGGGCTGAAAGGGTCAGCGAAGCAGAGGTGTCTCAGGAGGGAACCAGTATTAGATGAGGTGAAGCAAGAGGAAGGTTTCTCATGGGTGAGAAGAGGCAAGGCCAGGGCAGGAGCCAGACACAATGAGGAAATAGATGAAAATGGGTTTCCTCCCTCTCCCTCAGCTCAGAGTTTGGAATGGATCCATAGCTGCAAAAGATCACTCTGTATCCTGCCCCTTTCATTTTGGCTGTTCAGATAACTGAGGATGGAACAGGCCCTGTGTATGTCAAAATGTTACTGTTATCTTTAAAATGTTGTGTCATAACAATCAGTTGTAGATACAGGAAAACACCACCTAATTCAGCATGCCTGCCCTTACCTCACACACCTTAATTCTTGTCTCCTGCTTTTCCACCAGTCTTTACAATTGCCCTTTGGCTTCTGTTCTCCACACACTAATCAAGGTGTCTCTAGAAATCATTTGTTCTATTAGTTCCAATTGCTTTCCCTGGTAACTTATTCTATGTTTATTACACTTTGCATAAAATAGATCTGTCTGAGATCAGTTCTTGATCTCCAGCCCTTCTTTAATTTGTTTAGTGAATTTCCACTCTACTTCTTCAGATTCAAAGATGTTTGTGTGCTTGAATTCCAGTGTGAATATACTCTTGTAATAGAATGCATGGTGTTGGTCTGGGGTCAGTGGTTGAACTAGTAGCACATAAAGGGCTATGATTATGTGGCATAATGGTCTTATTCTGCACCTTTATTCTCACTTCTGTGGTACATGGAGATATTTTCAATTCCTTTTCTATTTTCATTGATTCTGTGAGAATTTCCATCAATGTAATTCCCTTAATTTGCTTATTTTAAGGAGCTAACTTTGTGGAAAGAGAATATTTTATTTTGCCAAGGCAAATTTGCTCTATTTTTTCTTTTGCTAAATAGCTTACAGCTTATGTTAATATGGATCCCAAATAGGGCAGATATTCTAAAGGCTGGTCCACAGTACAAAGTTAAGTTGATGCGAGTCAGCTTGCATTAACCTAGATGTGCATGTGACTACATCAAAATTTGTCTCCCGCCAACATAAGTGCCCCCATTAGAGTGATGCAATAACGCCAACTCCAGGAGCGACACCACAGTCACCATTTACCTACTTAGGTCAATGCAGTGCAAGCATAGACACTGAATGACTACGTCAACACTAACAGTCCTCCAGCAGCTGTCCCCAATGGGTCCGTCCCTGGGACTATGGTCAGTCCAGTCACAATTTTGAACTCCACTGCCCAAGGCTCAGAGACCTCCTATCATCCTCCATTTAAAACACCCTGCATGTTTTGAAATACCTTTTCCTGATTGCCATGCTGGCTCCAAGCACAGGTTTAGATGAACTCCTGCCTGAAGCAAGCAAGATATCTTTGATATATTAGACCTGTGGAGAGAAGAGGCTGTGCAAGCACAACTTTGGAAAAGCCATAGAAATGTTGACATCTATTTGCAGATTGAGTAGAGGATGCTGAAAGAGTGGCTTGACAGGGCTGAGCAGAAGTGCCACGTGAAAGCAAAGGAACTTCAGCAGGGATATCAGAAGGTGAGGGAGGGCACCAAGAAATCTGGAGCTGTCCTGAAGACCTGCTGCTTTTACAACAAACTGTCAGTGGCCCTACCAGCACCCCACAGACAACTGTGTACATTTTGCAGGAACCTGAGGCAGAGACCACAAATGTGAACAGCAAGGAAGAGGAGAGGGAGACATAGTGGGGAACTTGAACTCGAACCACCAGGAGCAGTTTGAAACTCCACCAGAATGAAGCCAGTTCCTCCAGATGAGTGCAGATGAGCTGCTGAGGAAGGGGAAGGGGCTTGGGTAAGTGCAAAAATGCATTTTTCCTTATAATCATTTTTTGATTTTCATTGCCTGAAATCTTATGTCCTTCCCCTTCTCCAACCCCCATTATTCTTCCCCATTTCAAAGTAGTACCTATCCCAGAAAGCTGCAGGAAGTGGCGCGGGCTGAGTGATGTGCTGGCCTGCAGCCCCCATTGGCCTGGAGCAGCAAACCATGGCCAGCAGGAGCCACAATCAGCCGAACCTGCGGATGTGGCAGGTAAACAAACCGTCCCAGCCCGCCAGGGGCTTTCCCTGAACAAGCGGCGGCCCTAGTTTGAGAACCACTGCATTAGCACTTGCATAACCATGGGAAAGTATATCTTTCTGTTAAATTACTCAGTAGCAAGGTGGACTGACACCAGAATAGGGCTATTCATACTGTCTACTGCCCCATCACAGTTCAGAAACCCCATTGCTGCAAATCCATCCACTACTGTACCTTACACAGAGTCGCAGTCCTCTATAGTGGGAAATGCTTAACAGACTCATACACTTGGATGACAATGGACCCCATTGTGGATTTTCCCAACTCCAAACTGATTACCCACTGATCGAGAGCACTCTGGCATTGTTAGTTTCCAGAGCATGATTGCCACTTGCTTCTCCACTGTCAATGCAGCTTTCATTCTGGTGTCCCTGTATTGGAGATCTGGGATGAGCTCAGTACACAGTTCCAGGGATGCAGCCCTTCACATCCAAAGGGTCTACAGTCACTGCTCGTCATCCCAAACCTGCATTACGATGTGACCCCACCAATCAGTGTACATTTCTTGGGCCCAGAAGTGGAGCTGCTTCATGAACAACTGCAGCAACCTGACATTTTTCTCCCCCACTGTCTCCAGCAGCATCTGGTTATTGTGTTTGAAGATCCATGCATCTTCCTCATAGCCATCCTGATTGTACAAGCACTTTGTTCTGTACAAGCAATGTGAATTAGAATCGTGTTGAGCTGCACAAGGTCCATGCTTCTGCCAGAGCGATGGCAGAGACCGAAAAGCAGCACACAGGACTGTGACATTTTCAAAAAGATGTGAAAATTATGGGATGTGGAAAGCATTATTGGATGGAGAAAGAAAGAGGGTGGCAGTTTGACCCTTAGATCCCAGAAATCTCTAGGCTAATTGCTGATATCCCGAGAAACATTGAGCTGACAGCCGTGCAAGAGATACTGGGACACCTACCCACAGTGCATCACATATTATATTGACAAAAGCACTTGTAGTGAGTATGTGCAGTGTCAATACAAGTACTCAAGTCTGTGCGTGCCTGGACCATATGCAGAAGTCAGCAGCTGTATGCCATTGATCAAACTTTGTAGTGTACACATGGCATGATTAGGAATACAATACACACCAGCCAGGTACTTAAGAAAGTGACTTCACTATACCACCACCACCGGTCCGCCCCATCCAGTGTTGAATTGATCATATTGATAAAGCAATAAATAGAGATAGCACTATACCTTGTAAGTATAATAAAGTTGAAATTAGATGAGTTCAATGTAATGAGAGACCTGTCATGCTGCTCATGAAGGCAGAGTATTAACTGAAATGTGTGGTAGCATTGGGGAACCATGAGATTTAATCATGATTTACTAAATTGAAATTAGTTGTCTTGTATTAGACTAGTTACCTATTCTGCTCATTCTAGGCCTCCTTGAATTCATTCATAAATAAGGCCTAATGTTAGAATTAGTAGGATGATGAAAGCTCAGGTGTAAGTTGGTGAGAGCAGTTGAATAGCTCTTGGTAGGGTTAGTAGTAGTGCAATTTCTAGATCAAATAAAAGAAATAGGATTCCTACTGAGGACGAATCGGATTGAGAATTGTAGGCAGGCAGATTCCTGATGTATTCAGGGGGGTGTATTACTTCCTTTGACACACGTGGCCAACCATGCGTCTGAGAAAAATATTCCTTCCTGACCACTGCAGGTGACTGGCTGAAGCCCAGATACATGATATTTGATAACAGTGATTGTCTTAATGCAGAGCTGCAAGTGTTCTGAGCATGTTGAGGGCACACTTCAGGCAATCTTGTTTACCCCATGGCCCATGAAGGAAAGAGCTAAACTGGGGATTCATAGATTCCAAGGCCAGAAAGGACCATCAAAACTGGATTAAAGCGTATCTTTAAGAAAGGTATCTCACCTTGTTTTAAAGACTCCACACAATGCTAAATCCACCACGTCCCCAGCAAGCTGTTCCAATGTTTAAATTACCCTCACTTCTAGGAAACTATGTCTTATTTCAAGTTCAAATTTGTCATGCTCAGTAGAGCTTGTTAAAAGCTAGCTGCTAAAAATCTCTGAAAATTCCATTGCATTGAGCATGCTCCTCTAAATAGAGCTCTGACTATATGGCCAGGTGCACAGAGCATGCTTCCAGACCCCAAATAAGCCTCAGTTATGGTAGGCACAGAGCTCTAAATAGAGACTGCAGCAGCACCAGGAGCTGCCACTCCACCTTCTTGACTTGAGGAAGATGCATTTGTTGGGAGTCAAGAGGAAACTAGGAGCTCTAGTCTGTGCACTTCACAGCCCTACTGTTGAGCAATATGTCATACCTTTGCCTTAGGAGACAAGCAAGTATTATTCATCCATTTTACAGAGGTCACAGAGAATGCTCAAAGTCACTTCTAGCAAGGTTGAGGGAAGAATCCAAATCTCTGATATGGGAAGTCTCATTCCCTTCATTACACTTCCTTTCAGACTGAATTTGACAAATCTTGTTTGTGCTCTCTATTAGGCCACATTCCACTCCACTTCTCTCTCCCTTAGCTAGAAACAGAAACCCAGATTTCTGTGCAGATAGGATTCCAAGTATCTCTTTGTTCTCTAATAAAAAGTTGTATAAACCACTGGCAAAATATATACCATGTTCTTATTTAGTGGCTGGTCCATAGAGGATAACAGCTTACTATTGTTACCAGTTACTCCTTTATCTCAAGTGGTAGAATTCTGTGCTGTGAATTCATCCTGCTGAAGACTCATGCAAATGATGAAATGTGCTTCCACATTATGGAATGTCTATCTGTTTCCATTTTGCTTTTTAAAAGCTGTAGGAAGTTAAATAGAAAAAGCTAAGTTAAAAAAACAGTTATGATTGCAAAGACAAGCACTCATAAGTTGAGTAATGCCAGAAGGAGGCAACCTTAATTTGTTCCCCTTGTGTACATCAATGATGATGCAGTCTTTAATTACAATTTTTATGTATTTATTTCTTCAGAAGCCAATATTGCATTAGCACTACCTACTCCTATTGCTGAAAGAAGAGCACTGTCTTGCCTAAAATGGCACTCTTCTAATGGAATTCTCCAATAGCAAGGGTAGAGGCAGAAATGGGGAAATCCACACACAACTGTATATAACATTTGGAAAATCATGTGTAATCTCTGTGTTATAGGGCAATACACCAAACAGCGTATTCATGCTTGTTTCTTCTTTGTGTTTATCACGTTTGCTTTTAGTAAATGTAGCAGTTGAGGTTATATTAAAATTTGTATTATAATACCACTATCACATGTTCATAACCTCAGTTCTCCTTTTGGGCTGAATACAACAGCAATTCATGTTCACATGGATGTTCATAAGATCTGTCAACACATACCATGTGATAAACTGATCTACAGATTAGGCCTAGTCTACACAGTCTTTATATCCTATGCTGGTTAGGGTAGAATTTTCTTTTAACCGAAAAAAGTTTTTTCAGTATGTCCCTTAGTGAGGATGCAGTTATATCAGTATATATGTGGCTTACAATGGAATAGCTCATTTTACTTTCTGTAGAGGAATAGATATCAGTATAAAGCATCTTTTATACTGGTATAACTGCATCAGCATGAGCAGGGTTGTACTTGTAGTAGTATAGTTAAAGTGATACAACTTTTGTGTATAGACAAGTCATAAAATAAACTAATTAGAGAAAAGGACATCAGCTTACAGAGTGGGGTCATTAAATGTTGGATTTATTAGAAATTGAATGCTTGCATTTTGCCTAAGGAAGATAATACTCACTTTCAAGAAACAGGCAGTTGTTATGAATTAAAGACTCTAAAAATTCAATTATGTAACTAATAACTTGACAAGAATTAAGTGTATTGCTTCTGACCTCTATATTTAGCAATTTATATAATCACAGCAGTTTTAGTAGCACCATGCCCATAGAATGGTCATTTTTCAGCATCACTGTACTGATAACCATGTTTTATTATCACAAGTATGTTATCAAGAAGTACTATATTCAAGGAGGCAGCAATGTTAGAAATGGCAATCTGCTTTAATAGCAATCCATTATTCTGTTCCCTGCCCCACCTCATGGGTAAATTATGGAGAGAGCTAAAACACTGCTCTATCTGTAGACATTCCCAATATTTTGATGTATCTTACTGATTTTTCAGGGGGAACCTGAAATTTTCATTGTTGAAAAATTGTAAATGGGGTTAACTTCTGGACAGCTCCGTTAGGCCCTTGCATGTAGGATATTTACCCTTAAGACCATAATCAAATTTGAGACAAAACTGATACACAAAATATTCCAATTTTATGATTATTCCCTTTGTCTCATTGCTTGAAGTAATTGTAAAGTAAATGTTTTGAGGTTGAAAGTTAACAACTCTTGAGGGCATTTTGATGTTGCAGTGCTTCACAATATAAAGTCCAGGATTAAAAATCCCAAACTGAAGGAAATCAATGAAAAAGACGGTTACTCACCTTTGTAACTGTTGTTCTTCGAGATGTGTTGCTCATATCCATTCCAGTTAGGTGTACGCGCCGCGCGTGCACATTCGTCGGAAAACTTTTACCCTAGCAACTCAGTGGGCCGGCAGGTCGCCCCCTAGAGTGGCGCCACCATGGCGCTCCATATATACTCCTGCCGGCCCACCCGCTCCTCAGTTCCTTCTTGCCGGCTACTCCGACAGTGGGGAAGGAGGGCGGGTGCGGAATGGATATGAGCAACACATCTCGAAGAACAACAGTTACAAAGGTGAGTAACCGTCTTTTCTTCTTCGAGTGATTGCTCATATCCATTCCAGTTAGGTGAATCCCAAGCCTTACAAAGGCGGTGGGGTCGGAGTGAAATGTGGCAGAATAAAACTGCCGAGCCAGAGGCTACAGCCTCTCTTGACTGCTGAACCAGGGCCTACTGTGAAGCAAAGGTAAGGACCGAGGACCAATGGAGCTTCACGACAGGTCTCGTGGGTAGAAACACGAGCCAGCAAGGCGGCAGATGAAGCCTGAGCCCTGGTAGAATGCACGGTGATGTGGCTTGGGGAAATATGAGCCAAATCATAACAAGTGGGGATGTCCGCCATCACCCAAGATGAGATCCTCTGAGAGGAAAACAAGCAAGCCCTCCCTTTGGCCCGCTACCGGGGCAGAGCTGGGGCACCTTAGGAAATGATTCTGTCAGCACAATATAATGCGAGCACTCCACAGATGTCCAAGGAGTGCAACGGTTATGCCCATTGCGTTGAGCTGTGGGTAACATGAAAGGCCAAAACACCTTAGGGAGGAAAGCCGGGTGCGGTCATAACTGCACCTTGTCTTTGTGGAACCTTCGTAAGAGCTCTGATCTCAGAGACCCGTCTGGCCAAGACTAGGTTGAGGTCCCAGGGCGGGGCTGGGCGGCGCACCCGAGGGTGCAAGCGCTCCAAGCCCTTGAGGGACCTCGAATCCATAGAGCGTGGGACACTGAACTTCCATCTTAGCCTGCTGGAAGGTAGGGATGGCCACTGAGAGTGTCCTCAGCGATGATACCGCCAGATCCTGCCGCTGAAGGCCAGAGGCAGGCCAAATAGAGGGGATCGAGACCTCAGCAGGAGCAAGATCGAGCGTACTGCAGCTGTAAAGGAAACGCTTCCACCTGGCTCGGTACGTTGACCAGGTGGAAGGCTGCCTGTCACCCCGACTCAGGTACGCAGGAGCCACCGTGAGGCGAAGAGGCTGCAGGTCCGAGTGACGAAGCCTGTCATTGCCCTGAGTGATGAGGTCTGGGCTGACAGGCCGAGCAACGTGGTATGTCAGTGCTGCCTGGACCACTCTGGAGTGATCATGATGATGCACGCTCTGCCCCTGCGGAGTTTGAGCAGGACGTAACGAACCAGTGGGAACAGTGGGGAGGCATAATGCAGTTGGCCGTTCCACGGCATCAGGAATGCGTCCAAGATCGATTCCGAGGAGAGACCTTGGAAGGAGCAGAACACCTGGCATTTCCTGCTCTCGCGGTGAGCGAACAGGTCTGTGTGAGGAAACATCTCCACTTCCGGAAAGCGGGACGCCTCACATGGGGCAGAGTGATCACTCGTAAGACAGGAAAAACCTGCTGAGTCAAAGAGTTAAGACGTTCCGAACGCCTGGGAGAAAGGACGTCGCCAGCTCCATCGAGTGGGCCATGCAAAAGACCCGGAAATGGATGGCCTCCTGACAAAAAAGGGGGGAGGACTATGTCCCCCCTGAATACTTATGAAGCACCTGGCCCTTGTGTTGGCTGTAAACACCGAGATACAACGGCCTCGCAGCTGCCGCTGGAACCCCTGGCATGCCAGGCGGACTACTCTCATTTTTGGGGCATTAACGAGGAATGCCAGCTTCTTAGAAGACCAAAGGCCTTAAGCTCGGAGGCGACCATGAGCACTCGAGCAGAGAGATGATGCGTCCGCCGTCAGGGGCAGTGAGGGCTGGGGCGGATGAAACCGCATCCCTGTCCACACCAAGGAGGGAGTTAGCCACCACTCTAGGGAGCCTAAGACGTTCGAGGGAACGGTGACTACCATGACCATTGGCTCCCTGACCAAGCGGTACGCCGCGGTGGGCCGGACTTGGAGAGGACGGAGGCGGAGCTTGGCGTGTTTGGTTACAAACTTGCGGGCAACCATGGACCCAGGAGACTGAGACAAGAGCGAGCTGAGGTCGTTGGGAAAGCCTTCAGACCTCAGATGATTGTTGCCCTCGCCTAAAACCGCAGTTGTGATAAGCAGGCTCCGGCTAGGTAGGAGACCAGGATAGCCCCTAGGAAGCCCAACCTCTGCGTGGGAACCAGAGTGGATTGCTCTATAGTAATCATCAGGCCTTGATCTGTGAATAAGACCGTGACGATGCCCACGGCTGAGCGGTTTGTGTCTCAGAGTCTCCTCGGATAAGCGAATCGTCCAGATACGGAAAAACGCATATCCGACATCAGCGACGGAAGGCGGCGACTATGGCCGTAAACCGGGAGTATTCACCGCTGGCTATAAAGCGGAGGCATCTCCCGTGTGGAGGGAAGATGGCACTGCGAAAGTACGCGTCCTTCATATCCAGGGCGGCATAGTAGCCCCCAGGAGGCAAGGATGGAATAATGGTTCCCAGGGATACCATGTAGAACTTCAACCTTATCCTAAACCGGTTGAGTCCATGCAGGACCAGGGAGGTCTGAGACCTGTGTTCGAGTGGGGGACTAGGGCATAACGGGAGTAAAACCCCTTGCCCCTTTCGTCCGCTGAAGGGGGACAGGGCTGGAGCAAATTAAAGGTGGTACCTATGCTCCATCGTGCGCAGGACCCAGCGATCTGAAAGTAACTGGGGCCATGCCAGGAGAAAGCGGGATCGGGATCCCGTCCTGCGACTGGTACACCGCCCTCCGGCGAACCTTGGAAGGTCCGTCTTTGGTCCCAGTGGTAATTGCGAGGGACCTTGACTTTGGCTTTTTAGGGGGCCTGACGTTTGTCTGCAACCACCTTGGCCTTGCCGTTTTCCAGAGTTCTGCCTCTGGCTAGGCACAGAGTATGGCGGCTGGGGCCATAAAGGCCTGCGTTTGGTCGCTAGCGTATACATGCTGAGACGCATTAGGACCCTATTGTCCAGCAGGCTTCGCAGTCTGGGGCTGTCTCTGCCGCGAAGATGCCTTTACCAACAAAGGGTAAATTCTTTCCCCCGTCCTCCAAGACGGCAGCGAACTCCAGGTGGGAGGTTCGAGGGAGAAACTCCTCCACCCAGGTGCTATAATTATCGCAGCTAAGCAAGGCTTGTTGCTTTGCTACCCAGAGGTGCAGGGCCCCTGCAGAGTACACCTTGCATTCGCCAAGGCTCTTTCTGCTTCGGGGCTGGCGCCCGCTGGCCATCATATCAGGATCGTGGTCCTGAGCATAAAATCTGCGCATATGGGCTGACACGGATGCGTGTCCGGACGGCCATGGAGGTACTAAAAGAAGGCATGGGCCGAGTCTCTGACTCACTCGGACCTTGCCCAACTCGGCACCGGGGACCGGCATCGGGAGGCGTATCGGTACCTGGAACGAGATCCAGACCCGCAACCAGAACAGTGTTGGGAGGTCGACCGAGATCTCGAGGCTCGGAGAAGAGCTACAGGAGTCAAGGTACCTGCCCCGGTGCCAGATGTCGGAACGGTGCCGATAGCGGGTCGGCGAACGGGATACCGACCGGTGCAGCGAGTGTGACCAGTACCGAGGAAAACAGCACCGGGACTGCCAGTGGTGTCCGGCGTGCCGACAGGACTTGGAGTGTCTGCGGGACCGTGATCATGAACGGTGCCGCTCTGCTGTACTGACAGGGGACAGTCCCTTGAAGAGACTGTATTACCCGTACCGGCGGTGCCCGG
Organism: Gopherus evgoodei; assembly: GCF_007399415.2. NCBI lineage: Eukaryota > Metazoa > Chordata > Testudines > Testudinidae > Gopherus > Gopherus evgoodei. The sequence goes on from NC_044329.1 coordinate 76,623,216, forward strand.
GTCAGGCAGCACTGACTCTGTCATGGCACTGAGAGCCCTCGCCGTTGGTAACATCTCCGGCGTGCAGGGAACAGCAGGCTCAACCACAGTGCGTACTGGGGAGCTGTCAGGCACCGGATTCGACGGCCCTCGTGGGGCCGGGATCCACGGTACCGAGGTCATCAGAGCTTCGGTAGGAGCCGGTGCCGGGCGAACCGATTTAGATAAGCTGTCTGGCTGCGGTGCCGTCAGCACTGAAGCAGCGGGAGTAATACGCTCAACCACGGCGCGTGCCGGGGAGCCGTCGGGCACCGGATTCGATAGCCCTTGTGGGACTGGAATCGACGGTGCCGATGTTGTCGGTGCCTCAGAGGCTTCGGTTGGCATGGAAGCAGCCGGAGCAGGAGCTCAACCACGGCGCGTGCCGGGGAGCCGTCAGGCACCGGATTCTACGGCCCTTGCGGGACCGGGATCGACGGTGCCGACGTCATCGGTGCCGCAGCAGGTGTCGGTGCCGGGCGATCCGACTTAGACTAGCCCTCTGGCCGCGGTGCCGTTGGCACGGAAGCAGCCAGAGCATTAGCTCGACCACGGCGCGTGCCGGGGAGCCGTCAGGCACCGGATACTACGGCCCTTGCGGGACCGGGATCGACGGTGCCGACGTCATCGGTGCCGCAGCAGGTGTCGGTGCCGGGCGATCCGACGTAGATGAGCTCTCTGGCTGCGGTGCCGTTGGCACGGAAGCAGCAGGAGCAATACGCTCAACCACGGCGCGTGCCGGGGAGCCGTCAGGCACCGGATTCTACGGCCCTTGTGGGACCGGGATCGACGGTGCCGACGCCATCGGTGCCGCAGCAGGTGTCGGTGCCGGGCGATCCGACGTAGACGAGCCCTCTGGCTGCGGTGCCGCTGGCACGGAAGCAGCAGGAGCAATACGCTCAACCACGGCGCGTGCCGGGGAGCCGTCAGGCACCGGATTCTACAGCCCTTGTGGGACCGGGATCGACGGTGCCGACGCCATCGGTGCCGCAGCAGGTGTCGGTGCCGGGCGATCCGACGTAGATGAGCCCTCTGGCTGCGGTGCCGCTGGCACGGAAGCAGCAGGAGCAATACGCTCAACCACGGCGCGTGCCGGGGAGCCGTCAGGCACCGGATTCTACGGCCCTTGTGGGACCGGGATCGACGGTGACGACGTCATCGGTGCCGTAGCAGGTGTCGGCACCGGGCGATCCGACTTAGACGAGCTCTCTGGCTGCGGTGCCGCTGGCACGGAAGCAGCAGGAGCAATACGCTCAACCACGGCGCGTGCCGGGGAGCCGTCAGGCACCGGATTCTACGGCCCTCGTGGGACCGGGATCGACGGTGCCGACGTCGGCGGTGCCGGGCGAGCCATCTTAGACGAGCTGTCTAGCTGTGGTGCAGCTGGCACAGAAGCAGCAGGAGCAGTAAGCTCTACCACGGCGCGAGCCGGGGAGCTGCCAGGCACCGGATTCCATGGTCCTGGGGGACTGGAATCGACGGAGCCGAAGTCATCGGTGCCTCTGCAGGTGACGGTGCCGGATAACGCAACTTAGGCGAGCTCTCTGGCTGCGATGCAGGTGGCACGGAAGTAGCGGGAGCAGGGGGCTCAACCACGGCGCGTGCCGGGGAGCTGCCAGGCACCAGCAGGAATCGTAGACTCTCTCGACCTCGGAAGAAGGGAGCGGTGCCGAGTCGACATCGGTGCCGGCGACGGTCGGTGCCGAAAGGCCTTGGTGGTACCGGCGGGGTCCGGTGCCGAGGAGGCGCTTCTGCCCGCCGCTTGAACATCGCTCGGCGCCCAAGGTGGAGGGATAAGTGAAAGTCCCGCACCTTTTTGTTCTCGGCTTAAAAGCCTTGCAAATGGGGCACTTATCTGTCAAGTGTGATTCCCTGAGGCACTTCAAACAGGAGTCATGTAGATCTCTCTTCGGCCGCGGCTTCTGGCAAGCCGGGCCCCTTTTAAAACCGGGTGAGCCATGCATGGCTCCGGCACTGGGCTCATGGAAGGGCTACTTCCTGAACCCCGCTAACTAAACTAACCATGTTAGCAAAGAAACACGTATAACCATACAAATATATATATAAAAGGGTTATAACTGCATAATTATATACGAGAAAACGAGTAGCTAGGGAAATGGAGGTCAGCTAAGCCGCGCTCCACTGTTCCAACGACCGACACGGGCGGTAAGAAGGAACTGAGGAGCGGGTGGGCCGGCAGGAGTATATATGGAGCGCCATGGTGGCGCCACTCTAGGGGGCGACCTGCCGGCCCACTGAGTTGCTAGGGTAAAAGTTTTCCGACGAATGTGCACGCGCGGCGCGTACACCTAACTGGAATGGATATGAGCAATCACTCGAAGAAGAACTGACACATCATACAAAGCAAGTCATTAACAATATAAACAAAGTAGCATATCCAAAGAATTAGTACCTATAAAACAAAAAAATGTTGAGCAACTGGCATTCTGTTATCTGCTGGAAGGTTGGGACAAATAATGTAAAAATGTCATGAGTGCAGGGGATTGGACTAGATGACGTCTCAAGGTCCCTTTGAGTCCTATGATTCTATGCTTATATAGATATACATAAATATGTTCAGATCGTATATTAAAAACATGATAGCTTAAATCTCAGAAATGATATTTGAGGCAATTACTAATCAGCAAAAGATTCTAATAAATCAATCAACATAAAGTTTGTTCTTCATCAGCTAAATTCATGGTATCTTAAGTTATTTGCATTTTTAAATGGCTCACCTGGCTTAGCAATGATATTCTGATAATTTCCATAATGTCGCCTGACAAAGACAACTTATAAATTGCTTATTCAATTTTTGATTTTTAACAGACATAAGGGAGATAAAAAAGTTAAGTTAGCTGAAGTTAGGTAGAAAATTCTATGGCCCTAATATTGCTGCCTTCCCACATAATGGTTGGAGAGTTTTACCTTCCAAACCAAGACCCATCTCAGGATCTACAGGGAGAGCTCTCAGACGTGAGGGCATCCACAGAGAGTTGGAGTATTTGTGCAGGAATTCAGTGTCTAGACACTACTCCCTCAGCTCCCCTTCCTTGGAAACTGCTCAACACCACCACCTTGATCAACTTTTTGTCTTCCTGCTAGGGTGGTTTTGACATGGCTCTGCAGGTCTCTGTGTAAGATAATGCTGGCAGCGACTCAGCATTCAGTAATAAAGAGATGATACGGCCTACATAATAATCTGGCAAACTTCCTAAGAATATCAAGGATTCCCACATCCCTAGGAAGCTCATTAGGATATAAATGAACTTTACAAAGCACAAATCTTTCAGTCTCAGAACAACAGGGAAGATAAACTATTTTTAAACATTGTAATAACCAAAAAGATTAGCAGAGGGACTAAGGAACAGGTGTAAGATCTAGACTTACTTTTAATTTTTTTTTTTTAAATTTTACTGACAACACGTAAAAGCACCTAAGTAACCTAATCACCTAAATCCCATTGAAAAAAGCTTAAGGCACTTAGGAGCCAAAGTCACATTAAAAATCAATGGGATTTAAGCTCCTAAATCACTTATGAAAATGGTACTTAGCTCTTGAGTCACTTAGGAGCTTTTGAAAATTTTACCTTAGACTTCCAGTCGAGAGTATCTTTAACAACTGTTTTCTTTGTCCCAGATCTTTAGAAATTGCTAATCCAGATAACTTCAAATTTGACCAAAAATTGTAGAGAGGAATCAGTCATATTATTAACTGAAACAGCTTTGTCTACAAGAATCTGGTGTATACAACTGGCACTCCTAGGCACTATCATGATATAAATAATAATAATGGTAATAAATAAATGCATTAATAAAATAAAACAACAATAAACAGTTTAATCTGTATGGGATAGTTACCTATCTGTAATTCTGCTTCTCCAGATCTCATTTTAATATATTCTTGCTCCTTAGGCTTGGACTACACTGCAGCTTAAGTCAATGTAAGTTATGTCGCTCAGGGGTGTGAAAAAATACCCCCGTGAGCAACGTAGCTAACATCAACCTAACATGGTGTCTATGTTGCGCTACGTCTTACCTTCCAGCTCTCATGGAGATGGAGTACTGAAGTCCATGGGAGAGGACGCTCCCATCGACTCGTAGCATCTTCACCAGACCTGCTAAATCGATGAGGCTGCATGATCACAGCTGCATCGATTTAATGTCCAGTATAGACAAACCCTAAGTCTCAACTGCCTAGTACAAAACAGGCCAAACTGTCTCAGCTGCCACAGACATTTGACCCTTCGAGAAAGAGGTCTTCATTCCGAGACCAATTGCCAGTCCCTCAGGACCTTATAGAACTCTCTGTTTCAATTCCTTGATGAGAAGGAAGCAGATCTCTGCAAATTCAAAATATAATAAACACAAAAAGTATATTCATATGGCAGGATAAGGCCATCAAGAAAAAGCAAAAGCACTGGAATATTATTGCCATCCCCCCAACTCTGATTAAGAATCCAATCAAATATCATCTTCCGAGATGGAGAATTACAGGCAAGTAATTATCTCTCTTCTAAAGATCCCATGGGCTGACTGAATTCCAACTTTTGAACAGTAGTCAAATAGTCCTGAAAATGACAGCAATGTAAGGTGTGTACTGAAAACTAGTTTTGTAAATAGAAATATATTCCACTGTGTTAGCAGAAATTCAAGCCTTAGAGCAGATAGCAGACTTGACTATACCAGATATAGAAGCTAAAGGCTAAGGACCAGTTTAAGAGCATTCTCCCCAAGAACATCTAGTTCAGAGGAGAAAAATCCTTCAGGAGGGCAAAAGCCTCTATCTCATACAGATGTAAATGTCTATCCAATCTGACAAATAGAACGTAGGTTCCAGTATGAAAATAATTCTCAGTTATTATATGGGAATGGTGTCAAGAAAGGAATAGCTATAGACCATTTCTGTCAAGTATCCCTAAAACATTTGCAGACAAACATCAACATTGTTCTGATTCTGTTGGAAATTAAATGAACTATCAACTATCAGTAAACACCTCCAGTCTTTCTGACAATACTAGTGAGTTATTTTGTTTTTGATACAACTCTTAGTGCAAAATCTAAGAAAACAAATCCTCAAATCTTTATAATTCCTGATGGACAGATGTATACTGAGGACTTGCTCAGGGACAGTTATATTACCATAAAATGTGAAACCTATGTTGTTTCATCCATAGGGCTACGCAGAAGGTCCATTACACTCTATCTTTCACTGCAGTTAAGGATAGCATCTGTTTGAATTCTCAGAGTTAGATAATACTAATGCAGTAACAGCTCGACAACACTAGCACATTCATATTCAAAGATGAGTTAGGAGTTGAGTTACCTAAGACCAGAAAAGCTCACCTAACAAAACCCTCACGTTACCTATGTGACTAAACTCCAAAGGATCTGAGGAAGTCTACAGTTCTAAGTGACAGGAGAATTTGAAAGTCATCACTTTCTAGTAATTTCAGCTTGGAAATATGATGCTGGGAGAAATAGCTCATACTTTTTGAAAGCAAGAGAATAGTTTTTTCTCACTGTCTTAGTTGGCTACTAAGCAATAGTGGAAGATAGCCCATGGGAATCTGCACATCTTCTACGGATGCATAGAATGGAACCAAAAAAGTGAGCTGTAGCCCATGAAAGCTTATGCTGAAATAAATTTGTTAGTCTCTAAGGTGCCACAAGTACTCCTGTTCTTTTTGCAGATACAGGCTAACACGGCTGCTACTCTGAAACCTGCACATCTTCTATGAGAACAAAGACATAAGCTAAGGACTTCACCTCTGAACATATTTCAGTCATATCTAGAAGAGAAGACATGAGACAAGACCATAGAAACAAAATCTTATGATTCATGGAAGGTGCCAAAGTGAATGATTTAGATATGAAACTTTTTAAGCACTGGGACCACGAAAACACAGCATGATGAAAAACATCGAGGCTCACATTAACATGCTGAGTACACTAGGGATTGTCAATGCTTGAAGAAAATGATGAGGCCAATGACCCTCATGAGTTGCAGTGGCTATGAATCCCTCCCTGCCTCAAAAAAGGACAGCTCACAGATTATTTCATTCATGCAGCTATAAGCATTGAAGGAAGCTGAGGTTGAGAGAAGCCAAACCAGAGCACTAGGAAACTATAAGGGAAAAGATCAAATCAAACAATACAGAAACACTGTCCAAACTGAAACCAAAATCTGTAGTGGGGAGTAGATGCTGGAACTGGCCTAAATGGATGCAGCTCTGATGGGGAGCAGGTCCTTAGCTCAATGTGGTCAGAAAGGAACTGAAAGAAAATGTTCTAGAGGGCAAGGAGAAACTGGCAATTGGTCTTAAAATTAGGTTGATCCATCTGAGCCTTTTGTTTTTATTGTTTCTCCTGAAATATCACATACATTTTCTTTTTTTAAAAACTTCCAGGAATTAAAAAAAACCTGTTTTTAGAAGAGTTAAAACAGATGCAGAACTTTTGCAATGATGTATATAGTGCTTTGAGCTAAGAAGCTGGTCTGTTTCCAAGACAACTAGAAGAATTTGGAGAGTATTTGCATCAAATCATATCCTTCCTTATGGAAATATGCATTGGAGCACATTTCTCTGCTTGTTCTGTCTTTGGTAGGGAGAAAGCTATTGCCAACTTGCTATTATAACAGAAGAAGAGATCCTGGAGACTTTTTAAACAACAGTAAAGACAACTTGTTGTTGAGAACTGTACACACAGGTGTTGCTGGATTGTCTGCTTGGCTCCAAATGCCATAGCAATGTGCTTCTGCTAAGGCTCACTACATAATGATTCCCTTCATACAACACTACTGGTAACTTGGGTTTCCACTCCCAGGTTCCTACTATCATTACATAGAGCATCTAAACTGGGAAGACTAAGAGATTCTGGAAAATAGTCCAGACACTTTCAACAGGGGGAAAAAAGAGCAAAGCAGCTGTCTTCTCTCCCCCTCCCCCTGGGGACAATGAGTGGTACATGAAAAAATCTCAGGTAACAAGGCAGGAAACCTACACAGAAGCAATGGTATACAGCTGAAGGACATTTTTCAAGCATCTTTGTAGAAACAATGCCAAAACTAGTGTTCAAGAACAATTCCTTCCACCAGGTTATTTGCATTTATTTAAATGTTTATACAAGATGTATGATTGACATTTATAAAATTTCTAAATATTAACCTAAATATAACAAGTGTTCCCTGGATTTTTGAATGAGCAAGTTTAAAACGTACTGTTTCTCCTTCAACATATAGTGACCAATTCAATTTTAATGCTATTTTTGTGTGTGTAGTTTCCTAGGTTTTTAAAAAAACAAACTGAAAAAATAAATTCCATAATGCGACAACACCTACGTGGATAATGCTGATGGCATCCATCAAGATGTAATGGAAGTGCTCCTCCCTCAGCTTCTTTGTCCTAGTCTTGAAACCATGACAAATGGAGCATCCATCTCTAACATGTTCCTCCTCCAAACACTTGAGAAAGTGCATGATGGCATAAACTGACAGGCATAAACTTTGGTCAGGCTGCAGAAAGCCTAAAACCTGGGGATCTTGGCACAAGCTCCCCTGATACCAAGCAGGGCCTGTGGCCCTCCTGACTGGAAAAAATGACAATTACAATTTGAAATAAAATTAAAAATAAACAAAATTCAGATTTTTAAGAGACAAAAGGAGTACCACTAGGTATAACTGAGTCGATACATAAGAGGGACATTGTGCATCATCTTAGAACACAAATAATTGCAAATATCCAGTCTAATTTTTAATACTTATTGATTTATCTAGAGAATCCATAGTTAGTCCTGATCAATTCAAAGTTGTTAAGGATAATAGCAAGTCTAGTACAGAAAAACAACTAACCAACCAAACTGGATTTGAAGTGGAAATGTTCAACCATGAATAAGCTAATGTAGTACCATTTTTTTAAAAAGATAAACAGACTCATGGTAATCCAGATAATTATAGGCAAGTTAGCACGACATTGATCCTGGGCAAGATAATGAAGCAGTTGATACAGGACTTGATTAATAAAGAATTAAAGGAGAATAATGTCATTTATGGAAATCAACTTGTGTTTATGGAAAATTGATTCCATCAAATTAACTGGATCTCTTTTTTTGGATGAGATTACAAGTTTGGCGTATAAAAGTAATAGTATTGATACCAACAGAACTCCACTAGCCATCATCAACAGTCCTCAGCTAAAACCTCTCCAACACATCATCAGTGATCTACAAACCATCCTGGACATGATCACTCACTTTCACAGGCCTTGGGAGGCAGGCCAGTCCTCACTCACAGACAACCTGCCAACCTTAAGCATATTCTCACCAGCAACCACACACTGCACCATAGTCACTCTAACTCAGGAACCAATCCATGCAACAAACCTCGATGCCAACTCTGCCCACATATCTACACCAGCGAAACCGTCACAGGACCTAACCAGATTAGCCACAACATCACTAGTTCATTCACCTGCACATCCACCACTGTAATGTATGCCATCATGTGCCAGCAATGCCTCTCTACTAGGTACATTTGGCCAAACTGGATAGTCACTACCAAAAAGGATAAATGGACACAAGTCAGATATTAGGAATGACAATATACAAAAACCTGTAGGAGAACATTTCAATCTCCCTGGACACACAATAGCAGATTTAAAGGTAGCCATTCTGTAGCAAAAAAATTTCAGGACCAGACTTCAAAGAGAAACTGCTGAGCTTCAGTTCATTTGCAAATTTGACACCATCAGTTCAGGATTTAACAAAGACTGTGAATGGCTAGCAACTACAAAAGCAGTTTCTTCTCCCTTAGTGTTCACACCTCAACTGCTAGAAGAGGGCCTCATCCTCCCTGATTGAACTAACCTTGTTATCTCTAGACTGATTCTTGCCTGCATATTTAAACCTGCCTCTGAAATTTCCACTACATGCTTCTGACAAAGTGAGTATTCACCCACAAAAGCTTATGCTCCAATATGTCTGTTAGTCTGTAAGGTGCCACAGGACTCTTTGTTGCTTAGTATAAATCTAATATTCTTAGGCTTCTGTAAAGTGTTTGATTTAGTACTGCATGTCATTTTAATAAAATATAGAATATAAAAATTAACATGGCACACATTAAATGGGTTAAAAACTCGCTATAGGTCTCAAAATATAATTGTAATTGAGGAATCATTATCAAACAAATGTGTTGCTAGAAGGGTCCTGAAGGGATTGATTCTTGTCCCTATTCTATAATATTTTTATCTTTAATGACCTGGAAGAATACATAAAATCATAATTGATAAAGTTTGCAGAGGATACAAAATTGGAAGAGTGGTAAATAATTAAGAGGACAGGTCACTAAATCTGGATAGCTTGGTAAAATGGGTGCAGCAAACAATGTGTGTTTTAATAGGGCTAAATGTAAATATGTATCCCTAGAAACAAAGAATGTAGGCCATATTTACAGCATAAGGGACCATATCCTGGGAAGCAGTGACGCTGAAAAATATTTGGGAGTCATTAGTGGATCATCAGCTGAACATGAGCTCCCAGTGTGATGCTGTGGACTTAAAAAATCAAAACATGCTAATATGGTCCTGAGATGCATAAACAGGAGATCTTAATTAGCAGTACAGTGGTTAATTTACCTCTGTAGTTGGCATTGGTGCAACCACTGCTGGAATCTTGGGTTCAATTCTGGTGCCCACAATTCAAGAAGGATGTTGAAGGGGGTTCAGATAAAAGCCCCAGGTATCTTAAAGAGGTTAAAGGGTGACTTGATCTCAGTTTATAGTTACCTACATGGGGAATAAATAGTTAACAATGGGCTTTACAATCTAGCAGAGAAAAGGATAACACAATCCAATGGCCACAAATTGAAGCTAGACAAATTCAGACTGGAAAGAAGGCATACATTTTTAATGGTGAGGGTAATTAACCACTGGAACAAATGTACCAGGGTTGTGATGGATTCTCCATCCCTGACAATTTTTAAATCAAGATTGGAATTTTTTCCCTAAAAGACACATTCTAGAAATAATTTTGGGGAAGTTTTATGGCCTGTATTAGACAGGAGGTCAGGGTCAGACTAAATGATCATGATGGTCCCTTCTGGCCCTGGAATTTATAAACCATCTTGAATAAACCTGTCTCTCTTGAAAGGTTTAGATTTCAATGCCATGAAAGTGTCAGTGCCCTCCCATAATATTTGGCCTGCCTTCTTGGATGTTTATGATTAACAAGTGCATGACAGATTCAATTATAGCCTTGAGAGCTCCTGTTGTAACTTCTAAAACTTGACATCTCTTTGATCTTGCTATACAGTTATATTCTAAGATCTCTCTCTCTATATATATGGACATTCTTTAGGGTGCAGTCATATTTGTGCTACGTATTTACAATCCCTCATTTTGCATTTAAGGTTTCCCAATTTCTTGTTCTGCTACTAGTGTTTTAATATTACTGGTTTTATTTGAGTATTACATTGGTATTGGCAAAACCAAAACTGCTAATTTTATTTTTCAAAACACTCTGTATGCTAATTCAGCCATTTGACATAAGTCGTATCATGAGCAGATGGTGAAAAGAAAAAAATTGAGTTTTCATGATATTTCGTAGAGGGAGATGGATGGATAGATGGTTTCTGCTCAGTGCAAAACTTGCTGACTAAAAAGTCTATTAAAAAATCACATAAGGAAATATTCAGATAGCATCAGCTCTATTGAAGGAGGAAACAGACTGGAATGTCTGGGCTGGGACAGGGGGACTTGAAGAAAAAAAAATCAAGAAATTATCTCATTGCCATCTACAGCAACCTAGCCAGAAGGAATTTTCAATAGTCAGACCAAACTTCAGAATTTAGGGTAGCTACTTGCGGGAAAGATAGCAAACAGGAAAATTACTTCCTGGTAATACTTTTTGTTGAGAGATTTCTCTCCTATTGATATAAACCCTAGTCAGTCCTCTCTTTCCCCTCCAATTGAAGAGCTTCCAGGGATACATGCAAAGAGAAACTTGAGAATAAAGCGAGAGAATAGGCTATTCAGAAGAGAATGGTTTGCTCTGTGCAGGATGAGTACAGGAGTCAGTGTTGAATGCGGTACTGCAGATTCAGCAGTCTGTTGTGATGACTCTGGTTTTCTCTTGCTTGGTACCAGAAAGAGGGAGCAGTGCCAAGAAATAGACAGAGAGCTGTGCTCCTTTCCCTCCACAAATAGCAGAGGTAAGAGACTGCTCCAAAGGTATCTGAGATTGCCTTTGAACTCCTAGATGATGAATGAGCTCTCTGACTTCTGAAACCCTGAAGTGATGTTTCTTGTGGACGGAGAACTCAAAGAGCGAGGGTTTGAAGAAGTAGGAATCACTTCCCTTGGGAGAACTGAGGGGGAAATGTAAGATTCAAACTTCTCCATCAGGAACCACTTTAAGTGCACCTCTCTGGCCTTTTGGATGTGTTTTGGAAATGATTTACACATTTTGCAGTGCTATGACCTTCTTCTAAACAAAAGAGACAATATGTCCATCATTCGAAAGAATTGCTGCACTGCAAGATGGATAGGTTATAAAATTTGGATTTTTAATTTAGTTCTGGTGCCAGAACTAAGCCTACCTCTTACTATGTGTGTATGCAGACACCAGCCCATGCACTAAGTTAATTAAAACATAACAAATTAAAAATAAAGTACAGTAACTACAGCAACTATGTAACATGTAGAGCTTCAGTAACTAAGAGGACACTGAGGTTGCTCCAACTTATTGCCACAGGCAATAAGAAGGAATTGAGTGGCAGCTGGGGTTACTCCAGACTATATGCCCTGTGGAGAGGGGGGTGCCAAGACATGTAGGATTCCAATGAACACTGCTGATTAAAAGATTCCTTTGAATGCACACCAAGTGTGGAATCCACATTTACAGATAATCAAAGAAAAATGACAGCTGCAGAGGATGAGACACTTCAGATCAGGATTCCTTGTGTGCATGGAAAGGTGCCCACCTTAAGGCATGGATCAATAGTGGAGTTCAGGTCCATTTCCTGCCACCTTCCTCTAAATTAAACTCTGTGGCCTCAAAGAGCACACTGGGAGGGGGACAAAGGAGCTCAGAAGGAAGCCTCTCAAAGCCTGAGGGAGCACAGTGGCTAATATCTCATTGATGGAGACATTAAGCTGCCCTGAGTGAATAAGATAGAGGGACAGCAGAGAACTTCTCAAAGGATAGGAAGCCAACATAATCAGAAGCATGGTTTACAATCTATCATTAGAAATTTTTTCCTTACATCTAAGCCAAACCTTCCTTGCTGCAGATTAAGCCTCTTACTTCTTGTTCTACATTCAGTGGACATGGAGAACACTTGATCGCTATCCTCTTTATAACAGCCCTTTACATATTTGAAGACTATCAGGTTCCCCGACCCCCCTCAATCTTCTTTTCTCAAGACTAAACATGACCAGTTTAAGCTTTCCTCACAGGTCACATTTTCTAAACATTTTATCATTTTTGTAGCACTCACCTGGACATTCTCCAATTTGTCCACTTCTTTCCTAAAGTGTGGCTACCAGAAATGGACACAGTACTCATGCTGAGGGTTCACCAGTGACAAGCAGAGCAGAATATTATCCTTTTATGCAACTACATCATATTGTTCTCATGTTTAGTTTTTGATCCACTATAATCCTGATCCTTTTCAGCAATACTACTGCCTAATCAGCTAGTCTCCATTTTGTAGTTTTCCATTTGATTTTTCTTTCCTAAGTGTAATACTTTGCACTTATCTTTATCTCATCTTATTGATTTCAGACCAATCCTCTGATTTGTTTAAGTGGTTTTGAATTCTAATACTGTCTTTGAAAGTGTTTGCAACCCCTCCGATTGGTGTCGTCCGCAATTATTATAAGCACATTCTCCAATCCATTATCCAAGTTGTTAATGAAAATATTGAATAGTATAGGACCCAGGATGGAGCATTGTGGAATACCATTTTGTTACCTAGGTTCCCCTAAAAACCAACCCAGGGTCACATTTGTATTAGTTTTATTACAATGCTGCTGTTAGGTCAGATAGAAAAGAGATGGAGCTTATTCATACACACACACATTCACTGCATTCATACCCTCCATGCACTCACACACTTACACAAGCAGAGAGTTACCGGAGACAGCATGGAGGCCGAGAAGCCGAAGCATGGTAGATCTGGTGCGTCTGCGGTCACGAATCCAGGCTACTGAGAGGGTCAAGAAGCAGGGGCTTGTGTGCATGCCTTCTTCCTCTTATTTTGGAACTAGGTGGCTCCTGTCACGTACACTGAGTTTCCTTTCTGTGTACATCACCGAGAAGCATTCCCAGACCAGTTCCTTTCATGCATACAGGTTCTTCTTTTCTTTACAGCACTTCATGACTGCCTTCTCGGGCAGATTATATCAGACACACCTATCTCCTGTGTCCGGGCTCCTATCTCCTTGCAGTTCCTCTCCGCCCAGTCTCACATACACTCCCTTGTTCACACTCCCTCATTCACACTCTCTCTGAGGGATGGGATATTACAAAGCTTGGAGGTTCATAAAAGTGGCAACCTGAAAAGGCCACAGAGCCTGCAAAGGTTACAAAACTTAAAAGGCTATGCTAACAATAACTGAGGTTACAAAGTCCGCAAAAAGGTTGCAGAACTTAATGATACCATTTACAGATCTTACAATTGCATTTGAGCTGAGGCTTTACATAACACATTTGATATATCTCCTTATTTGGTAGCAGGAACTAGAGCCCAAATATAGCTTTCTAAATGAAAACAGAAGACAGTTTGGGAATAATTTTTTTCAGGAAATTTGGTGACAGAAAGGCCATGGTTGAAGAACTAGTGATGGCATATTAGCTGGCAGGCATCTTATGAGCTGTACAAGTAAGAAGCTACCACTGCATCTACTGAGTTAACCATTTGTGGAAAGTTAAGAGATATGACAGTTGCCATTCTTATTCCCCTACATAAATTTTGCTCTAGCTAAGACAGTCCCCTCCAGATTTAAGAACCCTAACAATGTGTGTGGTAACTAGGGACAGAAAATTCCTCTGCCTGCAAGACTTGGCATCCCTTACCAGCAAACCTCGGCTCTCAGCACCTGATGCTTGGTTGTCTGTCATAGTGATAGAATGCTCCTACTAGATTCTCCATGTGTTGCCTTTCAAATCTTGGATGAAGTGGTTAATTGTATACTAAACCACTCCAGTTTCTAGGGAGTGGAGTTCTCTCTCTGCTAGCGATCAGTTTCTTGGCTATCCAAAAATTACTTGAGGGCTAGAACAATGGTACTCTGGACTTGCTGACAGAAAGAGCGTGGGGTAAACACATTTGTTTTCACTTCTAAAAAAATGTAATTGAGTAATCCACCACCACTTGGACTAATTTCTGCTCATTAACTGGCTGGCTTTGAAATCAAAGGCATACTTTTGTTCATGGAAACAAGAGTCAATGTGAAGTTCAGCACCTCTTGAACTTGTACATCCATGATTGCTGACTGTTAATGAGGACATGATCAACAATCCTGGTGAAATCATCTGGGCTATATCAGATCTGCTTATGAATCTTTGGTTGATGCAGAAGTGAGTCAGCAATCACCATGTCACTGGCAGTGGCAAATTCCAGCAGTTGCTGTCCATTCCTGTTCTTCTGCCCAATACCAAACTTCCTGAACATACTTGCCCAGGTATCATTATCCTTTCCAATCTGTACATTAAATGTGCCCAGGATTAGGATGACATCTTTTTGGAGTTTCATTAAAGACTGACTGTAGTTGCTGGTAAAAATTATCTGTATCTGCATCACTGGCTTTGTTTTTGGTGGGAACATACACTGCAATGATGGTAAGATGCCCATAGCTGGTACAGAATCTTACACTGATAAGTTTCTCAATAACACCAGCCAGCCCTGCAATGCCCATTGGACACTGGGTCAAAGTACAACAGCTACCCCTTGCTGAAGCAATCTGGGTGGCCTGAGAACAAAAAAATATAGTCCTCAACTTTCTTCTCAACACTTCTTGGCTAGTCGCACTTTATGTAAAGCATAGATCTCAATATTCAGGCTTTTCATCTGTTTGACAAGGATTGCTTTAGCTATTTCAGACAACATTCAAATATTCCAGTCACCAATTTAACATTTGCCACCAATACACAGGATAGAAGAATGGCCTTTTCAGCTACAAGAACAATTGACCAGATTGTCTCAGATGGTGACCTCAGTGTAAACATCTTCATGATGTGAAGAGCTTATTCACCTTGTACAGTAACTGAGATTCTTCGAGATGTGTGGCCCTTTGGATGCTCCACTATAGGTGTCGAAGTGTTCCCTGTGCTTGGGATCATCATCATCAGTGTCTGTCGGGCTGCACTTGTGCACTTCCCCCTTCTCGCAGAACGTACACACAGTGCTGTGCAGTGTGAACACCCCCCCAATTCCTTCTCTACCACCTTTTGTCTGGGATAGAATCTGCAGCAGAGCTCACTTCTCCTTTTTCCCTCAGTAGATAGTGACGTACCTGTCAGTTTTAGTGTAGCTACTACTACTACTTTTTCCTCTATAAAAAAGCCCCAACTTTTTTTGTTTTTGCTTTACACCTTTATAGTTATTCTATAGATCACTCATAGAACATATTGATCCTGGAGGGAAAAAGTGCACCTCCCACTTCGAAGAAAGCCAAAATTAGTATGATTCCATGAAAAACTTTTATTACACCCAAGGTGGCAGTTGTCTCTTTCTGTTCTGAACTGCTTACGGCCATTGAAGCATTAGAGTCTGATATCTCACTCCATCATCTGATGTGGAAAGATGTTGTTTCAAGTTACCACTGCTGCCAGCTCAGTATTGGAGCATCAAAGCTTCAAACATCATCCATGGAACACTGAGGAGATGCTCACAACAGTCGGAGCTAAGAAAAAAGCAAGGCTACAATTTAAGTATTCAAGGACGTGTTTGTTGAGAACAAAAGCAAAGGCTGACCGAGTTTGACTTCAGAATGTCATCAAGTCACTGTGTAAGCAAGATTATGAATCAAATCAGATGACCAGTTTAGAATGACTGCTACCAAACACGGTCTCCTTAGCCTCTCTTCAGCTTGGCAGTCTTTACAGGGGAAGGTGGGACCAGCTTGTTTCATAAAGAATCCGGATGGCAATGTCAGCCAAAGTTTGCTAGATCAGTTGCATTAATGAGATCATTTCAAGACACTCCTCAATCATCCACCTCATAAAGTCTCTCTTCCACTTGAAGTATGCCATGACGTTCCAGTAGAGGCATCTTCCTTCATCCAAGAAGAAATCTGAATCAGAGTCCATAAGCTGAAGCCTGGAAAGGCACCAGGGTTTTGTAACATTACCCCAGAGTTGATGAAAACAAGTGAGTTTTGCTCCATTGCAGCATAGGCTCTTCCAGACCATTTGGCATACTAATATCATCCCTCATTACTGGAAGAAGGGGGTTATTCTGCATCTGTTGAATAAGGTGATAAAGGCTAAATGTAGCAACTACAGAGGGTATTACACCACTGTTAGTCTCAGAGAAAGTCTTCACTTCTGTATTAATGTCTCAAATCAATAATGCCAGGGTATTCAGTGCAGCTTTAGAGCTCGTTGTTTCACTGTCGAGCAGATCTTTACTTTGAGACAACTTTTTGAGAAGATGGCTAAATTTAATAAGCCATGCATAGTGCTTTTTATAAGATTTCGTCAGCCTTTTGATTCAGTATATCAAGTTTGTGGGATCTGATGAGCTGTCTCAGCACCCCTGGGAAGATAATGGCATTGATAAAAAAGTTCCATAATGTGGTATAGCGTATCTGTAGGGGACTGGCTCTGGCGCCCTCTGAAGTGGCGCCCATATGGCATTGTACAAGGGGTGCTGCTGGCTCTGCCCACACTCAGTTCTTTCTTGTCAGAAACTCCAACTGTGGGAAAGGAGGGCAAGTCATGGAATGGACATGAACAACACATCTCAAAGAACACCAGTTACGAAACAGGTAGCTGTCTTTTTTTTTTTCTTTGAGTGCTTGCTCATGTCCATTAAATTGTAGGTGACTCTCAAGCAGTGCTACCGAAGGCGGGTGGGAGTTCATGGACGTGTCAATTGCAACACAACTCTGCTGAATCCAGCATCATCTCTGGCCTGCTGGGTGATGGTATAATGCATTGCGAACATGTATACTGATGATGTGGCGGCCCTGCAGATGTCCTGGATGAGGACGTGTGCTAGGAAGGCTGTCAAGGACACTTGTGCTCTGGTTGAGTGAGCCTTTAGTATAGGTGGTGGCTCAGTCTGCGCCAACTCATAATAGGTCCAGATACACAAGGCAATCCAGCTAGAGATCCTCTGCAAGGATAACAATATCCTGTCTGTGGTTGTGATAAAGAGTTGGGTTGACTTGCGGAAGGCCTTTGTATGCTCCAGGTAGAAGGCATGGGTGTGCAGACATCCAAGGTGTGCTGCAGCCTGTCCTCCGCAATTGAGTGTGGCTTTGGACAGAGAATTGAGAGAAAGATATCCTGGTTAACGTGGAAGTGAGGCACCACCTTGGGCAGGAACGCTGGGTGGGGTCGCAGCTGGACCTGATCCTTGTAGAAAACTGTGTACAGGGGCTACAAAGTGAGGGCCTTAATCTCAGAGACTCACCTTGCCAAGGTAATAGCTATAAGGAAAGCTAACTTCCATGACAGATGTGAAAGGGAGCAGGAGGCCAGTGGCTCAAAGGGAGGTCCCATGAGCCTTGAGAGAATGAGGTTGAGGTTCCATTGAAGAATCGGGTCCCAGCCTGAAAAGCTGCTCTAGTCTGTTCAGGAACCGGATGGACAGCTCATGTGAGAACACCGATTTGCCCTGGACCTGCTAGTGGAAAGCTGATATTGCTGCTAAGTGCACCCTGATGGAGGAAAGCGTGAGGCCTTGCTGCTTAAGGTGGAACAGGTAATTGAGAATGAACTGCACAGACGACCACGTCAGGAAGACGCTATGCTCCTCCGCCCAGCAAGAGAGCCACTTCCACTTCGCCAGGTAAGTCGTTCTGGTGGAAGGCTTTCTGCTTTCCAAGAGGACTTACTGTACCTGGCTGGAGCAGGCCCTTTCCTAAGGGTTCAGCCACTCAGCAACCAAGCCATGAGGTGGAGAGAAGGAAGGTTCAGGTGCAGAAGCCGCCCATGGTCTTGCGAGAGGAGATCCAGACAGCTGGGCAGTGGCCACGGGGCACCACAGCCAGGCTCATGAGCACACCAAGGCGATCACGATGACCGTTACTTGTCTCTTGACTTTTGCTAGGACTCTGCTGATCAGAGGAATTGGTGGGAATGCGTACATCAGATCCCCCTTCCACAGTAGAAGGAAGGCATTGAAGAGGGAGTCCCTGCCTAAGCCCTGGAGAGGGCAGAAGTGCTGATACTTCCTGTTCTGCCTGGTGGCAAACAGGTCTGCTCGTGGAGCCCCCCCCACCTTTGGAAAAGCATCTCAATGGGATATGGATTCCTGCTCGGTACTGGAGTCCAAAGAGGAAGGACTACATATGGGAGACCAGGACAGTGCCAATCAATTGTCCTGGTTGCAACAGTGCCGATCCCAGCTCTGTCTGAAAGTGATGACTCCACACATTAAGCTCCCGGAGACTAATGGTGCTTGGTGAATCTGCAACGGTGGCCCAGCGATCGATACCTCATGGTTCTTGAATAGTGCCGGTTCATCAAGCAGGAGCAGGAGCGAGCTGGCCATCAAGGTGGGGAGTACGGACCTGATCGCGGCAACCCATACTCGTGCTCCAGTGGCGAGGCTCTCGGGACCGTTGGCTTGTGTCCCCAGAGCTGTGCTGGGGAGTGGCTAGGCTGGCCCTGATATCGGGGCTGCAGGGATGGGCGCATCTCCATGGGCCTGCACTAAGTCACCAGTGCTCTGCGTGTTGAACCCAGTGAGCGGTACCCTTAGTCCGGAGACTGGTGAGGGCTCCTTTGGGCTGGCCTCTCTATGTCCAAGGCCTGGCAGCTCCATGCAGGTGACCGTTGGTGTGACTCCCTGAGGAGGAGGGCAGTGCTACATAGATGGGGACTGCTGGAAAGGTTCCATGGCAGGTTTGTCCTTAGAACAGGGCACCACCGTGGCTGGCACCGATAACAGTAAGATGTCCTGCACTGCCTGCGGGGCCTTAGGTATCAATGTCCCGCATCACTGTCCAGGGTGGCAGGTGTGTCTCGGGATGGGCTAACCTACTTGACTTGAGCTGGGGCCTGACTCCCACACAAAGGTGAAGAGCCACCTCTTGCGGGTCCTTGATCCCCTCTGGCCCTCTCCTTCACTTTATGGGATGTTGGCAATCGTCCCCTCCCAGCCTTTCTTTGCCTCCTGGCTGGTGCCAGGGAGAGGGATTGGCTATAGTCCAAAGATGGCACCAGTGGAGTGCTTTGTACCAATGCCGTGGTACTAGGAGCAGAGTCAGATTTGGATGGCTCCAGTGCCGGTGCTAGCGCTGACTCTGTAAGGAGCACCTGGAGATGGATGTCTCACTCCTCCTTTGTCCGAGGCTTGAACCTCTTGCAGATCTGACACTTGTCACTGATATGGGTCTCGCCCAGGCACCTCAGACAGCTACTATGAGGACTGCTGATGGAAATCAGTTTTTTGCAGCAATCACAGGGTTTGAAGACTGGGGATTGGGGCATGCCTCATCTCTAGGTTGAGTCCCGTCCAGGACTAACTTTAAACTAACTACCTACACTAAGAGAAACTACTAACAACTTTTAACTATTTTCAGAAAAAGGTTCCTTTCAATGGATTAAGAACGAGGACTGCCAAAGCAAGAGATGTTCCACCACCGTCACTGGCGGTAAGAAGGAACTGAGGGTGGGAGGAGCCACTCCAGAGGGTGCCAGAGCCAGTCCCTTACAGATACCACTGAGGGAAAATCATCTGGCACCAGTTCATGTGGTGAGCACACAACCCTACAATGGAATGGATATGAGAGCAAGCACTCGAAAAAGAACTAGAATATTCTAAGCCGAACACAGGAACTACCAGTTCATCTACAGTTTCAGTCTTAGTATGGACATTTTATAAATATGGAAAACTAATTCTGAAGCCTATGGGCTTCAGCCAAGACAAGCTGCTACACACCCAGTAATCACAAGGGCACTAAAAGCTTTGGTGACTTGACTAAACTGCCAGTGATGGATATAAACTGAATATACAATCAGTGCACCTTCAACATCTTGCCAGAGATCAACCTGAGTGGTGGTCAATTTGTAAGGTCACGTCCGTTAATGATTTCTCATGATGATGGTGAGAACTGGTTATCTAAGTAGTCCTGATTGAGCAAGTGAGCCAGAAAATTCTTTGAACTCTTCTAGTCACTAGAAAAAACATCTCCTCTTTCCTCCAGAGTACCATCATCCAGGTCACCTCTAATTACATTAGATGGATTGCCTCTTTTAAAATGCTTAACTTCAAAAATGATTTGAATGATCATTGCCACTCCTCCATTGAAGAAGAAAACCTTTTGCTTTAGAGCTGATAATAGTCTTAAGGTCAAAAGATGAAATAAGCACTACTACAAATCTGAAACCACAGAAGGGAGATGGGAACTGCTCTTCTTAGCACAGGAAAAAACACTCTTGGCAGGAAGAGTTGGGCATCAAGAGAGCAGCAGTTCATCCAAATGTTCAGAATCATCTAGGGATGAAGCCATAATAGTCTCCATGTGATAGACAAAAAGGGATAAATAAACTCTCACATGGGGTTTAAGAAGGCTGTTTCATCTCAACATGTATGTGAAGCTACTGAGAGTGCTAGAGTGAAAATTTTGGCCGCAGCAGAATAAGTATGCTGATGAAACACAGCTTTGTCTCAATTTCATTAAAGTCATATGGCTCAATGTCCTTTTTCCCCAGTACTTGGACAAAAATAAAGAGAGGTATGCTGGGTTGGGCGAAAGCTCTGAGGGGCAAGACAAAATTAATGGGAGGATAGGGTTCTGTTATTGAGACAATTCACCCCTCTATTATCCAGGAGATTCACCATTTGGGCCTGGATATGTAGCAGCTGTTGAAACTGATGACCAAGAGTACCTTTTTCAAATGGCTGGTTATATATTTGTGACCAGATCTGTACTTTAGCATGGGATTTGTGACTTTTAGATCCCCATTATTTAAAGAAATTTGTATCTATATGGTTCATTCAGAATAAGAATGAGAAGAGTTTTTCATTTATTTCTTAAACTAGTGTTGGTTTGCAATGTAACATTGCAACGTCTATAGCCAAACAGTTAAATCTTAAGGTTAAGATTTTTAATCTTAAAAAATTATATAGCAGAATAAAGGTACATGGCAATTTACAAAACAAGGGAGATCAGGCACTTCCCCTGAAGAGCTGAAGTATGTGTTAGTAGTACACATTTTAAAATCAGAGTAAATACCATCACTAAAGAATGCTGAAAATCTTTATTTAAAGGGAGTAAGTTTGCCACAATTTTTTTTTTTTTTTTTTTAGTTCATACATAAATTCATAGTATTTTCACTACTGGACAAAGAAGAAACCACTTTTGGACCCATCTTTCCAAGTCCAATGTTGTTTAGCAAATTAATCTAGGTTCCTCACCAAATGATGGAGAAAACAACTAATCTACACAGAAAAGTTCTTGAGCTACCTGAAATGACTTTTTTGCATAAAGAAAACATACTACAGCTATTTTAAAGAAGATATTCCAAAGCCAAGATCTCTGTATTTTAAAATATCAAAAATGCCTATGGAACTGGAAAGTTCTAATAAGGTAGCTTATGTGGGTACCACATTATTTGTATGCTGTCTAAAAAGTTATTCAAACCTCTTTATATGTTAAGAATAATTTACATTTGAAAATTATGAATGTTGATTTTTCAAATTATCAACATTTTATACAATTTAGATAATAATGTAAGAAAGATAATGTCAGCTCAGTCTTCCAGCAGTTCTTCCAGCAATTAGGACATTTAATCTATGCATTATCTAAACAAGTATCTTTACTTTTCACTCTTTACAGTAAGGCAGTTTCATTTGTTGTTTTTTGCATAATGCAGTGAAGTGTTGTTTTGATGATTATCTTCCCAATTACAGAAATATTAACCATAATATATTTCTATAATTAATAACCTTGCAATTGTCTATGACATCTATTATTAGAGAATTCAAGCTAGTCAAGAACTGAACAGTGATTTTCTTCATTGAGTTTACAGACAACACCTTTATGGCAGTTATAAGACCATCATTTTTTAATTTAAATGTATATAAACAGAGCCTCATAATCAGCGTTAATGGGTTTATAACAAATAGAATTCAATATACATTGTTTTCTGATTGAGTTTTTGTAACAGAACTTAACAACTTGAGAAAATAATTAAAGCTACCTATTCTTAGAACAATAGGTTTGGCAATGTTCAATTAAACAAATAAAAACACCCCTAAATTTGTAAACATCTCACCAGATGCACATATTGTAAAGTTATTTCTACATTATATACACAACTTTCAACGTACAGCTATCTGATACAGATGGTTCAAAGTATAAATAGTTCAGCAAGAGCTGAATACTAGGAATGGTAGCTTTCAATTCATATTTCTCCTCAGATAGAGTTGAGCACATTTTAACATGCATTCAGAAGACAAATTTAGTCAAAATCTCATTATTTATTAGTTCTGGATGCTGTCAAACTAATTCATTAAAATTCTGCTTTTAAAAATACAGGGGATATCATGCTGTTAAAAGTGAAGGACTTTTAGTCTACAACAGGCTTGTAGTTTAGACTTTGTAATATACAAAGCTTGAAATTGGTTCACAAAGCTTCAGAGTTGAAATGATTTTATTTGTAGTTCAGTCTGGGTGATGATTGCAATACCTGAAGCATAACTTCAGAGCCATACTTAGGGCGTGTTCCTGACCAAGCAGATTTCAATGCAATTCATTTTTATTTAGTATGGTGGAGACTAATGCAAGACCTCTAGGCTATGTGGTAACCTTTAAATATTTGACAGATAGTTATTGATTATACAGCCATCCTAAAGAACAGACACCAGGTCACAAAGTAATCTGACATCAATAAATCTACAGTAGCTGTATTGAAGAAGTGACAAAAAATGTTTTGAACCTTGATAACTTTTACCAATACAGAACTTCAGAATTATACAGTTATTCTTTAAATGTGTTAAGTTACTTTTACCTAGAGAAATTAACATTTATTATGTGGAGAAAAATCAATTTAAAAGAAATGTGTAGAAACTAACTTGCCAAAAGAATTTTCTTGAATGTTTTTCAGAACAGGTGAAAAAAAAATCAGCATCTATAATATGGTCCATTCATTGTTCTAATATTTGTTTTAGCAACATGGTCACTTTGGGGTGTTTTTTTTTTAAAACCCATGAGAATATTTTATGATTAGTAGAAAATCTTTAACAGACACAAAAGATGGAAGATGAAATTGCAGCAAGACAGCATGGCAAACCTGAGAGATCTATTAGTGCATAAATCTATTTAAAAACAGAAAAGAGAGAGGAAAAAGAGCACTAACAAACCACAACAAAAGTTGTCCTTAAAGTATTAGGTTATAACAGGGTGGGAAACGTGTAATATACATGTACTCCTCCAAAGTAGTTACTGTCTTTCTAAATATAAGGAGCTGATGTATTTTCACAGCATCAGATTTACTTATGGTAGAAAGCCATACATTTGTAAAATTATTACTATGATTATTCTTTTTCCCACCCTGGCAGAGAATAAACATGAATTCAGAAGCACAGTGGGAGTGGAAAACAAAGAAGAGAAGAGAGAAAAGGCAGCAGAGAAAGACAGAAAAGGTGAATACAGAGCTACAGAAGTGTTTATTGAGCATGCTACAGAGGTAAGCAGAGTACACACAAAATGAAATTAAACGACTGTCAAACCTCCCAACTTTGTTAGAAAATTATTTTTTAATTGTGCCGCTTTCAAACTATACTGAATTTTACATTTCTAAAGATGTAAAAACTTAACTAATAGAAAATATACATGACCTTTTTCTACATAGATAACAGAATCTATGAATCTTGAAACTAAGTACATCAATTTCAAAAAGTATTGGTCATTTAAACAGAACCAGATTAAACAGTTCAGATTGACAGAAGAACTGTTTTCAAAATAATTTGATCTGTAGATTCTGAGCCATGTTTATAGTAAAGTCAGATCGATTTCTAAATACAAAATATTTTGAAGAGATTTATTAAAACTGAATATTACAATGCAAGGTAAATTAAGACTAAAGGCACATAAACTTTGGTCCCACCTGGTTGTCAGTTTTAAAAAACTGCCACAAAATTAACCTTCCTGCAAGTGTTCACAGTACACTTTCTTCATCTTTGAAAAATACATGCACCAGTTCCTGAACTAGCTAGACCAGTCTGCACATGCTCAGAAATCCACAACCATATTCCAAATCTTAATTACAAACTAAAGATGGCAATATATATTTAAATGCACATAAGTCATGTCAACTTCAAAAACATCTACAAAAAATATTCAACCACAAACAAGACATTACTTAGTGCTGACATTTATATGATACGTCCCACAAGAGTGTGTACAAAAAGGTTAAGATTCTACCCACAATGCTTTCCACATGAGGCTCAAAAACACAGAAATCACTTTTTTCTCCTTTAAGAAATTAATATTCTGTACCTTGTTAATTTTCTCTAATGCCTACATTCATAACTGAATCTAGACCAGAATCATGAAATATAGAAGGCCATTTACAAAAAAAGTTAAAGTAGCAGAAATAAAATATGTTGTGTTTTAATCTTTCAAAGTAATGTATCTTATCTGATTAAAAAGAAAGGTACGTGACAACCCAATAAGTAATAAAATAATTCCAAGCAGGAGAAACAAAAACCTTAACCTTTTTACACACCCCTGCCTAAATACATTTTAATTCTCATATAACACTGTGCCCCAGCCAACCAAATTCATTTTACTAGCAACACTAGTTTTCCTTTTTAAGGCACATATGTCAACTAACTTGAAAAATTGTGGGCTTAACTTGAAACCCTTTTAAACAAAATGATGTTTCCCTAAACAACAGATGAAAAACCAACAGTTAAATATCACTGCTTTTATTTTCTTATGAACGTTCTTTTTTTTTTTTTTTTAAAACAACCAAGGAATGATAACAGCATGAAAGACAGAAGTCAAACTCTGGTCCCCACTCTCCTGAACAGTCAATAGGTGACAACACTGAACAATGCGATACACCTTCATTTTTTATCTCCCATTTTAAATTGTTGATTTGGAGAAAGAAACTCTCAGATGGTGATTTTCTCCAAGATTGTAATTATGCAGATCAATCAAAGCCTGAATAGCTTCTTCCACTGTTAACATCTGAAGAAGTGCCATCTTGTGATCTCTTCTGAAACAAAACAACAACATTAGGAACTCAACCAATACTAAATAAGGGCCTAAAAACTTCTCTTTTCTCTACAGAAGAGTATTTTTTCAAGACATTCTGTTAAAACATATGAAGTCAATCTTTTGTTAAAAACATAAGGATTCAAGGAAAACTTGCTTACTGAAAAAATTTAAATGCTTTCACAGTGCCTCCAGTGTTAGCAAACAGTGTGCGCAGATCATCTTCTGCCACTGATGGTCTAGAAAAACAAAATACAAAAAACATAAGAATTAATTATTAGTGGATCTAGTATTTTATGGCTTGTGAATTCCGCAGGCGTACTGTCATACAATACTTACGGAATATTGGACAAATGAAGTGTTGCAGATGGAGGGAATATATTCTGAAAATTTTTTGAGCCAGGTTTCTTGAAGCGATGCAAGGGTGAATTACCAAAATCTTTAGTGAGCCCTTGGTCATCAAGTCCTTCTCGAGGTAGCTGTACTGTCTGATGCTTGGAAAGGGTAACTCGAATAATCTTTCCATACATTTTTTGTCCATTAAGATGACTCATGGCTGAAAAAGACAAGTTTATTAAATTCAATACTACATTTCAAAACATTGCAAGGATGGCATATACTTTCTCATTAAATCACTGATTTTAGCCAACATTGCGAAAAATAATTCCATTTCAAAGTTAGTTTGTAAATTTTTCAAAACTGCACTGCTATATTTAGTCATGTATTCAGTAAAACAAACATGCAAACACAATCCTATTTTATTCTGTTATTTGAATGGTCCAAATAATTTATTCCAGGTGAAAAAGCACACCATGACACTAACCAACATATACACCACTACATAGTATTATGATCAAACTTTTTTTCTGATTTAATTGTGGTATTTTTGTGTGTGCTATTGTGCTGATATGGCCAGTGTAGTAGCAAATTGATGTCCATAGGGTTAAATTAGAATTTGGAGCAAATGTTTAGTTCAAAAAATAAATTAACACCTCTTTCTCCTCCAACACCACTATTATTCTGTTCACATACAGCAGCACATACACACATTCTTTTTAGAATACAAAATGGGTTGATTAATAAGTTTTCATGTCTCATGGACAGTCTGGGATCTGAGAAAAACTAGAATAACAGTAGACTGACAAATATGAACATGTTCATTTGAATTTCCACAACATGATTTCAAATACTTAAATTTACAGATTTAAATGAGGCATAAATGAATCTAATCTTACCCAGCTGTGACTGGTTCCCATCTGCCATCTGTATTAGAGCACTGTCTTTCTTATTGTATAAAATCTTCACACGCTGCACATCCCCATAAACACCTTTTTTGGAGTCAGAGAGGTAATCCAAAAGAAAAATTAATTTTAAGTCTAATTAACTAAACAGCACATCTTGACATATCAATGAAACATTCAGACATCAACAAGATCACCCACTCAAACTCAACATTCACACAAATGAATAAAGAAGATCAAGATTTTGAATAGTGAATTTTGAAAAGAATAAATTTTTGATAAACCCTCAAAAGCTATGTGAATGATATTAAATTAAAGACCATGCAAAATATATTAGCATGCATTAAAAGAAAATCTTGTGTCTATGGAGAGTTTTTAAACAGCAAAAGAAAAATAGCAAAAGATTTACTATTCAACTTTAAGCCAAAAGTGCTAGCTACAAATAAGAATTAAGGTGAAACAAAAATTAAATCAATAATAAAAGTATAGTGCTAACAATAACATACCGAAGAGGGTAAACAGACTTTGGGGCGTAACCATCTTTAGAAGGAGAGAAGAGCAAGCAGCATAAGACAAGAAGAGAGAAGAGTCGAGGAAGAGCGGAGATGAACAGATCATCCATAACGAAGGGTGGTTCCCGCAGAATGGTGAGGTGGTCATGGATCATGGTTCAAGGCGGTTAATTGGGGCAAGTTGGTCCGAGGAACACATTTTGTTCAAGCACAGAAGCATGAACACAGGGAATGGAGACAGGGAACGTAGACAAGGATAAGGAAAATAAAGGATAAGACAAGGGAGGGCATGGGAATTTGAGGAAAGACAAGGAAAGGGAAGGTGAACACAAAAGGAGAAGGATGAAATGGGGAAGGGAAACAGCAATGAAGAAGAAAAAGAAGTGGGGAACAAAAAAAAATAAAATATAGGTCAGTACATAGGAAATGCAGGAATTTGGTCAGAAAATGGTTGGTTTATGTACTGTACAAGAAAAAAACTGAGTAAAATGTAGTCACCCAAGACAAATATGGGTAAAGTACATCCATATCAAAGAATAAATTACAGCATTTCATCTCAACATGAAAAAAAAGCATGCAATAGAAATTTTAAACTTTGAACTTTAAGTGCATAAGCATGGCTGGGTATGAAATGCAGGCAAAAATCTTTCAAAATGGCACTCTGATCCAAACATTTTAACATGCAAGACTGTGAATGAGAAAATAGTAACAAAATGATAAATAAGCTTAATGAATCATATTAACAGAGGCCAGTTAAAAATGAAACAAGTATTCCAACTAGACAAACTGATACATCAAACTTCCCACATTTCATACCAGCTTTCACATCAATTAAAAAAAATTGTACAAAACAGTAAAAATGCAAACTAAATAAAACCCCTTAGATTTTAGAGTTAGCAAGAAAGATAACAGTATTAAGGTGAAAAATATTTTTGGAGACAAATGAATAATAACTGCAAAGAAAAAATTACTAAGAGAGACTGGAAGAGTGCCTCGTCAAGATCTTTGGGAGAACCTTCAAAGAAAAACGTGTTAGAGCAGTTCATATAAATTAAGATTTTAAAAATGCAGTGACATGTAAGCATGAAATGAAGCAACAAATAATTAGAAAAGAAAAACACAATTCTACTTTACATAAAATATAATCTACAAATTAGAATACATTTGCTGTTTTTGTGAAAATATTTAAGTTACAAATCGAAAGCCAAACATGCAGTATTTACCATATTTTTCTTAGGAAAAATAGGCAGCCAAATATCAAAGGCTATTTTAAGTTGTTAGCTACCTAGGAAAACAAAATTATAATAGAAAAAATATAAAGTTTATAGTTTCCAAATTAATTTAGACATACAAAAAACGAGAAAAAATACTTTGATCATAAAGTATGCAAGTGAAAATAGAGGCAAGTGCAAAAAAATGAAAAACATTTACAAATGAAGTGTGATTAAAAAATAAAGGAAAAGAAGAGTTAATAGTTTCACTGACCTCTTCATTTAAATTGCTAACCAGGAGGACTGTATTGCCACCAGCTGAAACTCCAGGCATACCCACTCGGCCAGCAGCAGCAGCAGCTGCAGCAGCAGCAGCATTCGGAATAGCCAAAGGACTCAGCGCTCCTGGAACAGCTGCAACAGGAAGCCCTAATTTTAAAATAAAGCATATTTTACGAAATACAAACAAGTCATTTAAAAATATCTAAATTAGAAGTTCAAATACTATATTTACACTATAAAAAAATTCCTTCCACAATTCGTATTTTCCAATGCTTAGTGAAATGGATCAGTAATAAATATAAGGAGAAAAACCAAAGTTCTCGCTATTTTCTTGCTTCAAAGCACTTTATACGCTACTTCACTTCTCTAAAGACCATTTTGTTTTCAATCAAATGTAGTTCTTGTGAAGCACACATATTGCTCTTTTTTTCTTAGATTACAGCAAAAATCCTCCCTAATAATATCTACAGGTTTAGAAAAAGTTCAGAAAAGGGCAAAAATGATTAGGGTATATAATCACTTTCATATGAGGAGAGATTAATAAGACTGGGACTTTTCAGCTTGGAAAAGAGACGACTAAAGGGAGATATGACTGAGGTCTATAAAATCATGACTGGTGTGGAGAAAGTAAATAAGGAAGTGTTATTTACTCCTCATAACACAAGAACAAGAGGTCATCAAATGAAATTAGAAGGCAGCAGGTTTAAAACAAACAAAGGAAGTATTTCTTCACAAAACGCACAGCCAACCTGTGGTACTCTTTGCCAGAGTATGTTGTGAAGGCCAAGACTATAACAGAGTTCAAAAAAACCTAGATAAATTCATGGAGGATAGGTCCATCAATAGTTATTAGGCAGGATGGGCAGCGATGGTGTCCCTAGCCTCTGCTTGCCAGAGGCTTGGAATAAGCGACAGAGAATGGATCACTTGATGATTACCTGTTCTGTTCGTTCCCTCTGAGGCACCTGGCATTGACCACTGTTGGAAGACAGGATACTGGGCTAGATGGACCTTAATTAATCTTGTTGCTGGAATATACCAGTCAAGTCAGTGAAACTAAATATTAATGCAAGTTATCTTCACCATTATATTTCCTTTATATTACGCTTTGGTATTAGTTACTTTCTTCACTTCAACTTGATGCTTTAGGCTAGGTTACAACCTTGCAGAGCAAGGCAAATCGAGTAGCCTACGTATTACCCATAGTAATAGGCTCAGTGGGGGAAAAAAAGTTCTAGCCATGAAGACATAGGAATATTCAGTCCAGAGACATGGCTCCATAGTGGTAATCCTCCCTAGTCTCTCTGCCTCCTAACAAAGTTAATCCAGGAACTCAGCTGCCAATGGCCACCTACACTTCAGCTCCTCCCCTCCAAAAAGGCTAAGGCATTGTGCAGGGACAATATTAATTTATGATGGGTTTTCCCAGTAGAATCCCTTGGGTATTTAGTGAGCATACTGCCCCCCTAGGATACACCTCTTCCTCACCATCCTGCGAAATTGTGCCCCTGTGCTATGCCTGCACTACCTTTTACAGTTAAATTAGATATATTTGTACATTTTATTTAGTCTCCAACAAATAAAATGATAAGACTAGCACAAAAATCATAATTGTTTGAATTATTTATTACTTTATTCTATTGTATGCTATTTTCTACTACTGCACTAGGCCTTGCAGATTTCACTCTGTGGTCTTCTGATGCCTGGAGGATGATGATGATAAATGAATATTTAACTCATGACCATGTAACCTTGACCAGTTGGGCCCACTAACCCATCTAAATAGAAATCTTTAGTTTGCAGATGAGAACTGAGTTTTCTCCCTTCTTTCCCTGAGGAGTTAATTTTGTTTAAAAATAAAAATAAGGGAAAGGCAGAAGAATTCTCCTGTCTCAGATAGTGAGTAAATACTGAGAAGCTAATTGTGACCGTACTCGTCAATAATAAAATAAAATATTCCCAACACTACTAAAAATAGTTATTGCAGCAGGAAGAAAAATGGAGAGGTGTAAAATAAGTGTGGTTACAAAGTTTCTTTCACATAAAGTAAGTAAAATTTCCGTGCTCCACCTCATTAATTATGTTTCTTTTACCAGGGGAATTCATGAGAGATAAATAATTAACACATTGAGATTTTATTGTTCTGGACAAAAGGACTAGCTAATTATGTAATATTAATTTATTGTGACTGAGTGGGATAGCCAGTAACTGTTATGTAGTAATGGTAAAAAAAAAACCACAACAAAAACAATGTTAGGGATAGACATTAATTCTGAAAATATTTTATGGCATTACATAAATCAAAGTATCAGAGGGGTAGCCGTGTTAGTCTGGATCTGTAAAAGCAGCAAAGAATCCTGTGGCACCTTACAGACTAACAGACATTTTGGAGCAAGAGCTTTCATGCGTGAATACCCACTTCATCGGATGCATGTAGTGGAAATTTCCAGGGGCAGGTATATATATGCAAGCAAGAAGCAAGCTAGAGATAACAAGGTTAGTTCAACCAGGGAGGATGAAGCCCTGTTCTAGCAGTTGAGGTGTGAAAACCAATTTCTCCTCCCTTGGTTTTCACACCTCAACTGCTAGAACAGGGCTTCATCCTCCCTGATTGAACTAACCTCATTATCTCTAGACTGATTCTTGCCTGCATATATATACACCTGCCCCTGGAAATTTCCACTACATGCATCCGACAAAGTGGGTATTCACCCACGAAAGCTCATGCTCCAAAACGTCTGTTAGTCTATAAGGTGCCACAGGATTCTTTGCTGCTTTTATAAATCAAAGTTATATTCTCCCTTCGAAAACATGTTCAGTTCTGGTAATTCCATGTCAAAAACAGATACAGAAGAGTTGAAAGAAGGGCAATTAAAATTAATGATGTGAAAGGATTTTCAAAATAGAAGAGTTTTAAAAGATATTAGTCTATAGCAGTGTTTCCCAAACTTCGGACACTGCTTGTGTAGTGAAAGCTCCTGGCGGGCTGCTGGGCTGGTTTGTTTACCTGCCGCGACCACAGGTCAAGCCGATTGCAGCTCCCACTGGCAGCGGTTCATTGCTCCAGGCCAATGGGAACTGCTGGAAGCAGGGTGGGCCGAGGGATGTGCTGGCTGTGGCTTCCTGCAGCCCCCATTGGCCTGGAGCAGCGAACTACGGCCAGTGGGAGCCATGATTGGCTGAACCTGTGGATGCGGCAGGTACACAAATCAGCCCAGCCCACCAGGGCCTTTCCCTAAACAAGCGGCATCCCAAGTTTGGGAAACACTGCTCTATAGTGTCATAACACAGGTATAAAAAATAACGAATGCCACTGAGGTTAACTAGGCAATCCTATTTAGTCCCTCTTGTAACTCAAGAAAAAGGGGAAGGAGGTATCTAATAAAATTAAAGGGCAACACATTTAAAGACAATAAGAATGCTTTATTTTTTAGCACAATGCATAGAGTTTAGTGGGATTCAACAAGGGATTAGACATTTTTATGGATAACAAGAACATCCAGTTATATTAGAGAGGCTAAGTACATGTACATGGACAATCAAGCTTCAGGATATAAGCCAACCACTAACTATCTGGGGTTTAGGACCCACCCCCAACATAATATTGTATAATTGTCCATAATGAGGGTTGTCTATCATCTTGCATTGAAATATAGTACTGGTTGCTGTCAGAGAAAGTATACAGGATTAGATAGACCACTGGTAGTTCTGCATGGCAATTCCTATATTCCTCAAAATCCACTTTTCACTTTCTTTTCCACAGTTGACGGCCATGCAAATTTATACTGCTATATACAAATGTACCAATAAATAAGAGAAAAGTACGTTAGATGTAAAAATGATGTGCCGAAGTTTTCCAAAAGGTCATCATTAAAGTTGTGCCCTGAATGTTTCAAATAGTAAAGGGCAGAGAGGCATTCTGCAATTAACTGATTTCCCCTTAACTAGCTATGTTCTGCTGTTGTATCACAGAAGAAATGCACAGATATTAGGCACTGTATTAGAGCAACAGAACCAGCCATTAAAGAGGCTGAGATAAGCGAAAAAATGAAAATATATCCAAAATATTGAACACTATTCAATACTTCCGATTTTTCACATATCCCATGGAAGAAGATAATATGAACCCCTCATCCCTCAAAGCTACAAACCAGAAAGAACATAACTTTCATAAAAAAGTTTGTAGAGTAGACAGAAAAAAACATCTTTGCTTGCAAGATGAGAAAATGTCTTCTGGAAGTCACACTGAATCCCATAATGCTGTCCCCTCAAAAACAGTATCAAAACTGTATTTTTTTTTTAAAAAGTACTCACAGCCAATTTTTAAATAAATATTATTTCAGAAAAAAGTTTAAATACAATAAAATGTTATGTTTTTAATGTTGAAAAGACTGATTGTTAAGATCAGTTGTTGTATAAGTTGGATGAAGTGTTAGGAGAGACCATCTGTTAATCAAAAACTAAGTATGGTAATTCCTCTAGTATAATCTGGGGCCAGTGATAGATGCATGAGTTAAATTTCTCAAAGCAGCTTTCACCTGTGTTCATTATTTACATGTTTTACAAGGAAGAAATGACTAATTTGGTCTTTTCTGCAAATTACACACGTTTTTACACTATCCTGGTCTCCTCTGAGACATTCCCTCTCCAATCCCTTACTTCATAATTGGCAAACAACAACAGATGCACATCAACATTTAGAGAACAAAATACATTTATCCTATTGGGCAATTTAAATGTGCATTCTATTGTACAACTAATTCAAGACTGAAGTAAGTTGGTCATAAAATTTGATATTTGTAATATAGTTCCAAGGAGTGGAGGGGCTGATAGGGAGGAGAACTAGGGGCTTCAAATATGTAATTTGTTTCTAAATGTTTTTACCCACTCCCTGTATTCTGAGAGCCAGAACATTTTTGTGACAGCCATAAAAATGATACATTTACTTTCCTTGCTAACTATATAGCAGTAGTTGATTTAAGTATACTTCTGAATTATATTAGTATTTCAGATTTTTGTGATGTAAATAAGAGGAAATAGAGCAATGTATAAAACTTGTTCCCTAGGAAACATTTTGAAAAAATTTAATCCAGACAAAAAAATATGCAGAAATAGATATTTATATTGTACATACCCATTTTTCGTGTCTGTTTTCGGTAAGCTCAAAAAGTATAGTTAAAGAAGGTCACATATGCATACATTAGCTGCATAGTAAAAATTCAGGAAAGATGCACAAGACAAAGGGGCACAATACCATGTGCCCACTGCACAACTTTTTCCACGTGAAGCCTAGCACAGTTTAAACGTAGGCCATTTTTATCTATGAAAATACCATGACACTAAAGAATCACTGGAGGAGCGAGAAACAGCAGCTTTGTACCACTGGGAAGCAGAGCTTCCCAATCAGACTTAACACTTACTATTTCAGGACCTTTGAGGACTAGAAGTAACATTTTTAAGCATGGAAAAGCTATTTCAAGCCATTTTTAGAGGTTTTTTAATAGCTCCCTCTGAGCCCTCTACAGCTAGAAACGTAGTAACTGATATTTTACAGGTAAAGGGATAAAAAAAAGTCCCAATAATATTTTTTAAAACAGTCTTAAAATATTATTTTTGTACCCCTGTGCAGACGACACAACGTCTTTCTTCTGGGATGAACTTCATAACTCACCTTATAGATTTGTCATTTGCACAAGGCAGCCATTCCTAATTTATGCTGGAAACTCTTTAACACATACCAAAACATATTCCTATACACCCATGTATGCAATTTATAACATATACAATAATATGTAGCTGCATTTATCTTTTCTAGTTTTGTATCACCTATTACTGCATATCAATCGCTTCATGTCAAAATGCTGTGTTGTGTTATCAATTTGTTGCTGAGGTAATACTTAAAATATCAGTACCTTCAATGGAAGAATAAACAGAAGCAAATTGAAACTACCAATATTCATCTATATATTCTTACTAAGTAAAATCCCTCACCACTACTTAAGAGCCTTTTTCCCTCTTTGAACAGATATATAACCATGATTCTAATTAGAAATGTTTCTGTATTTCCACAAAGCTTTAACCAACCTTAAATATACAGGTTTAATCCTGACTGGGGCTTCTATGTACCACTACTATATTGAAAACAACAGAAGACTGCATTTTTATAATGTTCTTAACAATTAGCATAGTAAAGCAGAATACAAAAGCACAGCTTACCAGGACCTGAAGTGGAAGTTCTCCAAAGGCTGTATCCTCTAAAGCACCGTTTCTCAAATGTGTCCACTGGGGCCACATGCAGCCACCAGGGGCTTTTCTTGCAGCCACAGCCTCCTGGGCTGTAATGGGATGGGGGACAAAATAGCAGCCTCTGCTCCTCCCTGTTGCTCCAGAATGCCTTGGTGTTGGTTGCTGGGGCTGCCAGCAGGGCCCTGCTCCACCCTCTGAAGACTGCTGGGGCACAACACTGGAGGAGCAGGCAGTAGGTGAATTCCCCACCTTCCCAGGGGTTGCATGGCTCAGGCATTGGCTTCAGCCCTGGGGTACTGGGACAGCAGGCTCTGGCTGCAGGGCTTTAGGCTCCATCCACCAGCCACTGAGCTCTGGGTGCGGGGCTACAGGCTCCAGCCCCCTGCTACTTCTCCTGCCCCCATCAATTCTCCCTCATTCCCCTCACCCCCAGTCCAGAGTTTAATTTCTCCCCAGGCTTGACAGGGCTAAGTAAGGCTGCTGTGAAAAGTGATACTTGTATGTTTGTTAATATGGCTTTTCACAACAGACTTAACTAGCTAGCAATGAATAAATTACACTGATTTGGACATGTATATGTGCATATTTATTTGTTTTTCTAAAGCATTTTAGGAAAAATTGTCTGAGTGGCCATCAGCAAGAGTTGGTGGCCGCACTCTGAAGCCACCAAAAAAATTTGTCCTGAGAACCTCTGCTCTAAAGGTTCACATTCTTAAGTCGTGTGTCCTCACATATGCACCTTCAAGAGCTGACAAGCAAAGCTTATATTACAAAGTTTAGAACCCCTCAGATGGAAACAATTAAAGCATGTGTCTCAGGGGACATGCATAGCACATCATAGCCTCTCAATGATTAATTCTTTTTTTCAATTTAAAAAGATCTAGGTTTCTCGGGAATAAAATAGAATTACAACTCAAACAGGGAGTAGGATAAATGAATAAATCTATAGGAGAACACTCCAAATAAAAACAAGTTTTTTTCTAAAAAGGTGACTCTCTTTTAATGATCTTTATAAACAAAGAATGATATGCTTGAAATTTGCACCTATTAATGATTTAGACCAATCGATAAAAGTAACACCTTATTTTTGCTTTTACTGGGTAAAACTGGCACAAGAATCATAGAATAACAGGGTGGGAAGAGACCTCAGGTCATCTAGTTCAGTGCTTCTAAAACTATCTGATGTGGCGGACTGGCAATTTTTTTCCAATGTGCCAGGAACTGGTACCATAAGGTGGCAGGCGAGCTGATTTTTTTTTTTAATGGCAGGCTGCAGGTCCTGGCCGCCACTGAACCTGCTGCCGGCTTGGGGCTGCATTCACTCAGCTGGCAGAGGGCTGGGCGGGGCTGGTGGCTGGGACCCCGGCTGGCAGCGGGCTAAGAGGTTCCATCCGTTGGTTCCTGCCAACTGGGGTCCCAGTTGCCAGCTCTGCTCAGCCTACTGCCAGCCTGGGTCCTAGCTGCCAGCCCCGCTCAGCTTGCTGCCAGTCTGGGATACCAGCCACTGGCCCCATTCAGTCCGCATTATTTAAATTGTTATTTTTCTCCCCTTCCTCCCTTTTTTTTTTTTTTTGCCAAGCATGACCCTTCT
Organism: Gopherus evgoodei; assembly: GCF_007399415.2. Classification (NCBI taxonomy): domain Eukaryota; kingdom Metazoa; phylum Chordata; order Testudines; family Testudinidae; genus Gopherus; species Gopherus evgoodei. Next base: position 76,659,716 of record NC_044329.1, read on the forward strand.
GGTACTTACATTCTAGGAAACTCGCTGCGGACTGGCTGCCGATGACTCACAGCCCGACATGGGTCCATGGACCACCACTTTGAGTAGCACTGATCTAGTCCAACCCCCTGCTCAAAGCAGGGCCAATCCCCAACTAAATCCCCAAATGGCCCCCTCAAGGATTGAACTCACAACCCTGGGTTTAGCAGGCCAATGCTCAAACCACTGAGCTATCCCTCTCCAGGCCACAGTCTAGAGAAGAAAGGGAAATAAATATTTAGTATTTAGAATCTGGATGATGTGGGGGATTGATAATGGAATACAAATGCACCCTATTGCCCCTGGTTCAAATCTGGCCAGGGTAGGTAAGCAGTTGTCAGTGAAAACCCTACTGGACAGCTTTTTCAAATAAACTAAGCAACAACAATCAAATCATTTTTAGCAGTCTCATCAGTAAGGCTCCATGTTTGTCATGCAGGTCACGGATGCCGCAACTTTCCGTGGCCCCTGTGGTTGGCCTGGGAGCTGCCTGAGCAGCTCAGGCAGCCCATGGGCCAGTCGCAGCAGCAGCTGCTGGGGCAGTCTCAGGCCCCCTTGCCCCCAGCAGCAGAAGATTGGGTTTGGAGGGACTCAGGGCTGGGGACTGGTGTGCGAGGAGGTGCTTACTGGGGGAGGGGCTCCATGAATAGGTGACAGGAGCTCCTCTCCCTCAGCTCCTAGCTCCATGTGCTGCCTCCACCAGCAGGCACCGCCATCACAGCACTCACTCTTTAAATACAGAAGGACTTAAGAGAATTTACAAGTAAATCAATTAATTTGCATTAAAATTTAAAATAATGGAATCTTTAAGAAATTTAGCGCTCTAATAGGTTTTTCTTGAAGTCCCCAATGATCTCAACAACAAAATACGGTAGATCCTTCAATGTAAAACTCATTGAAATTGGCTATATCATAAAACTTTTTTTTAGGATTAATTGAGGGGAGGGGGGTTGAGGGTACTGCTAATCTACGACCGATAATTACACAAAAATGCTCTCTTTAAAAATGGTTACTATCTACTATTTTTCTCAATGGAATGAGGCGAACAGTTCCCTCTTTCAAAATGGCCACCAACTCCTATTGGGAACAATGTACATGAAGCCAAACTGCCTTTGCGGAATACGATGACACCCTATCCAGCCCCTTCTTTGTGGAATTATCCGCAGAACATTATTCTTTAGTCCTTGTTGAAGTACCCAAGTTATGCAGAATGACAGCAAAAATGAAAATTATTTTCAATAACTACTCTCTGCACCATATTGACTTGACAGGAAGGTTAGGAAGGGGAACTCAGGGTGGATGTGAACAGAGATATGTGAAGGACAACAGTGAGGAGGAAGTGGTGTGTGACTAAGGAAGGGAAATATAGGTGTTAGGGGACAATGGTCCTAAAAGTTGGAATAAAGTGAAGGTTTATAATATACATCTTCAAATCATTAGAAATATCACATTGTAACATTCTCTTTGGCATTCTTGTTTAGTGTTCATACCTGAACATTTAAATTAAATAAAAAGGAAATTCCCAAATCAGAACTATGTTAAGCTGGAGTGAAAGTTGAGAGTACATATCAGTAATTCAATGGTTGAAAACACATTACTGGGATGTTCAGATTAGCCCCCAAACAAGCATTACAAACCCAGGATATTTACAGTTAAGGTTACCCTTAAAAGAAATCCCAAAAAGTTAAAGTATGAAAATCAGTTAGGGAACTTTGCCCTGTAGCGATACTAGTAACAAAATATATAATGTCTTTAAAAATAAGTTTAACTAACCTGAGACCACAAATGCTATTATGCATTAGTTATAACAGTATGGTTATTGCACAACATCATTACAGGGTGGAGTTAAGGTTGCCTGGATGCCTTTACAGTGTGTCTGAATTTCTTTTAATTTTAACCTTAACTGAATATCCAGAGTTTGTAATACCTATATGGAGGATAATAATAACATCATTATAATACTTTACTCTTACATTACTATATATCACAGGTAGACAACTTATGGCACTCACACTGCCCGGGTCCTGGCCACCGGTCCGGGGGGGAGCTCTGCATTTTAATTTAATTTTAAATGAAGCTTCTTAAACATTTTTAAAACCTTATTTACTTTACATACAACAATAGTTTAGTTATCTATTACAGACTTATAGAAAGAGACCTTCTAAAAATGTTAAAATGTATTACTGGCACACAGAACCTTAAATTAGAGTGAATAAATGAAGACTCAGCACACCACTCCTGAAAGGTTGCTGACCCCTGATATATACAATAAGCCTTAACTCCAGTTTGTATCTTGGAATATAGATTATACTGATATTGATCAGATATAACTGCTTACATATCAAAACACAGCTAGTGATCTTCCCTATATAGAGGATTTTCCCTATGTGTTTTTTTTTCATATTATGCCACTCCAAAGGAACTATTGCTTTTGACAATTCACCTGAAATCACTCCTTTCTGTCCATTAATGAGTTTTCCTTCTTTCAAAATATAAAAGGCTCATTAAAAAGACATCCATTTTACAATCTCAAGGACTTCTGATCACCTTGTTCTTTCACAGCAGAGAATGCAGTATATGAATGAATAATCATCTGTCAGGGCCAGGATTGTCTTTTTGGATGTCAGGTTTCTAAGTGATTATATAGCACAGAGACTTCATCTGTTAGAAGGTTCAGAGAAATTACACATCCACAGAAAAAAAGTGATCCTTATTCTGTAGCTATTTACAGCTGGCTATTCTGAATTATCAGGTAAAAATATTTTGATAAAAACCATGATCAATTTGTAGAATGATGCACTGGTAATTAATCAACAGAATAGTATACATGATATGGAGCGAATCTTAAATTATTTCAACACAGTGACCCTGCATTCATGAATTTGGTCAATAGCTGTATTTAATCTTTCTAGATTACAGCTAACACATTTTGGGGAATGAGGGCTGTTTTTGTTTTTTGCTGTTAGAGATGCAATCTTATCAGCTCTTTTTGCTAAAGTATACCTTGGCCCAGCACATCAATGTTTTTTTAAGTGTACATATATGTTATATCGTGAGCATATTTGTAAACTGTAACATTTTTATCAGAGAGCTTAGAATCATTAAACAAATTAAAACCTTATAAAATAGAGAAGAAACTGTTTACATTAGGCTAAAAAACATAAAAGTAGCGCTTGGCTTGTGTTAACATACTAGACTAGGACTCAGAAGTTCTGGGTTCAGGTCCCAGACTTTCCACGGACTTCCTTAGTGACCTTCTGCAAACTCAATAACTCTGTTTCAGTTTCCCATGAGTTTGGTCTGCCTTGCATACTTATAGATTTACCTGTTTGGGACAAGGATTATGTCTTAATATGTATTTGTATTATACCTAGCACAGTGGATACTCAATCTCAGTCCTCTAGGCATTAGTGTAATGCAAACAATATAAAAACACATTCCCAAATAAAAAAGAGCTTGTCAATGTCCTAGTAAAACCACATGTAGAGTGATAGATACAATGGTTTTCCACTTACATATATTTTTAGATTCTCTACTCGTAGACTTTAATGCTAGTCAGACTGCTAAAACTATATTTAATTGTTGAAGAAGTGTCTATTAGGACTCAAACCTTATATTCAACATGTGGTTACGAATTACAACTTCTCTTGTAAAATCAGTAAAGGATAATTACCTGTTCCGTAACTTGCACTCTTCGAGATGTGTGGCTCCTGTCTATTCCACAGTAGAGAGCCTTTTTTACCAGGTGTCCTGATTAGCCTTAATTAATTCTAGTAACTTCCCAATTGGCTACAGGTGTCCTAATTAGCCTGTCTGCCTTAATTAGTTCTAGAAAGTTCCTGAGTGTTCTGGAATAGTCACTGTTATCTTACCCAGCGAAAAGGGACCTGTTTAACCTGGAGCTAATGTATCTACCTTCGACCACTCTCTTGTGGCCACCTGGCCTGACCCTGTCACAATACTTATACTGTAAGCTCCTCAGGTGGGGATCCTGTATTTGTATATTCTATAAAGCACCTTGCTTATTTGTAATAGGGCTATTGATTAATCAGTTAACTCATGCAATTAACTAAAAAAAAAATCATAATTAAAAATAATTAATCACAATTAATCGCAGTTTTAATCACACTGTTAAACAGTAGAATACCCATTGAAAAGTATTTAAATATTTTTGGATGTTTTTCTACTTTTTTAAATATATTGATTTCAATTACAACACAGACTACAAAGTGTACAATGCTCACTTTATATTATTTATATTACAAATATTTGCACTGTAAAAATGATAAACAAAAGAAATAGTATTTTTCAATTCATCTCATAAAAGTACTGTAGTGCAATCTTTTTATCGTGAAAGTGCAGCTTACAAATGTAGATTTTTTTTTGTTACATAACTGCACTCAAAAACAAAAAAAAATATAAAACTTTAAGGCCTACATGTCCACTCAGTCCTACTTCTTGTTCAGCCAATCGCTAAGACAAACAAGTTTGTTTACACTTACAGGAGATAATGCTGTTCATGAACGCTTATGCTCCAACACTTCTGTTACTCTATAAGGTGCCACAGGACTCTGCCGCTTTTTACATCAATGACTTATTCAGTGCACAGAATGGACAGTGTTCACAAAGAGTAGTTTCAATATTTTCTTTTCTCCTCATTGTTCAGTGTGTGCCCGCATGTTTTCTTTACTGTACACTAATTAAACCCTGCTCTAAAGACAGAATTATCAATTTCCTCATGGGCTTTTCTATGGCACTCATTACTACAGTATCTGAGCGCTTCACATTCATTTTCATTACAGACTGTGAAATGAGGGGTTATTATCCCCATATTACCTAGGGGGAACTGAAGCATAGAGAAATTAAAAAAGCGTTCACTAATTTTGGGTGCTCAATTTGAGACTCCTTGAACCGGATTTTTTCAGAGAATTTAGCATTCTATATCACTTTATATTTTTCAAAGTACAGCTCCCAATGACTAATTGCAGGTGTCAGTGCTCAGAACCTATACAAATCAACTTGCCCAGCACCACCTAGGAACTCCGTGGCAGGGGAAGGGATATAAACCAATTCTCAAGGCAGCATTCAACTGCTTTAACCACAAAATCCATTCATCCTCTTTGGTCCTGCAATCCCCTCTCTTATTCATTACACACCTTCCATCTCTTTTATTACACAACCCTGATTCCTCCCCAGAGCAGGTCCATCTTGTACACAGAATAAGACAGAAGCCCTATGGAAAAATGGTATGTGATCATGTAAAGACTATCATATGCATGTTCACAAGAAGGCCAAATTAAGATTGCACAGATAACCTTCATTCTGCATTTCCTAACCTCTGACTTGACTTTGCAACCCTAGTAATGTTTTTTTAGCAGAGTTTGCATGTGTGTGTAATTTGCTAGTTTTTAAAATGTACAAACTGAAGACACAGAAATTTGATCACATGACCTCCAAACGGGTTATCAGCAAAGCTGGGCAGACCTTTGCCTCTTGAGCAAAAAGAGTAATTTATAGCAGTAGTAGGCTGTCCTCCTCTATATGATATGTGGATTAACATTAGAGAAGAGCGAGACACACACGCTACTAGTGACAGGTTTCAGAGTAGCAGCAGTGTTAGTCTGTATCTGCAAAAAGGACAGGAGTACTTGTGGCACCTTAGAGACTCAAATTTATTTCAGCATAAGCTTCCGTGGGCTACAACTCACTTCTTCGGATGCACAGTGGTTATTCGTGGTTAATCACAGATATTTGCTAACAGCAAACGAACGGTGAGATTCAGCAGTCTGAGGTTCCATTAGAGGTTCTGGAATAGACTGTGCACTAGTGAGTAGAGTCTTCTGCCCATTCCCTGAAGTGAGAATCCTTCTGCTCAATCCTCCCTAATCTGGCCTTGTCCGAGTCCTGTCTCTTCCTTAACCTAGCTCCCCATCCCAGTCCCATTCTCCTCACGTAACCAGTCCGTCTCCACTTATCAAGCTTCCCATTCTAGCCCTGTGGTTCTCAACCTATTTACCATTACACAGCCCACAATGTGTTATATGACCACATCCAATACCACCTGGTGACATCCAATACTACCTACTATATGGTCCTGTGGATGTCATATGGCTGCAGCTGTGTGCTGATTGGGACACAAGTGGTGCACAGGCTGCAGGCTGAGAACTACTCTCCTACCCCTAGTCTTGTTGCCCAGCAAGTCCTTGTGTCACCATTCCAGTCTGCCTTGGTCCCAGTGTCCCCACACAGCCACTCCCACTTCTCCCACTTCAACCCTCAGCTCTTTGTTCTCAGTCTCCTTCCCCAGTCATTCCAAGTTCCCTGCCTCTCCTCATCCAATCTCTCTCCTCTCGCTCCCCCATTCACATTCTCCACCCCTACTGGTTCCCAGTCCCAATCTCCCTCCAACGGCTCTTGTCAAAATTCAGTCTTCTGCACTCTCGCCCGCAGGTTCCTCGTTCCAGTCTATGTTACTCCCACCCTGCACAGGTCCAGATCTTTTCTCCATGGCATCTGAATCAAGCAGCATCTCACTCCACACTGCCTGGACCCACGAAGGGAGACATTGACAGCACAGAAGCGACAGGCTTCCTACCTTCAGCTCAGGGGTCCAGACAGGGACCTGGCATGGTGCGCAGCAGTCCAGAGCTGCAATTGCAGTGGAAGTCCTGCTCAGCCCCAGGCTGGAGCAAGCCCAGGGTAGGAACACTCAAAAAAAATTTAACTGCTAAAATCTAAGAAGTCTCTGAACAGGAATTTGAGAGAGTTTGACAGAGGGAGGCTTACGATGGTGAGGAGGACCCGCAACACCTGTGGCAGCACTGCTTCTGTCTCCTCCACCTGCGCCTGTAGCCAGACAGAGCACCAAAGCATGGATGCTTTTACCCAGATTCTGGTGTGGGCTTGAAAAGACTGTAACTTGCAATTTCCACTTACTGATATCCAGGCTGGGGGTGGCATCCAATGTGAAAGGTGCCTACTGGTGGAATCTCTCAGGCAGCAAGTAGGAGAGCTACAGGAGGAGGTGGCTAGGCTGAGGAACATCCGTATCCATGAGCAATTCCTGGACAGTATCCATGTGGAGACAGCTGACGTAGCTGTCCCAGTTCACAGGACTACTGACACACCAGTGGAGGAGGAGATGGCTCAGGGTGGACACTGGCAGCTGGTTACTTCTGGCAGCAGGCAGTGCTCCACCCCTGCTGCAAATCCTCCTGCTGTGGTAATAGATAACCGTTATGCTCTTCTTGATACAGGAGAGAAGGAATCATCCCCAACAGTTAAGGAGGCGAAGCCTCGTACCCCTAAGGCTGGGAGGTCTGCTGCCACCATTGATAATAAGAAACGTAGGGTAGTGGTGGTTGGAGACTCTCTGCTGAGGCGGACGGAGACACCCATCTGTTGCCCTGACCGTTCATCCCGGGAGGTATGCTGCCTGCCAGGGGCCCGTATCCGAGATGTTACAGAGGCATTGTCGAGGATTATCCGGCCTTCTGACTACTACCCCATGCTACTCATCCATGTGGGCACAAATGATACTGTGAGGTGTGACACTGAGCAGATCAAGAGTGACTACAGGGCTCTGGGAGTATGGGTTAAGGAGTTTGGAGCACAGGTGGTATTCTCTTCGATTCTTCCTGTCGAAGGTAGGGGCCCAGGCAGAGACAGATGCATCGTGGAGGTGAATGCCTGGCTGCGAAGATGGTGTCGCCAGGAGGGCTTTGGCTTCCTCGACCACGGGATGCTATTCGAGGAAGGACTGCTAGGCACAGATGGCGTTCACCTTTCGAGAAGGGGAAAGGCCTTATTTGCGCACAGACTGGCTAACCTAGTAAGGAGGGCTTTAAACTAGGTTCGACGGGGACAGGTGAGCAAAGCCCACAGGTAAGTGGGGAACAAGACCTGGGAGATGGGTTGGAAATAGGAGGGAGCACGGGCTATAATGGCAGAGAGAAAGGAGGGTCAGGGCAAAGCTGGGAGGCAAGATCAAACCAGTATCTTAGATGCCTATATACAAATGCAAGAATTATGGGTAATAAGCAGGAAGAACTGGAAGTGCTAATAAATAAATACAACTATGACATTGTTGGCACTACTGAAACTTGGTGGGATAATACACACGACTGGAATGTTGGTGTGGATGGGTATAGTTTGCTCAGGAAGGATAGACAGGGGAAAAAGGGAGGAGGTGTTGCCTTTTATATTAAAAATGTACACACTTGGACTGCGGTGGAGATGGACATAGGAGATGGAAGTGTTGAGAGTCTCTGGGTTAGGCTAAAAGGGGTAAAAACACGGGTGATGTCGTGCTGGGAGTCTACTACAGGCCACCTAATCAGGTGGAAGAGGTGGATGAGGCTTTTTTCGAACAACTAACAAAATCCTCCAAAGCCCAAGATTTGGTGGTGATGGGGGACTTCAACTATCCAGATATATGTTGGGAAAATAACACCGCGGGGCACAGAGTATTCAATAAGTTCCTGGACTGCATTACAGACAACTTTTTATTTCAGAAAGTTGAAAAAGCTACTGGGGGGGAAGCTGTTCTAGACTTGATTTTAACAAATAGGGAGGAACTTGTTGAGAATTTGAAAGTAGAAGGAAGCTTGGGTGAAAGTGATCATGAAATCATAGAGTTTGCAGTTCTAAGGAAGGGTAGAAGGGAGTACAGCAAAATAGAGACAATGGATTTCAGGAAGGCGGATTTTGGTAAGCTCAGAGAGCTGATAGGTAAGGTCTCATGGGAATCAAGACTGAGGGGAAAAACAACTGAGGAGAGTTGGCAGTTTTTCAAAGGGACGCTATTAAGGGCCCAAAAGCAAGCTATTCCGATGGTTAGGAAAGATAGAAAATGTGGCAAAAGACCACCTTGGCTTAACCACGAGATCTTGCGTGACCTACAAAATAAAAAGGCGTCATATAAAAAATGGAAACTTGGTCAGATCACAAAGGACGAATATAGGCAAATAACACAGGAATGCAGAGGCAAGATTAGAAAGGCAAAGGCACAAAATGAGCTTAAACTAGCTATGGGAATAAAGGGAAACAAGAAGACTTTTTATCAATACATTAGAAGCAAGAGGAAGACCAAGGACAGGGTAGGCCCACTGCTCAGTGAGGAGGGGGAAACAGTAACGAGACTTGGAAATGGCAGAGATGCTTAATGACTTCTTTGTTTCCGTCTTCACTGAGAAGTCTGAAGGAATGTCTAGTATAGTGAATGCTTATGGGAAGAGGGTAGGATTAGAAGATAAAATAAAAAAAGAGCAAGTAAAAAATCACTTAGAAAAGTTAGATGCCTGCAAGTCACCAGGGCCTGATGAAATGCATCCTAGAATACTCAAGGAGTTAATAGAGGAGGTATCTGAGCCTCTAGCTATTATCTTTGGGAAATCATGGGAGACGGGGGAGATTCCAGAAGACTGGAAAACGGCAAATATAGTGCCCATCTATAAAAAGGGAAATAAAAACAACCCAGGAAACTACAGACCAGTTAGTTTAACTTCTGTGCCAGGGAAGATAATGGAGCAAGTAATTAAAGAAATCATCTGCAAACACTTGGAAGGTGGTAAGGTGACAGGGAATAGCCAGCATGGGTTTGTAAAGAACAAATCGTGTCAAACTAATCTGATAACATTCTTTGATAGGATAACGAGCCTTGTGGATAAGGGAGAAGCAGTGGATGTGATATACCTAGACTTTAGTAAGGCATTTGATACGGTCTCTCATGATATTCTTATAGATAAACTAGGAAAGTACAATTTAGATGGGGCTACTATACGGTGGGTGCATAACTGGCTGGATAACCGTACTCAGAGAGTAGTTATTAATGGCTCCCAATCCTGCTGGAAAGGGATAACAAGTGGGGTTCCGCAGGGGTCTGTTTTGGGACCGGCTCTGTTCAATATCTTCATCAACGATTTAGATGTTGGCATAGAAAGTATGCTTATTAAGTTTGTGGACGATACCAAAGTGGGAGGGATTGCAACTGCTTTGGAGGACAGGGTCAAAATTCAAAATGATCTGGACAAATTGGAAAAATGGTCTGAGGTAAACAGGATGAAGTTCAATAAACATAAATGCAAAGTGTTCCACTTAGGAAGGAACAATCAGTTTCACACATACAGAATGGGAAGAGACTGTCTAGGAAGGAGTATGGCAGAAAGAGATCTAGGGGTCATAGTAGACCACAAGCTTAATATGAGTCAACAGTGTGATATTGTTGCAAAAAAAGCAAACGTGATTCTGGGATGCATTAACAGGTGTGTTGTAAACAAGACACGAGAAGTCATTCTTCCGCTTTACTCTGCGCTGGTTAGGCCTCAACTGGAGTACTGTGTCCAGTTCTGGGCACCGCATTTCAAGAAAGATGTGGAAAAATTGCAGAGGGTCCAGAGAAGAGCAACAAGAATGATTAAAGATCTTAAGAACATGACCTATGAAGGAAGGCTAAAGGAATTGGGTTTGTTTAGTTTGGAAAAGAGAAGACTGAGAGGGGACATGATAGCAGTTTGCAGGTATCTAAAAGGGTGTCAACAGGAAGAGGAAGAAAACTTGTTCACCTTAGCCTCCAATGATAGAACAAGAAGCAATGGACTTAAAACTGCAGCAAGGGAGATTGAGGTTGGACATTAGGAAAAAGTTCCTAACTGTCAGGGTAGTTAAACACTGGAATAGATTGCCTAGGGAAGTTGTGGAATCTCCATCTCTGGAGATATTTAAGAGTAGGTTAGATAAATATCTATTAGGGATGGTCTAGACAGTATTTGGTCCTGCCATGAGGGCAGGGGACTGGACTCGATGACCTCTCGAGGTCCCTTCCAGTCCTAGAGTCTATGAGTCTATGTGTGAACTGTGATTTTTTAAGGCTCACGACTTGGCCAAATTTGGGAGGATTTTCACCGTGATGGCAAAAGGCACATCCCTGACACAAAAATCATCCCCTGTCAAATTTCAAGTCCCTGCTCTGAAGTGGGGGTGTGGAGCACTAAAAACTTTCTCAAAGGAAAGGTCACTTGAATTTTTTAACAAGGGGAAAACAAATGTATTTTCCCCATGCCTTGTTCTCAGAAATGGCTGAGCCATTTTGGCTGAATATTTAAAAAAAACATTCAGTATTAGGCAGATATCTGGCATGGAAATTATCAGCCCAAATCATTGAAGTTTGGCTAAGTTATGTACAATTGACAACAGTGTCAGAGCAACTGAAATCAGAAGTGTTGGACAACCTCAGTATTAGGTGGTGCTGTCAGCTCTGCCTATAATCAAATACTTCAAAAAGCTATTTACTGACTGTCAAAACAGAATGCAGCACTTTACATGAATGGCTGATCCTTCCTTCTAGCTTCCTAACTCCTAAGGAAACAAACAATAAGTGGGTAAGAAAATAAACAACACCGTTCATTGGGTCTTGTAAAAAATCTCTAAATCCAACCTGAACTTTGCTGACAAAATGAACCCTAAAACTTCAAAATATAAAAGGACATCCAGAACAGGAACTGGGTAAAGCTTACTAGTTTATATAATCATGAAATTTACAGGGTCGATACCAAATTAAAATGATAAAACAAAAAAAAAAGATATAGTGTATTAAAATTTTCTCTCTCTCAAAGCATAAGTACAGTAAGTCCTGAATGCACTGCCTCTACCAACAACAAGATGGTTAGATGCTATGAATGTTTATCTATGCACTGCTCAGGGAATCTCAGTTGATTCTTCTGATGGGTTCTAATATCTTATCAGTTCTTGAACTTGCATAACAGGGCGCTAGAGATAAGAGTGATGATCTATATAAAGGAAAAAAATCAGTAATTATGAAAAATAAAATGCTAAGATGGAATTTCTTTGTATACATGGTCTCATTTTTGTCATCTGTTCTTTTATTTCTTTGGTATTTTTTTTTTAATAGAAAAAGCAAAGCATCTTTCTTAGTTGAAGAAAATGGACACTGCATATAGGAAAGCAAGCCAAAATGTCATCACCTGCATACAATGCCAATAAGGACACAGATCCTGTTCCTGCTGAAGTCAATAGAGAAGCTTACTTGATTTTAACAAGACCAATATCAAGTCCCAAAGATTTCGCCATGAGGTGGCCAGAAGAAAGGAAGATACTTTAGGTCACCAACGGTGGAGGAAGTTGACTGACACCAGAACAAAAGGAAGGATGGATTAGGGAAACTTAAAAAATGTAAGTAACTAGGCAAAAACTTTTGATAATGTGTATATTCTGTCCTATTCTAGTTTCTCTCTCTCATCTATTTATACAGTAAGTTTGCAGTGGCAGAAACTGTCTGTCTTACTACAATTGTACACTGCAACTGAAAACAACCCTAACATATATCTTTGGGCTCTACCATAATATAAACATTAAATAATTACAGTGATTAATAAGAAAAAAGACTGCATTTGATTAATTGGGAATGGGGAGGGAAGTGTTTGAAAATTTAAAATCATACCTAGAAGTGACGTCTCCTTTGCAAATGCTGCAGCAATAGCTGGGTCCAATGCTGGTTGCCCATCACCAGATGGAAGATCAGGTCGAGTATAGTCCCTACTTTTATCATTGTTGTACTTCACATTTAAATTCACCAGTTTGGAAAAATCAATCCGTAGGGTACAGCAAGCATTATAAATATTTTGACCATCTAATGCCTGAAAGAGGAAAAATGTATTTAATAATATACAATATAGCTTGGTCATAACTGCTGAAGTCTGATAAAAGTGAGCACACTTTTGTCCATTTAAACTAAAGTTATTTAGTTTAAAAACCAATTAAGATTAAACATATTATGTAGCTCATAAAGGTCATTCCTGGAAGCTTTTGAAATTCCCTTACCTAGAAAAATTTTGCATATCAAAATACCTGGAGATTTATAGTAGCATTTTAGTGCAGTAAAACTTGGGACCCAGTTTGTCAGATCTACTGAATCAACCTGTTTTCCATGCTGCTTGGTATTTAACTCAGGTTTAATGCAGATATACTGTAAAGTTGCCAAAAGTTAAAACCACAATAAAGCATTCTTTGTAAAGAGGCATTAGAGAGAGACAGAAGAATAAACAGAAGGCATTAAAATAATATGTAAAAAGAGGTTATGTCAAGGATCACAGTATTTGCAGTGTTCTAGTAGAATGTTTTTTGTTCTACTGTTAAACAAAAGCAGCATCAACATTTAAAAGACAGATGAAAAAGATCTATTTTAAGACAATTTTTTAAAACAAACAATTTCTTACTGTTACTGTGGTTCGAGATGTGATGCAGCAGTATTCCACTTAGGTGTGTGCATGCCCACCACACCGGAGCTGGAGAATTTTGCCTAGCAGTACTCAAAAGGGATGGTGCTCGCGCCCTGTGGCTATAATGCCTCTCCTGGCTATATGAGATGGTGTTGCTTCAACTTCCCTCAGTTCCTTTGCAAAGAACATCCAGAGACTAAACTCCAATGCAGAGGGGACGTAGGATGGGTCGTGGAATACACGTCTGCATCACATCTTTAAAAATTTCTTCTTCCTTGAGTACATGCAGCCATGTATTCCATTTAGGTGACTCACAAGCAGTACCCAAAAGCGATTGTTAGATGTAAGAGTGTATTCAGGCCAATTTACTTTCTATTAGGATAGATCAAAGTAATTGCTGAATGTATAGAATGTATTCAGATGTTTAAACTTCATTGAAACTAGTGGAAAGTTACTTGTACTGTTTTCACTTATCTATACCTGTCACAACGTAATAGTAAACATTTAGATGGCAAATACTCTTGCAACTAAATTACACATCAAAGAAATCTTGTGAAATGCTAATGAAGGACTTAAGGGCTTTAACAGAAAAAGTTAATTTCAAGCAAGTGGCCATTATGTATATCAGAAATCTTCAATCTGTGTGGTGTGCCCCCCAGGGGGTGCGGAGTAATGTTAGAGGAAGGGGCAGAGCTGGGGCCCGGACCAGACCCCACAGCTCCACTCCTGGCAATGCGCCAGGGGTCCCAGCCCCCAGCTCCGCTGCAGGTCTTGGCCGCCAGCGTTTGTGTGGGCCCCGCTACCGTCTGCGCTCCCAGCTCTGTGGGAGGGTGGGCTTCTGTGAGAAGATATAGATATGAATTCAAAGAAAGGCTCCTGTATCTCTAGACTGTTTGGATTCTAACATGGCAGAAAAACTGAATGAGAAAACGGAGCTCCCCAGAGTTATTCTGGGTAGCCCTGAAAGACTTTTGGGAAACTGGTGTCTATTACGTCACTGCCACCATTTGGAGTTACAAACTGCACTTGTTATTTTTTACCTGTCCTAGCCTCTCAATAACTCATTCTTTTTTCTTAGCAAATAAATCTATAGGCAGTTTACTACAGAATTGACTGTGACCATTGTGTTTGGTGAAAGGTCTGGAGTACCAGTTGATCTAGGGTGAGTAACTGGTCTCTTGGGACTGGGAGAAACCTGATGTGGCGTGATTTTAGGTTTAAATAAACTTTAATCACAAAGTTCAATTTGTCTGGTTGGCAAGATAGGCTGGAGAGGGTAACAGGACTTGTCTGTGACTCCATGGTAACACTGGAATAGTGAGCTAGAAGCTCACATTTGTTACTGGCTTGGTGTAATCTAATTATAGTACAACCCGTTTGGGGTGTCTGCCCTCGTTTTCTGACAGCCAGCCCTGAGATAGTAATTTGCAGTGGTGAGCCACTTCAGACAATGTGACAGGTGTAGTTCATAAATCGGTATATGAATGACCATATAGCAGCCCTGCAAATGTCCAATATTGAGACAGCACTGAGGAACGCTATTGACTTTGCTTGGGCTCTCATCAAATGAGCTTGAACCCTCTGAGGAGGCATAGCCAAAGTTTTTTCATAAGCAGTCTTGATATGGGATGTTATCCATTTAGAGATTGTCTGTGAAGAGACCATTTGTCCCTTCATATGATCTGCACATGACAGAAACAGGTGAGGAGAAGAAATGGTTTAGTCCTGTCCAGATAGAAGGCTAGACATCACCTGACATCTAATGTATTGAGATGAATGCAGCTTTGAGAAGAACATAGGTAAATATACTGACCGATTCAAATGAAACTGAGAAACCACTTTACACAAAAATTTCAGGTGTGGTAGGAAATCACTTTGTCCTTAGAGAATTGTGTATAAGGAGGTCATCAGTGCCCGCAACCCTCCTTATGGATGTTATCACTATCAGGAACAAAGTCTTCTGACACAAAAGCAGAAACAGACAAGATGCCAAGGGGTCAAATGGAAGCCTCATTAAAAGCTGCTAGAACTGTGCTAAGATTCCACAGGAAGAAACTCTTAGACTGGAGGATGAAGACAAAGTCCTTTTAAGAACCTTGCTACCCTGGCATTGGAAAAGACTGATCTTCAATGAATAGGAGGATGAAATGCTGATATCACTGCCAGATATACTCTCAATGAGCTAAGCACAAGGCCCAACAGCTGAAGGTGCAGCAAGTACTTCAGCTGGCTTCTATTCAGGTTATCTTGAACTCCACAGGCCAGCGAACACAATGAAAACTGCTTCAATTTTGCCTGACAGGCCATTCTGGTAGAGGGTTTTCTATTGCTGAGTAGGACTTGTTAAACAGCCACCAAACATCACACTTCCTCCTCATTTAGTCATGACGGAACCACATCATGAGATTCGGGAAGCTGAGCATGGGAAATAAGAGGCAACCATGTTTCTGTGTGAGTAGGTCAGGATGGAAAGAAAGGGATATGAAAGGCTGAACTGACAGAGCGACAAGGTCAGAGAACCAGAACTGCCTCAGCCATACCGAGGTAATAAGTATGAGTGTGGCCCGATCCAACCTCAGCTTGAGCATGACTTGTGGGATGATCAGAACTGGGGGAAAAGCTTACAGGAGATCCAACTGCCACCTGAGATGGAAAGCACAGGATAAGGATTCCAGACTAAGGTACCCTCAAGATTAGAATAAGTCAATTGCCAGAATGCTCAAAGCTGAGAAGATAACAGAGGACACTTGTCTACAAAGACCATTCATGACTCAGGAAAAAATTCCTGCTGAGATGGTCCGTAAGATGATTCTGGATCCTAGGTAAGTGCAGAATTACCACAATCTGATTGCCTCCTGGCACAGCATCCTGGAGTGTGCTCCCCCTTGCTTGTTCACATATACATTGTGGTGGTACTGTCTGTAGGTATGTGAACCACTGAGCCCAATATGGTCCAGAAAAGCATGACCTTGTAGATGGCCTGAAGTGCCAGCACACTGTTATGCAGTGAGGCCTGCATCTCTGACCTTGACTTTTCAGCAGCGCCATGTGCGCTCCGCAGCCCATCAGGGAGGCATCGGTGACAAGAGAACTGGTTGGTAAGGGCCGGACAAAGGGAACACCCTGACAAACATCCTCCGGAAGTGTCCATCACTACGATATGACCAAGACCAGTGGAGGAAGATGGACCAATCTGTCCAAGTGAAGAGTTGGACAGTAAACTGTCCTGAGACACATCTGAAGGAGACAAAGATGCAACCTTGCAAACTGGACCACTGTGTGCAAACAGAGCTTCAGGCACATCTGGATTCTTGTGAAAGGCTGAGACTGCGGACTGAGACAAAGGTGGTGAATTGCCTGAAAACTGTCAGTTGACAAAAATGCTCTCAGAGTCTATACGGGCGATAATTAACTCAATTTTCTGAATGGGAACCAAAGTTGACTTTCCGATGTTTAGGATGAGTCCCAGATGTTTGAGCAAGTGCATGTAGTGTTGACATGGAAAAGGACTTCCTCTCTGGATACTGCCCCTCAGTAAACAGTCATCTATGTATGGGAAGTTATGGATTCCTTCCTTCCTGAGGTATGCCATCACCATGACCATGCATTTGGTAAAAACCCAACAGGCTGAAGGGAAGCACCACATACTGGAAATGGTGCTATGACAAATCAAAGGAATGTTCTGTGGCTTGGCAAAATTGCCACATGAAAATAGGCATCCTGAAGGTCCAGAGTAGCCAACCAGTCGTTCCAAGACAACGGGGGAGGCTATGTCACATATCTGATAAATCTGTTGAGGCCATGAAGGTCAAGAATCTTAGCCCTCCCTTGGATTTGGGCACCAGAAAGTACCAGAAATAGAAGTTCTGACCCTGGTGTTCCAGCGGAATCCCTTCCACTACTCCCAAAGCCAGCAGAGAGCAATCCTGCTCGAGGAGCAGCATCTCATGAGAGGTGTCCCTGAAGAGGGATGGGGAAGGAGAGGGGAGGAGGATGCAAAGGAACTGGATGGCATAGCCCCACTTGACAATGCTTGCAATCCAAATGTCAATGGTGATCGAGATCCAAGCACTGTGAAAGCAAGCCAGTCTGTTCCCAAATGGAGCAGGCAGGGAGAAGGTAGCCATGACCAGAACACAGCTCTGGTCCAAGGAGTGAAAATGAGTACATGGAAGGCTCTTGGGAAAAGTATGTCGACTGGCAAAACCAGAATGCCGCCTCCTCCTCCGGGACCTATACCCCTTTCTGAAGTAGTCCTGCTGTCTCAGGGAGGGAAAGGCTGCCCAGATGTGGGCTACAGATGATGCCGCTGCTGACTACCACAGTGACATCTCTGCACTGCCAGCAAATACACCCCCAAGGACTGTAGGGTAGCCATAGAGTCCTTGAAGGAGTGCAGAGTTTCGTCTGTTTGGAAAAAAGGACTCAGCCATTGAAGGGCAAATCCTCTATGGCCTGTTGCACATGGGGAGCAATACACAGATTCCACAGCCAGGAAGCCCTTCTCATGGTCGCCACTGAGGCCATCACTCTGCGATGCAACATGGACTGCAACAAAGTCTTAGCCACCAACCAGTCTTTGGTGATAAATGCTTGAAATTCCTCCGTTGGGGCTTCAGGGGATACACCGGGTCCATACATTTAGAGTCCTTATCCTTGGGAGTTGACTTACATCTGCTCTGTCGGGCTCTGTCGTTCACAGCGGTTACAACCAGGAAATCTGGGGCTGGATGTAAATAAAAACCCTCAAATTGCTGCACTGGAATGAAGTAGCATTTCTCCATGTGCTTCGCAATAAGCAGTACTGACCTGGATTGCTTCAGAGAACTTAGCAGGCACTCAGAGGTCATTGCTAATAGGGAGGGGGACTAACGGGGCAAACAGCTGCAGCATATCCAACAATTTATGGGTATTCTCCTGCAGGAACTCTGCTTGAATACCCAGAGAAGCAGCCATGAACTGCAAAAGATCCTGGTATGCCTTGAAATACTCAAATACCAAAGGAGTGGAAGAGCCAGGCACAATGGAATCATCTGGGGATGAAGATAAAATGGTTAACTGTGACAGATGCTACTCCAGGACTGATGGGACAACTTTGGATGCTCTTCAAGGGAAAGGTTCACTGGTGCCTGGGCCAGTGATTTCATCTTAGAGCAAGATGTAGAGTGGAACGTCTGCGATCAAGAAGCAGGGGTCGGAACCAGGGTCAACAGTACAGGATCTCCATCCTCCCTGAATGGTACTAGGGTGTGGTTGACAGATCCTGCACTTTCCTGCATGCCAGGATTCACACTGTACCAGGCTGCGTCTCTTTGGAAAGACAAGACCCCACTCAACCTGGAGCAACCTTAATCAGTCTCATGTGACCTTTTCCTCGCCACACTCAATGGGGAGGGACTCCTCCATCTCTTTGGAAAGGTACCAGCTCCAGACCAGGAAGTGATAAAACTCTCAGAACCTGAGAGCAACCTCTGATCTAACACAGTCATTGGTTCCGAAGCAAGCTGCACTGCCTGTTTGAGCAGGTGCTGCTTTAGACAAAGCTCCCATGTCACCTGAGTCCACCTTGTGAATGATTTGAAAATCAAACACCGATCCTTGACGTGGGCTTCACCTAAGCACAGCAAGTACTGTACATGGGGACTGTTGTTGGGAATTGTCCCCTCACATGATGGACAGTGTTTTGGCGAAGGCATCACCAAAGAAATGCCGTATGTACTCAATCATAAGCCGGTTTGTTTATAAGCTGAACCCCCTAAGATGGATAAGTAAAAATTGAAATTTTTTTATGACCTATTCATAAGCCGACCCTATAATTCAGGGGTTGGCAAACTTTGGCTCCTGGGCCATCAGGATAAGCCTCTGGCAGGCCGAGCCAGTTTGTTTACCTCAAGTGTCCGCAGGCATGGAGGTAAACCTAAGTAAACAAAGTGTCACCCAGCCCACCAGCAGCTTACCCTGATGGGCTGGGACAGCAACTGGTGGGAAAGTTTGGGGGGGGGGGAGCTGGGGGTCAGGGGAGTAAGCCCTGTGACCACCCCCCAAAATGACCCCACCCCTAGCCCAGGACCCCCACATTCTCCCCATCCCATTCCTTCCCACCTTAGCTGGGATGGGCCAGGGAAGGATGTCTCTGGCCTGCTTGGAGCTGCTCTGGCAGGCTGGGCAGCACAGCCGGGCTGAGCCGGGCCAGGCCAGGAGACGTGGCCACAGCCTAAGCCAGCCCCGGAGCTGCAGCTGCTTCAGACACTCAGGGGAAGAGCAGCGTGGCCAGAAGGGGAGAGATTCTGGCCTCGCTGCTTCCCTTCTGGCTGTGCTGCCTCTCCTTGCTCCTATTGGGGAGCAGAGGGGCTGTGTCCCACTTCTCCCTCTCTATAGCCGTTCACAAGCCGACCCCCTTCTCTGATGCTTTCCTTTTTTACTAAAAAAATCCAGCTTATGAACAAGTATATACAGTACTTAAACTAAAGCTAACTAAAACTAACACTATACCAAGGGTACTAATTAACTATATACTCCTAGAGAGGTCACTAAGAAAGAGAGAGGTTGTGAAGTTAGGAACCACACACAGCGACAACTCAGGCCATGAGCAGTAAGAAGGAACTGAGGGAGGATGGGGTGATGCCGCCTCATACAGCCAGGAGCAGCAGCTATGATCACAAGACACGAGCGCCGCTCCTCTACCAGTACGGCTAGGCAAAATTCTCCAGCTCAGATGTGCTAAGGGTGCACACATTTAAGTGGAATACATGGCTGTATCAACTCAAAGAATTACGTATTTTTCTAATTCCAAATGGAGTTGATGCATGTATCAGGCCCTTTTAGGTTTCTAAAACACTGTACATCTACATATGAATTTTCACATTTTATTTGTGTTTAAAGAAAGCCACATCAGTGTTATTTTTCATTGAATGTCAGTGGTTCTTAATAAGAACTATTTTTCTGTACTTCCCAGCAACAAATCTCATGACTAAATAAGCTCTAATTAAAGAGCTTAAAACAGGAGAGTAATAGTGGATGTTTTCACAACTGGTTAAGTTTTATTGTTTGTTTGGAAAAAATTGTGCTCATATTAAACCAATATATGATTAATAAGTGATTCTATTAAATACATATAATAGAATCATAGACTTTAAGGACAGCAGAGACCATTATGAACGTCTAGTCCAACCTCCTGCACAATGCAGGCCAAATAATCTCATCCACCCACTCCCATAACAAACCCCTAACCCATGTCTGAGCCACTGAAGTCCTCAAATCATAGTTTAAAGACTTCAAGGGGCAGAGAATCCTCCAGCAAGTGACCCATGCCCCATGCTGCGAGGAAGGCAACCCCCCGCCCCCAGGGCCTCTGCCAATCTGCCCTGGAGGAAAATTCCTTCCTGACCCCAAATATGGCTATCAGCTAAACCCTGAGCATGTGGGTAAGACTCATCAGCCAGACACATAGGAAAGAATTCTCTGTAGTAACTCAGATCCCACCCCATTTAACATCCCATCACAGGCCATTGGGCATACTTACCGCTAATAGTCAAAGATCAATTAATTGCCAAAATTAGGCTACCCCATCATACCATACCCTCCACAAACTTATCAAGCTTAGTTTAAAAGCCAGATATGTCTTTTTCCTCCACCGCTCCCCTTGGAAGGCTGTTCCAGAACAACACTCCACTGATGGTTAGAATACTTCCTCTAATTTAGTCTAAACTTCCTGATGGCCAGTTTATATCCATTTGTTCTTGTGTCCACACTGGTACTTAGCTTAAATAATTCCTCTTCCTCCCTGGTATTTATTCCTCTGACATATTTATAGAGAGCAATCATATCTCCCCCTCAGCCTTCTTTTGGTTAGGCTAAACAAGCCACGCTCTTTGAGTCTCCTTTCATATGACAGGTTTTCCATTCCTCGGATCAACCCTTCTCTGTACCTGTTCCAGTTTGAATTCATCCTTCTTAAACATAGGAGACCAGAACTGCACATAGTATTCCAGATGAGGTCTCACTCGTGCCTTTCTATAACAGTACTAAAACCTCCTGATCTCTACTGGAAATACCTCGCCTGATGCATCCCAAGACCACATTGGCTTTTTTCATGGCCATATCACATTGGCGACTCAGTCATCCTGTGATCAACCAATACTCTGAGGTCTTTCTCCTCCTCTGTTACTTCCAACTGATGTGTCCCCAGCTTATAACAAAAATTCTTGTTATTAATCCCTAAATGCATGACCTTGCATTTTTCACTATTAAATTTCATCCTATTACTTTTACTCCAGTTTACAAGGTCATCCAGATCTTCCTGTATGATATCCTGGTCCTTCTCTGCATTGGTAATACCTTCCAGTTTTGTGTCATCCACAAAATTTATTAGCACGCTCCCACTTTTTGTGCCAAGGTCAGTAATAAAAAGATTAAATAAGATTGGTCCCAAAACCGATCCCTGAAGAACTCCACTAGTAACCTCCTTCCAGCCTGACAGTTCACCCTTCAGTACAACCCACTGTAGCCTCCTCTTTAACCAGTTCCTTATCCACCTTTCAATTTTCATATTGATCCCCATTTTTTCCATGTGGAACTGTATCAAATGCCTTACTGAAATTGAGGTAAATTAGATCCAACGTGTTTCCTTTGTCTAAAAAATCTGTTACTTTCTCAAAGGAGATCAGGTTGGTTTAGCACGATCCACCTTTTGTAAAACCATGTTGTATTTTGTTTCAATTACCATTGACCTCAATGTCCTTCACTACTTTCTCCTTCAAATTTTTTCCCAAGACCTTGCATACTACAGATGTCAAACTGACAGGCCTGTGATTACCCGGATCACATTTTTTTTTTCCCTTTCTTAAAAATAGGAACTATGCTATCAATTCTCCAGTCATACAGTACAACCCCTGAGTTTACAGGATTCTTTAAAAATTTCTTGCTAATGAGCTTGCAATTTCATGTGCCAGTTCCTTTAGGATTCTTGGATGAAGATTATCTGGGCCCAGCGATTTAGTCCCATTAAGCTGTTCAAGTTTTGTTTCTACCTCAGATGTGGTAATATCTACCTCCATATCCTCATTCCCATTTGTCATCGTACCATTATCCATAAGCTCCTCATTAAAGACTGAGGCAAAGTATTTGTTTAGATATTGGGCCATACCTTAACCTCAGTGTTTAGCAGTCCCACTTCTTCTTTCTTTGTTTTCTTCTTATTTATATGACTATAGAACCTTTTACTATTGGTTTTAATTCCCTTTGCAAGGTCCAACTCTACATGGCTTTTGACCTTTCTCACTTTATCCCTACATGTTCTTGTCGCAGCCCTAAAGCCTATGCTCAAACATGGCGTCTGTTTGGCCAATTGTCGGTCAAAAGGTCACACTGGTACTGTGTGCTACACCATAGTGCCGTGTGCCTATTCCCATTCTTTTCCCTGGTCACCTAAGGGTCAGGCCAGTGCCATGTGCAAAAATACCAGCGTGCCTGTTCTCGAACCTTCTGTCGGTCAAAAGGTCAAGTTGGTGCTGTGTGTAAAAGCATAGGGCTGTGTGCAAAAGTAGTCTGCCGGGTGCAGCTCCTATTGATGTAGAGGGTACCAGCTCGGAACCTGGTTGGTGAAGGAGCTAGGGACCAATCAGACGCTGACACGAGTAAGAGTGTCCAAATAAAACTGTATCTCATGCCAAAACCTGCAGGAGTATCCGTGTGTTAGCTGGAAGGCCTGATCACCCTTCCAGCTAAGGTCTCCTCCGGATTTAGCTGGCTCATGTCGTGTCGTTTTGGTTCTTTGGATCACTTCCCCTCCCCAATTCGCCATGTCCTCGTGTCTGTACTGCTGGTCAGCTGCGCCTGGAGTGTGGTATGTGCATTTTAATTTCTGTAGATACTCTGCTTGCTTAACTTCTTCCCTTCCCTTACTTGGTACCAAGTTGTGTATATAGTATATGAGAGTCAAATTGTTGTATTAATTGCTATTGTGGCTAGCTGGTGTATTTTTATAGTATTCAATTAATGCGTGTAGAGTTTATTTGGTTTGTGTATCTGCTCTGGTTTTTAGTGAGCAGTTGATTATAGACTGCTTAGTTTCTTGTCGTTGGATGTAAATAGATTGTTTCAAGTTGTGTGTATATTCTTGTCCTGATAGTATTGTTAGTTGGTAAAAGTGCTCCTCCCCAGTCCAAGTTGCAACTCATTCCGAATTAATAAACAATCACTTGGTTTTGAATTACAATTGGTTTTCATTTTGATTTTCCTCTCTCAATCAAATCCTTACTCGAACCTGCATTGGTCTTGGAAAGTTCTGACATCAATAAGATAGTTTTCCTTGCTGATCCCTCCCACTTCCTACTCTTTGTAAGCTTTCTGCTTTTTCTTAATCACCTTTCTGAGATGCTTGCTCATCCAGCTTGGTCTACAACTCCTGCCTATGATTTTTTTTCCCCCCTTTCTTGGGATGCAGGCTTCTGATAGTTTCTGCAACTTTAACTTGAAGTAATTCCAGGCCTCCTCTGCCTTTAGATCCACAAGTTCTTCAGTCCAATCCACTTCCCTAACTAATTTCCTTACTTTTTTAAAGTTAGCCCTTTTAAAATAAAAAATCCTAGTCACAGATCTATTTTTGTTTATCCTTCCATTTAGTTTGAACTGAATTAGCGCATGATCACTCAAACTAAGGTTGCCCCCTACAATCATTTCTTCTATGAGGTCCTCACTACTCACCAAATACAAATACAGAAGGCCACATTCAAATACTGTGCTGAAATGTCACATGATAGTCCAGTTGACTGATGCCTGTTTCCTTAATTACCATTATTTTTTTTTTAGGAAATTCTTGGCAAGTTTCATTTTTTATAACTAGTTAAAACAATTATGCATTGACATTTTCCTAAAAGCAAAGAAGAGATCATTTCAAATTCTCATTTAGATTGCTAATATCCATTGTGCTATCAATGAAAAATTACTCACCTGGAATTCTTTTTTGAAACTATTATTTCACAGAATTCTTACCCTTGGGTCTTCTGCTCCCAGCACAAGACAAGGCAGAATTTCCCAAAGTTCAAAGCATTTGAGTGCTCAAAGACTGCAGTACTAACAGCAGGATTATCCACCTAAGCCATTCTCACTGATCATGGTCCAACAAACTGCCATTACCTCATTTCCTAGAATCTTTTAGTCATCTCTCTAATTGTGGAGGATAAATCAAGACCTCTCAAACTAATCACAGGTGTAAAAAATTAACCACAAAAAAATGCTAAAAAAAAATTCTTTGGGAAAAAAAAACCCAATTAGACACACACATTCTCCCTCTCACTCTGTCTCTTCTTTAGAAAGGCATTACCCCTATAGGATTCTCACTCTGACTCAATGGATGTCTCAAAATAAAAGAATTAATACTATAATAGGCACCACACAAAAACAGACAAATGACCAATATTCTAACTTTCAAAAACCGGCCAATTCAAATGTGAGATGCCTGAAGAGAAACAAAACTAACAGAGAGTGAGAGTGTGTGGGCATTGGCTCAACAGCACTGAGGGACGGAAACGTCATCCACTGTAGTTGAATTTAGGCAACAACGCTTTGTATGATGGTTGCTGCCATGTGGCTGCTTTGCATATGTCAAATTAAAAAAAGATTCAGGCTGGTATCAGAAACTGCCTTGCCTCACACTGTACAAACTGTGCAAGGGTGGGCTGCAGGTGTGACAGGTAATAGCAATAGGAAATACAGTCTGCCAGCCATTTAGATATGGTACCTGTGATACAAATTCTGTCTGCTACACGTAGAATCCCAAAAGCCTTCTAATGTGGCTTGTGGAGAAAGACTTCACTAAAAGAAACATGCAAATACAGAAAAAGTGCCACGAGAATGATTGGCTCAACAGGGAGGAATTCAGTTACCATCTTTGGAAGAAATATTTGATGAAATAGCAATACCAACCGTATCTCTTGATATTTGTATAAGATAGATCCAGTTATTACAGCTGAAAGCTTACCCACTTAGCAAGCTAATGCCACTGCCACCAGGAAAGATACTTTCCACATAAAAAATAAAAATCTTGAACTCACAGGCAGAGAAATAGCTCAAAATCAGCTATCATTAGCTATGTCCAAAACACAGTAACATTGACACAAAATTGGGGGCCGGGGGGGAGGGAAGGAGTGTCAAATGTGTGAAGCCTCATATTAATCTGACGACAATGGGCTGCAGGTAGATTTACCTTCAACTGCTTTACAATGGGCCAGAAAGAGTTGTCAAATTCAGAGAAATGCAATTGGACTTTAATGCAGAAAGACGAAGGTAGTCAGGCATGTATGGAGGGCATTTAAAAGCATCCATATGTGCCTGTTTGTATTTTCAATTTAGAACTGTAATTCCTTCTGTAACCGCCTAAAAGCGTAAGAACAATTTGAAGCACCTAACTCAAGAACACTGAACCTCAGGAGTTCCTTCTTGCCAGGAGTAAGGCAAAGAGAACAAGATAACCTCTTGCAGCAGACATGAAAACTGTAACTGCTTGGGACAGTGTGGGGCACCTTCAAGAATACTGAAACCTTATCTCTTCTGAGATTGGCCAGAATCTTTGCAAGTACTGGTGGGAGCAGAGGTACTGAGGGATAAGCATTCAGGACACTCCACATTGGCAGTATGGACATGAGATCCTAACAAATATGGTCATCTACTGGTATCATATGGAGAAATTCTTGATCCAGAGACCACTTGTAGCATATGTTCTTCTGCAGGAAAATGGGAAATCCAAAGACAAAGCCTGTTTTTGCATCTACTATGCTTCCTGCCACAAGAGCTGCACTCGAGGTCCCTGCTTGCTTCTACAGAAATAATAAGGG
Source organism: Gopherus evgoodei (assembly GCF_007399415.2). NCBI lineage: Eukaryota > Metazoa > Chordata > Testudines > Testudinidae > Gopherus > Gopherus evgoodei. Next base: position 76,685,802 of record NC_044329.1, read on the forward strand.
GGAGGGATAGCTCAGTGGTTTGAGCATTGGCCTGCTAAACCCAGGCTTGTGAGTTCAGTCCTTGAGGGGGCCACTTAGGGATCTGGGGCAAAAACTGGTTCTGCTAGTGAAGCCAGGGGGCTGGACTCGATGACCTTCGAGGTCCCTTCCAGTTCTAGGAGATTGGTATATCTCCAATTATATATTTTTTTAAATAGCCTATTTAAAAAAGATCACCTTTAGGATTCTGAATGTCTGAAAATCCTTAGTCCATTCCAGGGTGACTACATCTCTTACACATTATAAAATTACATTAGTTAAAACTGGAAATCTAGTCCTACCAGAAGATCATCCATAGCCTATCAGGGTAGAGTTGCCCCAAAGTTATCATTCAGATGGGATGGGAAAGTCCCTCTGGAACGTGCTTCCACTATGATTTAGGTTTTAATGAGGTTATCCAAATACAGATATGTCACATGTACTATGTATCTAGTTAGCGACAACCTTAACACTCATAAGTATTGTTCAAAATGACCAGTTGTGACAAATCTTCTTATTAGAAGTATGATGTCCTCAAATGGTCTCTGAGGGACATCCTGGAACTTAAGAATTCAGATTGGGATGCCAGAATCATGGTGTTGACAAACTATTTTGGGGGCTCCTAAATGGCAGTATCCTTGAATTAGCCCATCATCTGGAAAGGGAGACATATGTACTCCACCCTGGCTCCAGATAGGCCCCAACTACTATCATTAAAATACTCAATCACTCATACAAGTCCCAATGTCACTACAGAGAACTGGCTCTTCCTCTATAATTCTCAGGGTATATCTACACTGCAATCAGATACCCACAGCTGGCCTGTGCCAGCTGACTCGTGCTCAGGCTAAGACATTTGGGCTTGGCTGGAGCCCAAACTCTGGGTCCCCACCCTCTCACAAGGTCCCAGAGCCAAGGCTACTGCCTGAGCCCAAACATCTACATTGCAATTAAGCAGCCCCTTAGCCCAAGTCCCATGAGCCTGAGTCAGCTAGCATGGGACAGCCTTGGGTGTCAAACTGCACGTAGATGTCCCCTAAGACAATGTTTGTGACTGAAAAGTATCACTTTGTGCATGTCAGCATCTGCAAGGTCCAGAAGCCTTCCTCTAAAAGAGACATGATAGCTTAGAGTACACCAGAGTCTTGTCTCAGTGTTTTTTCACTTCACTTCAGTTGCAGATATCATGATCCAATCCAGAGGTGGTGATAAAAACATGGATCAGCATGTCCAGAATCTATTCCAAGAGGAAATGACATTTTCCTGGAAAACAAGTGGTAGAGGAATGCATTTTTCACTATTTATGCTATCTGAATGAGTGAAGTTCCATAGGGCCAGAGACTTCTTAGCACACACCCTTGTCAATATCTCACTATTTTCTTCACAACACTCAGCTAAATACCATCTCTTCCAAGTACTTACATCACTTGAGTTTTTCAAATTGCTCTTTAACTTTATTACTAAGTCTTCAATTTCTGTAAGGTCACATTCTCATTTCCTTTGAAGTGTGCCACTGGAAAATTAATTTCCCATTATCTTCTATAGTAAGAATGATGAAAAAAATCATTTAACAACTTCACTATCTCATCATGCTTTTCAACTGACCCCCAGGCAGCCCACTAGTTTTTTAGAAGGCCTAGTCACACAGTCTTCTTACTTCTAATGTACTTCAAATGTATTTAAATAAGGGCAAGTCATTTCTTGTTCTCTTTTGTCTCCTTTCCAGTCAATTTTCAATTTAGCTGGCACAGTCTGTGTTGCTCAAGACAGATTTTGGCTTTTCAAAGGATTTTTTTTTTTTAATCTAACACTTTAACGCTAAAAACTCTACTCATTCATTTTACTTACACAGTGAGGTCCTGATATCTTATTGGGCCCTATAAGTGCTACCACAACACATAAAACAACAATTATTAGGGTACACATTATCTCTGTATAAAAAAGATTACTCTCTTTAAAAAGCAGTGGAAGAGTTTAGGACATTACTAAAATTAGCAATGTCTTACACTAACACATTTTTCAAATATCTCTTGTAAGCCACACAGGATAAATATGAAATTAAAGAATCAGGGTTAGCTTAAGTTTGGTTAAGGAATACACGTGCTGTAAAGAAAGGCCCTGACAAGCAAGTTGAAGGCAGGCCTTGAAAATACTAAATTATAAGGCCAGAAGGAATGAAGTAGAGAGGATGTCTGGTTCAAAGAATAGCTAATAAGATAAGGTGAAGTTTCTAAAAAGAAGGCCTCTGATGTTTAGGGGGGGACTGCAGATGGTTTTAAATAAGACAAAAGGAATCTGTCTTAAAAGAAGCCAGCATAAGCCTTCCCTGCATACTGGGGTTAAAGCCTACATGAACCAAGATGCAATGGAAAAATTGCTTGTCAGCAAGGAGGAGGGGAGGAAAGGATTTGGGAAGAAAGGAGGTTGTAAATCTTATGTGGATTAAGACTAGAACTAAGGATGAATTGTCTCAAACTGTTTTTTATCTGAAGTTAGTAATTGGCAATGATGTTACACGTTTGTTGAACGGTATAAAAAAATAAATTCTTTAAGGGTTCATTGCTAAATAACCATGTTGGAACTCATATGGAAGTAAGTATCCTGGGGTTTAGCCCATTTGTAAATTTCTTCCTCAAATGCTTATAAATGTTTTGTTACTGTTTGGATGTAGTAAACTGCTTATTATTTATGCTTTTTAGGCAAGTTTAGAGCAATTGTATAAATACCATTTGGCCTTCAGATTTAATAAAAGAATGTGTGGTTAAATCAGTGTCATAGTAATACCCTGCACAAATAATAACAATTCCATCACCACAGGATATCACTAGCCCAAAAGTAATTTTGTACTTACCAATTTTGCTTGCTGTGCATTTACTGGATCACCATATTGCAGTAAAGCTTGAAATTGGTTATTCTTTGTGAATGTGATTATCTTCAACACAGCACCAAATTTAGAGAATATCTGTCAAAAATAACAAGATTGTATGTATAGAAATTTATTACAAAACATATAAACTAAAGTTACATAGACAACTGGCTTACTTGGTGAAGAACATCCAGGGTTACAGGGTAGTACATATTATCAATAATTATTCTAAGTACTGGACTCTGAGCTGGAGTCACGGCACTTTCACTAACAGTAGTTCCACTAATGGGAGTATTTGTTGTCTGTACTGCTGTTACTGCCTGAAGAACAGCTTGAGCCCGCTAAATAAAAAGAAAAAAATATGTATTATAAACAAAGCATTTAAAGAAAAAGGTTCAGAAGCTTATAGATATATTCATATTGTTACTACCAATACATATTCAGTTACCTTTGACCCAATGAAAATTCACCTCTTCAAAAATATACCTACTGACGTAACAATAGAATGCTAAACATCTTAGATATTCCTTCAGTGGCATGGCAGCAAAACTAAACTATCTACTAGATCTAGACAATAAAGTGCAATGCCAAATTAGGGAAGTATAATGGAAACCACCATAATCTACCACCAGGGGAGAAGGCAGTAATGCTGAAAATAATGATTTGTTTCTTACTGAACAACAGGAAGTGGCTTCAAATGAAGTCAATATCTGGCCTTTCTAGCAGCAAGTATAGTGCTAGTAGGACAAAAGTGAGCTTTTGGGAGATTTCAGAAGACTACTTCCACAGGTTACAATGAGGAGTAAAAACAACAAAAAACAAATCTACAGAATCATAATGTGATTTACTGAATAACTGAAGTTTTTTTTTTTAATATTTCCAATATTCATATTAGAGTTAACCAAAACAATAGTGAAAAATTAAGCAAAAAGTTCTGATAGGAAAAGATAATGCAAGTATGGTACTTTAAAAATATTCCAATTTGTGTTTTAATGAAACAATACACAGTAACTGAACAAAAAGTCAGAATGAAGTGGTCACAGATAAGCAAACTACTTGCAGTCTGTATTATCCAACCTCTTTAAAAAACAAAAATACCAAGAGTTTCTTAAAGCAATAAGTACAGTTTTAAAAATTCTTAGGATAATCACATAGTAACAATAAGAGCACACATCTACATAACTACTTCTATTGCCAATTGATCAAATTTTAAAAGGGCTAGGTGATTTTCTGACGAAAAATGCAGAAAAGAGGGTTTTCATTTCATATGTTTTATTACAGTACCTTTAAGTAGTAAAACAATACACAATAGAAAAGACAAAAGTGTGCATGCCAGGAAAAATCAAATCAATCACCAACATATGAATGCATACTGAATATTCTAAAAGGTATACCAGAGACAATACACAACTGCAGATGCCACAACTTACATGATATTCCTCACACTGAAACGAATTAAGGAATAAGGAAAGTAAGAAAAAAAGACCTGGTGAACACTACTTGGGACAGAAAGTTTACCGTATCATGTCAAGCATTAGTTAATGCTACTCTGACAAAAGTATTTTGAAGACTATGTTAATTTATTTTTAAAAACACATAAAACACACATTTTTAAGCAACTCAAACATTTGGTCTTCTTCTAATTTTTAAGCAAATAGTAGTAATGTGTCAATTAAAATGTATGTCTGAGAAGAAGCTTTTGCAAGTTCTGGTCCTTAGGTTGTACAGCAAACTCTTACTCATACTAGTAAGCTCAATCAGGACTATTCAAGTAAGTAAGGATTTGTCTGATCTGGCTTTCTACATGAAAGCCTGAAAACACACTTTCTTCAGTGTGTGCTTATTCCTTACACTTAATTCCACTAAGGTCAAAGGGACTGCATAGCAAAGCAAGCA